>NC_043705.1:132347271-132432741 GCF_006229205.1 Suricata suricatta | reverse complement strand
TTTTTATGTTTTTTTGGTGGTGGGGGTTGTTTAAATGTTTAAATGAAGTTGCTTTTACAGCACCAAAGACTTAATCATCCATTTCCTATATAAAAGGTAGCTACTTTTCTGCATGGACCTCAAGTATATTGTAGTATAGAGGTGGAATTTAAGGAAAGGTATTAAGCAGGCTGTGTTGTAGCTTATGGGCAAGTAATAAATTGTATCATTTCTCTTGAATGTATCATAGATAAGCTGCTATATAACAATTGCCACTTCAGATAGCTGTGAAATTAGGTGATTAACTAGTTGTTACTTAACCTTCTAATTTCTGTATAAGTCTAATTACTTGAAATAGAAGTTGGGGTTTTGATTTTTTACTTTGCTTTTCTGTTTGGAGTGTCATTGTAACTACCGTAAATGATGGAAAATAATTGCATATGTTAAAAAAATAAATTGTGTTATATTAAAAAAGTAAATACACATTAAAAATAATTAAAAAAAAGAAAAAAATGCTTATGTTTTTAGTTAAAATTTGCCTCTGCATTGCAGACTTCATAAATATTTCCTTGTCTCCCCCCCCCACCCCCTCTCCTTATGTGGGAAGAGATGACTAGAGCCAGCAGGAACTGGGTATTTTCTTCCTCGGGTCAGTTAGGCTCTGAAAATACCTCAGCAAATTAGGCTCCACTTAATTAGTGTTCCCTGAGGGCAAGCCTTATGTAAAGAAACACCTAGCACTCTGGCACATTTCAGAACTGTTTCTTTTCCACCCCCCACCCCCTACTGGAGCAGGAGAGAATGTTCCTCTGGCACTGTGAACATTGCAACTTTCACAATATTGTGTGGGCTCCGTTAGGAGTGAGTTCCTCTGGAGTTTTTAACTCTCAAAGTTGTTTTCATTGAGCCTCCAGCAATGTGTCAAGGCTTTACTGCTCTGGCACTGGCTCCTGTGGCCTTTTCCACATGTGAGCCTCTGCTGAAGGAATCTGGGACTCCCTGGATGCACTCTTCTGGCTCCCTATTTAGGTAGCAGTGACTTACCTTGTGTTCTCCCCTTTCTTACAGATCCGAGAAGAATTGATTTTCTGTGTGTTCAGTGTTTTCACTGATCGGTAAGAGGGAGTGGCATCTTCCAAGCTCCTCACATGTAGAAACCAGAAGTCCAGAATGACTTTTTTCCTGCCTTCAGATACAACCTGAAAAAACGGGCTCTCTTGGGTCACAAGCCTGTGGACTTTCAGACTAGAAATTGCATCATCAGCTTTTCTGGCTCTCAGTCTTTGAACTTGGGCTGAACTATACCATCCTCCTCTCCTGGGTCTCCCCCCAGCTTAGGTGCTGCGAACCTTGAGACTTCTCAACTTCCATTATTACATAAGTCAACCCTCTATAATGAATCTCTAGAGATATATCTCTGAAGATAGATATATACACATCTCTGATTGTTTCTATTTCTTTGGAATACGCTAATACAAGTCTGTCCTGTTTTCCTTTCCTCTGATGGCTAATTGAAGATAAATGAAGTAACTTTGTTTACATTCTAATTAAGAAAAAATATCCTGAAATACCTATAGCAGATGTTAGAACATACCTTTCTTCAATAATTAGTACAAATAGTCTCTCTCTTGCTCTCTATCTCATGTTCTAAAAAATGTGTCTCACTTTTCTCACACACCAGGTGCCAAAACAGTGAGTGGAAAATATGTAAGAACAGCGGGGGTATACAGACAATAATAGTAATACCTTCCCCTGCATTGTGATTTCCCAAAGCTTTTCCATATAGATTCGAGTCACACAAAATATCAAGAGAGTAGAGACAGTAAATATTTTCATTTTTTACAGATAAGAAAATGGAGGCATTGCAGAGAAAAAGTAAGTGGCAGAATGAAATTTTCAACCTGCATCTTCTGACAGTAAATCAGGTGCTCTTACAATTGAATGATTCTGCTTATAGACAGAGCTGTGTTAATTATATCGTTCAAGAAAGAGTTGACAGTCCCTCAAAAGAGAAAGGACAAATAAGACCCACTGGATTTCTGCTCCAAAAGGCAAGAGTGATGGTTTAAACTCAGAGAAACTAATAGCTGTGTAAAAAGAAAAAAATGGGTGACAGGGTGAGCTGTGGGCCAGTGCACATAGGTACTCACATATATTCTAAATAAAAGAAAGAGAATTTAAACAAAAATATCAATGCAAAAGCTTGCATTTACTGAACACATGTTGAATTTGAAGACTTATCCAAGAATTTTTGGTAGTTCTAAAAATAATTTAGCAAATGAAAAGCTATTCCTTCATTTTAATGTAGCTAGTAAAACTGAGGCTGGAGGATTAAATAAATTCTTATAAGTCGTGACATCAAGATACAGGATGTCAAAAATGAAAAAATGTTCCTGAAAGGAAAACAACTAGCAAAACTTTTTAAAAAGTCTGGAATTATTAAACAAATTGCAAAGTACTTTGTCTCTTTCCTCAGTTATTATAAATGGAGTATTCAGAGCTTACACATTGAAAATCAGGAACCAAATGATGTGCTACCATCACTGGTTGTCTTAGATTTTCTTCTCCAGACATTGAGGCAAGGACTTATGTAAAGGTTTATTCATGAGGAAGAATTCCAAGGGGCTTAAAATTGGTCAGGGAGATCATTGGGAAGTGAAGAAACCAAGGAAGTAGAGCAGGGTCACCGAAGAGAATTTGATAGAGGAGAGTTGGAGAAAATATTTGTCATATCTCAACATTCTCCAATCAGAGAATACATGTATTCCCCTGTACCCCTTATTCATTGGTTAAAGCAAAGGTGTATAGGCAGAGGGCGGTCCTGTTCTTATAGACTGAAGACCAAGAAAGTTGGGGCAACTTGAGGGTAATAATCTGAAAAACAGATGCAGGTGCTAGCAATTGGAGGGAGAAGTCCCCAGAAGTCATTTACTGATGTGCATGGACATGGACAAGTCAACCATGAAGGTATGAGCAGAACACTAATACACGTATTTGTCGAGTGAGTATTCACTAATGTTTTTTATATGATATGCATGTGAGCTTTTCCATAGTCATTTCTTGGCCTCCTTCACTTACACTGAACCTCTGCTTCTCTATTAATGTATCACTGATTGGGGAGCCAGTTATCAGAGATGAAGAAGGGAATTTCTTCTGGTGTATTTTAAACTCTACAGTGGTGTAAATCTAAGGTAAATGTAGGAGCTGTAGAGACTTTCTCCAGCCTACATGGCTGAAGCCATATAAAATCAGTATTCCAAAGTCTACCAGGCTCCTCTGTTGGTGGAACCCCTAATAAACACTTGGGTTATTCCTTTCCACACTTTCTATGGGCTCTGCTCTATGATTTGCTTTAGTCAGTGAACATCAGCCAGCAAATGCATAAGAGATACTTGGTAGCCATTTTCATATTGGGGTCTGTCTCTTTAAAAGAATTCCTCTTGGTATCCAGCTGCCAAATTTACGAGAACTCTCACAATATCTTCCTGGAGTGGTGCATGCACGTTGAGGGGCCTTGGGGGATGAAATATTATATAGAGTGAGAGATCTCAATGAGGAAAGACAATGGCTTCCAGGTGATTTCCCAACTGAGTACAATCGTATGGGCAACTCCAACTAATAACAGAAGTAGAATTGCTCAGACAACCTACCCAATCATAAAATATAACAAATCATCCTGCTCAAGCTACTCCGTGTGTTTTGTTACATAGCAACATACAATTAATACAGTTTTAATCTATGGGAATAGTGACTTTATATGATTCAAACCAATACCACCAAAATAATAAGAATCATACAGCTTCCTTTTGACAGTACTACCAGTTACCCAGGTCCTACTTTGCTGGGTGACCATTACTATCATTCTGAGTTGGTCCTCCAGAGCTGAGGAAATTGAGCCTCAGAGAGGTTCAGCAACCTAAGGCCACACAGTAATTTTCAGACTCATAATCTGAATCTATATTTGCCTGATTTCAAAGTCTATCATTTTCTCTAATTCTCTGACATAAATTGTATAAGAATTCTTGAACATGACAGCATATGTTGCCATTAGGCATGCCAATTTATTAGAGCAAATTAATGCATGCGAGTTATCTGCCTGTAAATGTCTGTCTGAGAAAATTCTTTACATCGGGAAAGGGAAAGGCAAAGGGAAGGGAAGGAAAAGAAAAGAAAAGGAAAGGAAAGGAAAGGAAAGGAAAGGAAAGGAAAGGAAAGGAAAAAGGAAAGGAAAAAGGAAAGGAAAAAGGAAAGGAAAAAGGAAAGGAAAGGAAAGGAAAGGAAAGGAAAGGAAAGGAAAGGAAAGGAAAGGAAAGGAGAAAAGAAAAGGAAAGAAAAGAAAAGAAAAGAAAAGAAAAGAAAAGAAAAGAAAAGAAAAGAAAAGAAAAGAAAAGAAAGGAAAAGAAAAGAAAAGAAAAGAAAGGAAAAAGGAAAAGAAAGGAAAAAGGGAAGGGAAGGGAAGGGAAGGGAAGGGAAGGGAAGGAAGATCAGGTTTTGATCTCATGGTTCATGGGATTGAGCCCTGCCTTGGGGTCTGTGCTGACTGTCCCATGGAGCCTGCTTGGGATTCTTGCTCTCCTTTTCTATCTAACCAAATAAATAAACTTAAAAAAAATGTTCTGATCTTAAGGATTAACACTGAAACCAAAACCAACCAAACAAACAAACAAACAAAAAAACATTCACTTGTAATGATGATAAAATACAAATGTATAACTTCCTGCAGTATAACAGCAATAGCATAGTTGAAAACTCCAGAATGTGGAGTCAGAGGGCCTGAAGTAAATCCTGGCTCCTTCTCTTACTAGTTCTGTGACCCTGGGGGAAGTTATTTAAACTCTGTGAGTCCTCAGTTTCTTCATCTGTAAAATAATACTAATAATACTCTCTACCTCATTAACCTGATTAGTTGTGGGAATTAAAACAATTACTGCATGCCAAGTGCTAAGAGTTGTACCTAGCTAACACATTATTTGTGCTAGCTGTTATTACTACTATTACTGCTATTGCTATCATTATTGATTTTCTTTTAGAATTCAGAATAACCTTGTGTTCATAGGTACTGAACCTTACTTAAAGAGACACAAAAACACTCTTAAATTTTTTATCAGAAGTTTTGTTTCCAAACAGCTATTTTGTATATTGAGTATAACTGATTTAGTAGAATATGGGCTATTTCATTTAAAAAGAATCATTTTAATTAAAAATAATTTTAATAATAAATGTTAATAAACTAAAATTCATATTTATCTTTTGTTTTCTATGTTCATTTTAGTCCAGGGCACAATGGGAAAAGATATTTTCTAAATAGAGAAGAAACAAAAACTAAGAAGAAAAAAGCAAACACAGTGACAATAGAAACAAAAAGACTGGAGCTTTGGTGACTTGGGGCCATACTCCACCACACCTGGCCATGTCCTTATCTATGTTTTCCCAGGCCCTTTGCTTTCCTTTAAGATGCCACTTAGTGTATTCGACACAGATTCATTTGCATGCAGTTATATTTTTAACTCTAGTAGTTGTTCTTTGAATCCAGACATTGCTTACTCAAAACTGCTACTTTTATGCTAAGATGCTTGCTTGGCACTGTCAGTTCAGTAACTATTTGCTGAATGAATGAGCAAAGAAACTATAAAGTGTAGGATTAATTCCTGCTTAGATACATGGTTCTTTTGGTGAATATTAGTTTCATCTAATTAATCTTCACAAGATTTACAATGTCAGTGATTATAAGAGGTGGTAACAAAAGGTTGCTTACAAATATACATACCCACCAAATTCTAAGTATTCTCTTTCTTTGAGTGGCTTTTGGAGGCAGTTTTCCTGAATTCCTTGGAAACAAATTCTGGCACAAATCCAGGACACTGTCATGACTAGATGGTCTCAAAGCTACTGACTTTTAAAAATTTTTTTTATGTTTTAATTTATTTTTGAGAGACAGAGAGAGAGCGCAAGCAGGGAGGGTCAGAGGGAGAGAGAGAGAGACAGAATCCCAAGCAGGCTCCAGGCTCTGAGCAAGCTGTCAGCACAGAGCCAGACATGGTGCTCGAACCCACGAACCATGAGATCATGTCCTGAACCGAAGCTGGATACTTAACCGACTGAGCCACCCAGGTGTCCCAAAGCTATTGACTTTCGAACTCAGTGTTTAATTTGAGGGAAGACTCATCTAGCAACACGAATCTTCAAAAATCATATAGACGACATTTTCCCCCATCATCTGTGAAAGCTTTAATAAAGGCAGTTTAGACACTGAGACACAAGGTAAAACAAAGAAAGCAATTGTCATGATTTGATTATTAATTTACATCCCAATCATCAGGAGTACTGTTCTTCAAGTTTTTAAAAATTTTTTTTCAATGTATATTTATTGTTAATAGAGACACAGAGACAGAGACAGTGTGAGCCGGGGATGAACAGAGAGAGAGAGAGACAGAATCTGAAGCAGGATCCAGGCTTTGTGCTATTAGCACAGAGCCCGACAGGGGTTTGAACTCATGGACTGTAAGATCATAACCTGAGGTGAATTCAGACGCACAACCAACTGAGACCCCCAGGCACCCCAGGAGTACTCCTTTTGATCTAAGAAATGTCCAATATGAATATGAAATCAAATAAATACCTTTATTGTGGCATCTTCCCTATTTATTGCAGCTCCATAAACATATTTTTTGTTTTGTTCATTTCTATATGTATTTCTGGCAATCAAAAAACCAATCTCTTTAAAATAAACTTAATGCACCTACCACTCATTCTGCTTCAGCATATCAGACAATACCCTCTGTGAAAATAATAAAAATGCATCTAATTATGTGTCTGGCTTTTTCTAATTCTCTGAGCAACTCATACCTCAGAGTGATGTTTTTAGGACTGAATGGAGGTTAAATATAGAGCCAGTATCTTAAAGACTTTATGCCTTGGTAATTAGTTGGTCTAATAAAGATGTTTTAAAATTTCCCTTTCCCATTATTGAAGGCAATCAGTAAAATAATTTCTCTTTAGAAGTTGCAATATCCTAAAATCAATGTACTTAAATTAGTAAAAGGGAATGACAGGGGTGCCTGGGTGGCTCAGTTGGTTAAGTGTCCTACTCATGATTTTGGCCTCAGGTCATGATCTCAAGGCTAGTGAGTTGGGCTGATGATGCGGAGCCCACTTGGGATACTTTCTCTCTCTCCCATTCTCTCTGGCCATCTCCCACTCTCATGCAAGCTCTGCCTCCATCAAATATAAATAAATAAACAAAAATAGAGAAAAAGGACTGATTGTGTATTCTAGTGTAGGAGACACTGTCTAAGATCAATAGTTTTTCTTGTTTCATTTTGTTTTTCTTTGATTTGTTTTGATTTCAAATTTTCCACTATGTGTGTGACTTTACACAACCTAATCAGGCTTTCTGGTGCTCAGTTTCCTTACTAATATATACCTTCCTGGCCTAAGAGTAAAGAAGTACACCTTAAATATACAAGTTCACCTCCAGATTTAAATTATATTCATTTGAAGTACACCAATAAATTTAGTTACGACAAAAGCTATTCATAATTTACCCCATCACTGATATATTTATTGTATTCCTCCCTCAGCTTAATTTCCAAAAAAAAAAAATGCTAAAGAGTAACCCTAGGTGTGCTTTGGAGGCTCAGTCAGTTAAGTGTCTGATGCTTAATTTCAGCTCAGGTCACAATCTCCTGGTTCATGGGATCAATCAAGCCCTCCATCAAGTCTCCCATCAAGCCCCACGTTGGGCTGTGTGCTGACAGTCTGAATCTCACTTAGGATTCTCTTTCTCTCTCTGCCTCTTCATCTTCCCTGCCACAACTCTCTTTCTCCCCTTCTTTTTCAAAATAAATATGCAAACTTAAGAAAAAAAAAAAGAAGTAGCTGTAGTCATCAATTTCTCCATCTCAAAATCTTGGAGTTATTCTTGATTATCCTCTTTATCTCCCATTCCACATCCAATTCAGTAGAAAAAAATTGTCAACTATACATTCAAAATAGCTAAGGTCTTCTCTTACCACCCTCAATTCCAAGTACCCATCCACATTCAACCATATGTGACATGCAGTGTTTCAGTGGCATTTTAAATGGTCAATTTACACCCACTCTTGCTCCCTCCCAGTACATTCTCAGCATGGCAATTACAAGGGTTCTTTGAAAAACAACTTATTATTATGCCACCTCTCTGCTAAATGCACAGAACAATATAAGTGTAACTCACAATAGAAGTCAAAATCCATGCTATGACTACTAAGCCCTGCATGTCATGGTATTGTCAAGTTTCTGACCTTATTCCCTAGCATTCTTCTTGTGTTCACCTCACTTTAGCCACCTTTGGCCTTTTACTGGTGCTCAAAGAGCCATATTCTTGTCTGAGGACCTTTACTCTTGCAGTTGCCTCTGTAGATATCTCCAGAGTTCATTCTTCACTCCATTAAGGTCTCTCCTCAAATGTTACTTAATCTGAGGAGGTGTCTCTTGCTAGTTCAGGTAAAAATAGAGCAATGTCCATCATTAATTTATTTTGTAGACTCTTTTTTTTTGCACAGATCAATTTAGTATTACGCACATTTACATACACACACACGTTTGTTTTTTATCACCATCTCCCTCTTCCACTAGATTCTAAGTCCCATACTAGCAGCAAATTTATCTGTATTGCTCTATTTTATACTCAGCGACTAAAATATATATTTTGCTGAAGGGAAAACTGAATGGAAGCAACAAGGAGAGGGGAAAAGGAAAATGGGAGGGAAACAAAGTGGAAACGGGAAGGAAATAGAAAGAAGTTAAGTAAGACACATCTGTTGGAAACCTGTATTAATAGGTATTGAAAAATGAAATATTCATTTGGTAAAAAAATAAATAAACTTGAGTCCTTTCCCTATATCACATAAATATTAACTAAAATATTATCAAAGATTAAAAATAAAAGTTAAAACTATAAAACTTTTAGAGAAGACTTGTAAAAAGATTATGACTTGGATTTGATAATGATTTCTTGGCTATGACATCAAGAATAAGCAATTTAAGATAAAATAGACAAGTTGGATGTCATTACAATTAAAAGTTTTGTGCAATTTTTATTTATTTTTTGATACTTTTAATGTTTTACTTTATTTTTGAGACAGAGAGACAGGGTTTGAGTGGGGAAGGGTCATAGAGAGATGGAGCCACAGAATCCGAAGCAGGCTCTGGGCTCTGAGCTGTCAGCACAGAGTGCAATGCAGGGCTCAAACTCATGGACTGTGAGTTCATGACCTGAGCCAAATTTGGCTGCCCAACTGACTGAGCCACCCAGGTGCCCCTGTGCAACTTTTATTTTAAGCACACCATCAACAGAGCAAAAAGGGAGCTAACAGAATAGGATAAAGTATTTGTCTAATCTATTCTATCTAATAAGAAATCTTACCCACAGCATATAAAAAATGTCTATAATTCAACAATGAAAACAAAGAAAAATAGAAAGTTCAATTAAAAATTGACAAAAGGACTTGAATGGTTATTTCTCTAAAGAAGATACAAAAATCTCCAAAGAACACATGAAAAGATACTCAATACCACCAATCATTAGGAAAGTACAAATCAAAACCCCACAAATGGATACCACATTGTACCCATTAGAATAGCCATTATTAAATATGATTATATTTAAAGAAATATGTATAAAGAAATTAGCAACTGTGGGAAAGGGTAAGGACAAATTGGGACCCTTGTGTATTGCTGGTGGGAATATAAATGGTACGGCCACTACAGAAAACCATAAGGCAGTTCCTTAAAAAACAGAAAAAGAAAGAAAGAGAGAAAGAAAGAAAGACAGACAGACAGACAGAAAGAAAGAAAGAAAGAAAGAAAGAACGAAAGAAAGAAAGAAAGAAAGAAAATAAGAAAAATAGAGTTACATAATAATCCAGCATGTCTTCTTCTAGATACAAAGGCAAAGGAAACTGAATGGACTCAAGGAAATAGGTATACACTCATATTCATCGTAGTATTTTTATAATAGGCAAGAGGTAAAATCAATCCAAGCAGCTTATCATTGGAAAGATTGATAAACAAAATGTGGTAAATGTATAAAATAGAATCTGCTGCAGCCCTAAAGATAAAGGGAATGCTGACACTCACTACAACACAGACAAACCCTTAAGACAAAGGATAAGAGAAATAGGACGAAGATGCAATTTTCCCAGGTTACACATATGTTATGAAAGGTTGATTCCAACCTAGATGTATCTTGGCTCCAAATTCCATGATTTTATGCTGTTCCTTGTCTGAAATGAGTAAGGAAGTCAAGCCATAAAAAAAGAATACTGGAGAAAGAAAGAAAGTCAGATCTTTCTCTAGTTATCTAATATAGGCCAGCTCTCATGTGATTTTAAGGTAATATAAGAAATATTATATTTTTCTTTAACTTTGGGTGATTCTACAAAAATGCCATATAATTTGTTACAACACATTTGTTAATGTTATAATCAAGAGTCTGGATAGGTGAAACTTTAGAGTATTGTACTTTTGCACATTATTGTACTTTTTCATTTTATTACCAAAATAGTGTTTATAATAGAATGCAAATGGTCTCAGATATTAGGAATTATCTTAATTAAACTTATAAAAAAATATGTTCCAAAGTTTATGAAAACATATAAATAGATCCTATAATTAGTATATAGAGATTTTATGTCCTAAAAATTGCCAGTTGGATAGAGAAAGCAGAAATGCCAAGAATTAACCCTGTGTGAATCTTTAAAATAAGAATGCATTGCTAATAAATGTCACACATTGAAGGAACTTACAAATATTTATAATACTTAGTTTTGTGTATGTTTTATTATCACTATTATCCTATATTTTGTAGTTAAAACTTTCTAACAGTATATAGCATTTTACATATATACATGTGTATATATGTATGTATATATACATATAAAACAAATTTGATACATATACGTATACATGGATATATATACACATATATATACATATATATCCATTTTTACCTGTAATTATCTTTAGCCAAACAATATTCTTGAATTCTGGAGTGACAATAAATTAGGAAACCCCAGGTTGAAGCCATAGAGAGGCAATGTGGTTTAGAAGGTTGGAAACATTGGACTCAAATTCAAGCATCCTAGTAAATGTTACAGGATGATTCACGTATTAAACATTTCTTCATTCCATGGATCACTCCCCATTCTTTATGCTAACCACTCCCACTCCAGAGCTGCATTTTCCTTATCTACACTGGCACCATGGTTGATTATTCCAATTCCTTAGTCATCACTTCTTTCATTATCAACATCACCATCATCATCATCATCATCATCATGATTTTCAAAATGAACCAGTTTCTATGTGTCATGAACTGTACTTAGTGCTTCATATAATCTCATCAGTAGGAAATTATTGTTCCTTTTTGCTGCTGCAGAAAGCTTAAACAGATTGTTTCCAGTTAGGCAGATGGCAAATAGTGGGACTGACATTTTAAAACCAGTTCTCACTGACTTATTACAGTGTCCTCCTCAGAAATTTCCATTCACTCATTTCCTTGCTTACGGGTGTGACCTAATTAGAAAACCAATTTACCCTAAGGCTATTGCAGCCATTTTATTTCTCTATGTTTCTTTTTATCTTGGAAAAAAAAAGTGCCTCAATTTCATTCCTCCCTATGCCAAACACAACTCACTGTCTATGAAGGATATGTACTTCCCACTTCAGAAAGTTAATCTCTTGAAGTGAGTTCTCAGTCACCTGCTTTCCACTTCCTTTGGGTCATTTCTCCAGTTGACTTCTTTCCTGTCTTCCATTGCTTGCTTCCATTGATGTCTTCCTTGGTTTGAAGGATGGAGAGTTTCCTGACTAGCATACTGCTGCTGGCATTCCTTACTCAGCCTGTTGCAAAGACTTTTCTCTAAACTCAACCTACATAGCTTTAGAAAAATATCATAAATATATTTCTAGTTTTCAGGCCATTTGGCCTGTTTTTTTGACGGTCATCTCTGTTATTTCTGTATGTCTTCATTATTCTTGATCCCTGGAGCTTAATGATGATCTTTCTCCTCTTAAAGAATAATTCTTTGGTTTCCTTCATGTAATAATCTTTAGATTTTCTGTTTTAGTTTGTGTGTGTGTTTTAAATAATATATATTTTAATATCAACAATTTAAATGTTGGTGGACAATGTGGACTTATGCTCATTATCAATATGCCCTCCATGGGCCTATCATCCATTCTATGAATTTAAAAATCCTGTATAATGGAAAATTTTCAAAGGATAACAAAGTTGACTCTCCTATAGAATTTAACAAGAGGTAGGCACTATAATCTCCATGTTATAAATGAGAAATCCGAGGCATAGAGATCATAAGTTATTGACATAAAGTCCAACACTAGTAAGAGGTAAAGTCAAAGAGGTTTATCAACAAAACAAAAGAAATGAAAGAATACAGATTGCCTTGTTCTAAACCCCAGTTCTGCCATATATTTTCATGTTAAATCAGTCACTACAAGGGCTCCTGGGTGGCTCAGTCGGTTAAGAATCTGACTTTGGCACAGGTCATGATCTCACGGTTCATAGGTTCAACCCCTCATCAGGCTCTGTGCTGACAGCTAGCTCAGAGCCTGGAGACTGTCTTCAGATTCTGTGCCTCCCTCTCCCTATGACCCTCCCTTGTTTATGTTCTTTTCCCCTCTCTCTCTCTCTCTCCCTCTCTCTCTCTCTCTCTCTCTCTCAAATAAATTAAAAAAAACAGTAAAAAATCAGTCATTCCAAGACTAAAACTTTCATATTTACTTCTGTTCTTTTCTTTACCATGGAATGCCAAGATCGACTACTAAGTACGACTAATTACTTACTTGTTGTCTTTCAGCTGCACATCCACCCTTGATATACTGTTCTTTGTTGCTAGGGCTGCACCTCTGAAGACTGAATTCCTCACACACCTTCATCCCCTGACTTCCTATTAGGCTTGGCAAAATGGAAGCCATAGAAGACGGGTGGAATATGTCAAATGGGGAGGAGATTCTTCTTTCATTGTCCCTGCTGGCCTCACTGTGATAGCAGCAGAGAGTAGACTCAGCCCCTACCTTCTTTGAACACTCTCTGCATTAGATTTGCTGAATCCCTTCAGATGGATCAGCGACAACTAGGGAGGAGCCTCCTCAGAGGTCCAAGTGCACCTAGTGCTGAGGACTGCCCCAAAAGAATGAATGCTACCCTATAGGCTTGTCATCAAAATCCTTGCTTCTGATTGTTCTATTCTTTAACCATTGAGGGGAAATTTGCTTCTTGCAGTTGTAAATTATTGAGATTCTGCAGTCTATTCTTTTTTTACTTCTATACCCTACCAACCTCTAGTAACCAATGGCAAGTTTCAATTTCTTTGGGCTTAAAATATTTAATGTGTTTTCTGTTTTCTTGGTTGAACCCTGACTGACACCTTAACAGTGGCATGACCCCAGAATCATTCTCATTGCTGCTGCCCACTCACGATATCAAAGGCCCACCAACTGTGCCTGGATGGTATTTCTTCAATCAGTCCCTCCCTCTAACTTCTTCAGTCATTGCCTTAGTTTATATCATTTCTGATCAATTCCTCTAGATTTTAATCAGTCCTCTCACTGGAGATCGCCCAAACAGTATCCTCATATCACTTAAGAATATGCTTTATGCTTCTTTCCATATTGCAAATAAAAAGAAAAATAATTAGATAAAGTCATAATTACCATTGACCCCTCCTGATCCTCATCATACATTTAAATCTTAATAGGGAATGTGAGGTCTTTCCCCACCAGCTGCTTCATATTTCTATCCCTCCTGCTGTACGTGCCAACCATACTGGGATTCTCTCTAAAATACTCTCTATTTTTGGCTAGCATATAGACTAATCCTCTGAGATTTAACAGAAATGTCCCATCAAAAGAGTAAGTTTGAAGATTCTCTCTGCTTGCACAGAACCATATGGCTACCTTTGCACTTATTACTTTTGTATTTTTCAATCCATATTTCACTAATGTCTATGACAGGGAGAGCTCCCATGTGTTCCAGCTCTGTAAGTCTGAGACTTCACAGAATATTGTAAGTACAAAAGATGTTCAGAGAAGAAGTTAATGACTTTAAATGGTTGTTTGGTTCACTAGTCATGGATACAAAAACAAAAGAATAAGTGAGGAAAACTGTGATAGCTAGGCTTGTTTTATATATTCCAGAATTTATTTATTCCTGCTAATAAACACATTCTCAATAATGAGTAACCACTGATACCTGGAAAAAGTCAAAACCTTATCTGATCTAGTATTTTTCATTAGGTATCTCTGCTTCCCTTTCAGTTAAACTTTTAGCCACACAAATCGCAAGACCTTGACACCAATACAGTCTCTTGCTTTTATTCCACCTATATCATCTTTATAACTTTTCAGTGACTAGCTTCACTGTCTTGAATTGTAGATTATGTTAAGTTAGCTAATGGTCAAAATGAACAGAATGACACTCTAAGCATGAAAATACCATAGACAAATTAAGTCTATAAAAAAGGAGCAGTATTTATATATACAGGCAAATCTAAAGATGCTGGTCAATTAGTTAAATACACAGAGACTCTGAACTGATATATGAGCATAACACAAAGCAATAAATGTTAGTAAGCTGAAGACCAGAAGAGTGAGTGACCGAAAAGTACAAATAGAGCTCATCAGCTATTATATTTTGTCAGATTTTCCATTTTTACTGTATACCATTCTGAAACTTTGAAGCAAAGTTAAACAAGAAAAAGCATGGTTTGCCTCTTGACAATTTAGATGTAAGGGCAAATTGTCTGCAACACGTAATGGCTTCCTGAATATTAGAGTTGATTTAACTGATGAGGGTTTCCAGAAGGACGTTTTCTCCTTCCCTCCTCAACATTACCTGGATTTATTCTCCTAAGAGACCAAAAGGTAATTTCAGATTTGCATTTCATCCCCATAACTTTAAGTCTGATTTAATATTTTCCCCCTCTAGGTTTGTGATCCAAAGTTAAACGTGTCAGATTCAATTGCAACTTTTTACTTTGGTCAGGCTGCTTTCAAATTCTGCAGTTGGTCTGGTTAATAAATCAAATTGTTGTAATTTTTCAACTACTATATTATAATGGAATTTAGATACAAAAGTACTGAGGGTTGGGGGGGAGGGGGGAGGGGGGAAGAGAGTTGGTGGTGATGGTGGAAAGAAATAAAAAAAAAAGTACAACTGCAATGCTAAAAATCTAAATTGAGAAGTAGACAAAAGCTTGCAGATGGGTACATCTTATATACAGGCACCCCGTTTTGTGTGTATACAATTATCATTAGACCCTGAGAAGTGCATCTCATGAGCAGGCAGCTATATAACTATAATTGTTACTATAATTCAGTTACTTGAAATAATTCATTGTTTACTCTTATTAGAAGAAAGACATTTTAGTATTTTGAGTCCATAAAGGTTGTCAGTTATTTGAATGCATTTAAATTTTCCATATTTATTTATATTATATCCTTATGATGTATGTACTCATCTAACAAAAATACTCTTCTTCATCATCTCACTGGTGAATTTCATTGTAGGTAATTAGTGGCAGCAGATTCTAACATTTTCTTAACTATAAAGAACTCAGAAAATTATCTGTAAGGTTACACATTATAACCCTGGAAGCATAATATATTAAATGTAATCAGTATAAGCAAAATAATTATGCCAAGTGATGAATGATGGCAAAACTCCCTGACCATATAGATAGACTCTTTGTAACATCTATATTTGATTATACTAACATATCTCAGTATATTTTAGTCAATAAACAAATATGGTATCCTAAGATAATATGTTTTTTTCAAAATAATTTAAGAAGGGTTCATTTTATATCTTTTAAAATTATAATAGAGGAAGATTGTAAATTACATATATATATATATACACATGTATATAGTCTAACTTTAATTTTTTGAGGACATATACTCAAGGAGTATATTCAAGAGGACATATACTCAAGTAGTTCATATGGAGGTTATATCTTTGATATTTAATTTATAATTTATCATGGGGCCTTTGTAAATATTTAATCACTCTCTTATTTAACAACTTAAAGGGAGATTTGCACCTTCCTGAAATTGAAAACTTTAGGAGTTTCCAATCTTCCAATAATTTAACAAAATAAAAAGCTAGTTGAAACCAGATGATTTCAAATGTGTTAAAACAGTATATAGTACATGCTTCACTGTTGAAAATTTAGCTTCCTTCCTGACAGATATGGTCATCTGTTTTTCTAACTCAATGAGTGCTACATGAATATAGATCTGTTTACATAAAAAGTGAGAGACTAGGAATCACGGTGTTTTTTCTAGGGTTTGTTTTGTCTGTTGTTTGTTAAAATTCTCTTTCCTGATATTTATCCTAACAACATTATTTTGATAAATCCCACAGTATTTGTTCATAATAAATCACAGTTATGGTGCTTAATAATTTGTAAGACAATATTCTGAATTTTTAACATATATTAACTTCTTTAATAATTTCAAATAACTATTAGACAGAAACTGTCCTTATCCTTATTTTACAAACTAGAAACGGAACTATGGAGATGTTAAGTTATTGTCTAAGATCACCCAGCTAATATATGTAGGAAGGCATAAGGGTGGTCTAGAAATTAAATGCAAGTAATCTGATTCTGGGAACTCTCTTCTCAGAATTATGCTGCTCTCTCAACGTGTATTACATTTTAGTCTTGGAAAAAATATATCAATTGTTTCAACCCAAAGAAAAATAATTTAAACTGAAATCAGTGTTTTATATGCTTAAAAACAGTAAAATAATAACATATGGGTCTCAATATTATATTTCTTTGTTTTAATTCCTATGAAATGGAATTGGAACAAAAGATAATATTTCTTCAAGAAAATCACCATTTGGAATATGTGTTGAGCACTTGATGAGAATGTAAATACAGGTTTGAATCTTATATTCTTTCAGAATCTAAAGCATGGTTAGCAGTTTACTCAACTCAAAGGTATCTTATCTGCAAAATCTTTGCATTGCAGCATTTTTAAAGTAATCTGAGAAAGCCAGAGAAGTGTTCTGCAGCACTGCACCTAGTGTTGTTGACTGAGCAGGGTTTGTGTTTGGAAGTGACGGTTTTATGACCCGGAGTGAAACTGACAAGCGAGATTCACTTACTGTCTCCTCACCTCCTTTGCATTACATGGCCTTTCTACATGTAGACTTTTCAGTAAATGAATAAGACTTTCTAGATAATAAGTCAAAATTTCTGAAGGAAATAAGTCTCTAAATAGAAAATGATGGAATTTTCCAGTTATTTAATTTTAAGTGTTATACAAAAACTCATAGGAAGCTCAACCTTCCCAAATACCCTTGACATGAAAATTTAGACTCCGCAAGTTATAGCTGGAGGAAACAGAACTTCTCTTTGCACAAACACCACTCACAGTGGCCATGATCATGATTTTGTCCTAAGGCATCTAGCCAATCTTGCTATTTGCTTCTGCTGAGTCCTGGAGTTTTGGCGTGCCATTTAGTTCTGGCAACTGTTAGAGCCAGAAAACTGCAAGAATGTTCAGAGGAAAAAATGTGTCCGTGTAGGATAAATGTTTAGAGAACATATCTAAATGCAAGATTTCAGAAAAGCAGAATCAGAATTCTAGGACCAGATGGCTTATTATTAAGACCTAAAGTAATACCTACCTTTTTTTTTTCATGAAATGATACCAAACACTTCATTAAATTAAAAAAAAAATCAGACATATAGG
Organism: Suricata suricatta; assembly: GCF_006229205.1. Classification (NCBI taxonomy): domain Eukaryota; kingdom Metazoa; phylum Chordata; class Mammalia; order Carnivora; family Herpestidae; genus Suricata; species Suricata suricatta. The sequence continues at coordinate 132,414,996 of NC_043705.1, read as the reverse complement.
GGTGCCTGGGTGACTCATTCGGTTAAACATCTGACTCTTGATTTTGGCTCAGGATGCCCCTGAATGCCTGGAGCCTGCTTGGGATTATCTCTCTTTCTCTCCTCCTCGCTCTATCTTTCCTCTCATATATGCACATGCATGCACTCTCTCTCTCTCTCTCTCTCTCTCTCTCTCAAAATAAATAGACATTAAAAATTTCTTCAGACATGAAGACCTTCTTGACTGTTTTTATGTAAATACACCATTCCTTTGTCCTGTTTCTAGTTAAAGATAAGAATCAAGAAAATGGAATCTATGCTTTAAAAACATGAGATTTTGAGGCATAATGACTTGAACTTAAAGTTTGGAATCAGCAATCAGAATATAATTGCCATCTCTTTTACTTACAAACTAAGAACTTCAGAAAGGATAAGTGACTTGAATATACATATCAGTGACTGGATATTAAAATTTTCCCAGCATTCTGTTCACATTCCCAAAAGATATAATACTTGTTTTATGTGGCATGTTATATAATATTCAGCATTTAGGAAAATAATTATAATTGAAAGTACTTTGTAAACTAGTAAGACATATGCAGATGCAGGTGGTTATTATTACTCATCTGTGGTATTTTATATTAAAAATGAAATTACACATATGTATAAGCACTGTTTCTCTCCTGATTTGAAATGGATTGTATTTATTATCCTCATTCATCTCTATGTAATTGTATTAGATTTCCAGGGCTGCTGTAACAAAATACCACAAGCCGGATGGCTTAAAAGCAGAAATTGATTGTCTCATCAGTCTGGAGGCTAAGAATCTGAAATCAAGGGGTCTTAGATCCATACTCCTCTGAAACCTGCAGGTGTGAATCCCTTCTTGCTTCTAAGAACGTCTGACATATTCCAGCAATCCATGGTTCCTTGGTCTGTAGACACATCACCCCAGAGTCTGCCTTTGCCCTCACATGGCCATCTTCTCCCAGTCTTTGCACCATGGTTTCCTCTTATTTATTATAAGGCTATTATAAGGATTAGGGACCATTCCAATGGCCTTGTCTTCATTCGATTATGTCTGCAAGAATCTTATTTTCAAATAAGGTCAGATCCTCAGACACGAGGGTTAAAACTTCAATATACCGTTTGGAAGATACTTAAAACTAAGCATTGGAAATACATTCAGGCAGGTTAAGGGCATCACAGTGGAATAGGAAAAAAGCTTGAATTTGATTCCAAAAGTATTTGGGGAGTAATTACAGATATTGCTACAGGATAGTGGCATGATGCAAAAATATTTTTGAGGGCACTGGATATAGATGTGGATTAGGAGTTAAAACTCAGACACAGAAAGTGCAACAAGGAGGCTATTTCATTAATCTACTGATACAATGTAAATTACAAATTGTATGCTGAGGTTTCCTGGAAAACTATGGTGAATTTGCAGAGGGGAGCAGGATATTTCAAATTTCAAGAGAAACACAGGGACATCTGTAAGAAATCTTGCAAACTACTGGGTGTAGAATGTATAGACCCATTTCTTGAACAGAGCTGTCATGTTTTGGCTTAGGACAGTTCTAAACAATTACTTAAACACTAGGATAGTGATAGTTTAGAAATCTTTAGCATATTAATTAGCATATTAATTAATTAATTTTTAAAGACATGTAGTTTTGCTTCTTGAGTGTATCTGAGTATAGTTTTATATACTCTTCAAATCTTCCGCATCTTTTCCATACAGACTATTCTTAACTGCAAGTCCACATTATTTTATATTGTACTGGTATAAAATGAATAATCTCTCTTTTTTGTTTTCAGGTGTTTTTCATAATGAAAACTAGGGAAATAACATTTTTCACAAAGGCAGTCATTTCTATGATTTATGAATGTTATGAATTTTACTTCACTACCATAACATCTTTTTGGCATTTTGCAAAGATATCAACAGTTCCAATAGTATCATTGTTATTTTTATATTTTAAGTTTTCCCATTGGCTCTCAATTTTCTAATTTAATATACATATCGCATATTACTGTCAGATCTACTTGATTCCTGGGTCAGCTCTTAACACACATACCTATGCAATAGTTAACATGCATGTGATAAAGAGAAGTTTGTTTATAATCTATGCATCTTTACAACAAATCTAATGGATTAAATGTATATAATCTCCCAAAATTATTGTTTCCAAGATTAATAGGAAATTGTGTAAATAAGTCTACATAAATAAAAGTAGGGAGATGTGGATGAATAACATCTTTTTAAAATCCAAGATAGATTTAAAAAATATTCTTGTTTATTATAATATATAGAAATATCTCTCCATTATTTCCTTTGATTTCCCTTTAGGAAGGCAACTGGCCAAATGTAGGTTCTGACAATAACTGTTTATAACATTTTTAAATAGTTTCCTCTTTGAGCTTCCTGTTTCTTCTTATCAATATGTACAATGCTTTGTAGCTACCTTTCGCCCCTGGCTTCAGAAGAAGCAATAGTAATAGCAAAACCAACATGGACAAAAAACAAAACAACCAACATCAATAGGTGTGTTTTACAATCCCACACCAACATACCTAGTAGTATGTTTTCTATATATTTGCATACTTTTCTACTTCATAGGGAGCTCTAACTAAAACCAAGTTGAAGTGCTTGTCCTTCCCGCTATCTGCCACCCACAGTTGTTCGGTTCTACCTCGATTTACAATGTTTGCGATTTCTGATTTCCTCCACTTAAATCCACCAGTGTTCAGTCAAAGCCCTCTTCCCCACAACCATCTTTACACCTGGCCAAGAGCGGCTCTGCATTCAGAAGGACCAGCTCTGGCCCTCTGCCAGGAAAGCACTTCTCATGATAGGTAGGAAAGTCCACGAAGCTAAGGAGATGAATTCAGCACGGTCCCTACCAGATGTCTAGACTGCATAGATGCCAACAGGGCAATAAGGATGAAGATATACCCAAGGCCAAGAATTTGCTAAAGAGAAGGTCCCTGAACCCTGTTTAAGAAAAATTCCTAGTTACACTTCAGAGAGAAGATATTATATAACAAATATCATTATAAAGGCTCCATAAACTCATTTAATTCTCACATCTCTGTGCTGTAGGTATAGTTATTGTCCTCCTTATGCAGAAGAAAATGGAAAGCAAAATTTTACAGAACTTGCCAAAGACGTGCATGGATTTTCATTCAGCAAGTGCGGCTTTCTAGCAAGAACGAAGCAATATGGTCTCTAGAAATAATACTCAGAAAAAAAGAAATGTAGATCTGTTTCCTCGTTTGGCTGGAGCATAAAGTAGCAGGAAAGGAAACATAAGGAAATGTAACATAAGGAACAAGATCACTATAAGGGAAAAAGTACAAATTATTACATTTTCTAAAACTGACATTAATTTACCTGTCTTGCTTTCCAAGAATTATAGCAGTATGTTTTTTCAATAGTGTGCTTGTCAACTATATAATTAGGAGTCTGATTTCAGGAAAAAAAAATGACTTAGCCTCCAGGTTTATTCTTTTAATAAAATACCCCACAAGGAACTAAAATTGTGCATTGTTTTACACCTCTTTCAGCAGTATGATTTCCTTTGAGTTTTCTGTTCCTGTGTTTGATTTTTTTTAACCTCACAAATAAAAACAAAAAAAATCCAAAAGTAAATGTCATTTTGAAGCTTTCTACTGCTGTCAAAATGATAATGATGATGACAATAATATAAAAAATATTTTAATGATAATATATATATCAAGATATTATTATTATCATCATTATTTCCTCTGGATACATTCTGGTTATTTAACATTTTATCTAAAAAATGAAACCTTTTAATCAAGCTCCTTTTATGGCCATTTAATCAAAGCTATGTATTACATAATATTATAAATCTTTCTTTTGTGATTTCTGGATGAGAAAGTTATGGGGTTAACCAAATTTTATTTGAATGATGAAAATCATTATTCCAGAGAATGATTTGCTTCTCCTTTTATGTCACATCTTTATTAAATAATGAACATTTTCTGTATCTGCTTTTGTTTCAAAATTGCATAAGCTCTACTGTCACAGGAGATAAATTAAGGTGTCTTTTAAGCAGGCCCTTATGACTTCCAGATTCTCTAAAATTTGGTTCTGATTTAGAACATATAAAATTACCCTGGCAGATAGTTCCCTCACTCTTGTTCCTAGAAATATAGGTCAAGTATTTAATCATCAAAGAGCCACAGGTGTTTAACAGCATTATATTTTTCTGATAAAAGAAAACCTTGGAGTTGTTTTGTAGTAGGGCAGGTTATATAATTCCTAGTTTAAGTAATTGTAAAACGTGATGGTATTCAGAATATGTGAATTCTTGCTGACGAGGGGATCTTTATGTCTGACTACTGATAATTGTTTTTATATTTCTTTGTACTTGTTTGTTTGTTTAATGACTATTTATTTTTGAGAGAGAGTAAGAGCACAGAAGCACAAGCTGGGGAGGGGCCGAGAGAGAGAGAGAAGAGAATTCCAAGCACTATCAGTGCAGAGCCCAGTGTGGGGCTTGAACTCACAAATCATGAGATGATGACTTGAGCTGAAATCAAGAGTCAGATGCTTAACTAACTGAGCCACCCAGGTTCCCCTTTATATGTTTATATTTTAAACCAAATTCATAACATGAATATGTTGTTAATGCTTATAGGAGCACACACCATCAAATTGAATTTTGGCTAGGCAGAATCCTGGATGTCTCCCCCTGCGCAGGTTTTCTTTTTTTTAATTTCAAGTTTTAATTTATTACAAAATCAATTTGTACTGGATAAGCTATAATTAATATTTATTGGTTATTTTCTGCTAAATATATTCTATTTGCATGTCTTTTGGTTAACACTTTGTTGAAATAATGAAATGCATTCTTTTAAATTAAAGAATGAATAGTGCTTTCTCTTTTCTGATGAATGCTTCAAATTATGATATAAAAGCTTGCCAAAATTTTCCATTGTTATTCTTTTCTAATTTGCAAGCGTTTGTTTTGTAATGATTATATAAAACATTTACTTGGAAAAATAACAATGTTTCTGAATATTCTGTTGTATCACACTCATTCTAATAAATAAACATACATTCACATGCGATGCACTATCTCCACTGATTTCGCTCTCTCTCACTCTCTTCCTTGCTTCTTGCCCTCAGCCCTACATTGTCTTTCCAGCTACTTTATAAACATGTGAAATAAAGCCTTCGTATTAACAAGAGATTTTCTTTATAGTCATAAGAATTTCTTCTCTATTTGGATGGCACCTTTGCCATTTATTTTAGGTCATTGTTCAAATGTCACCTCATCAGCGAAATCTTCTCTGACAGTACTGTTATAATATACACCCCCAAATTCACGCTCTACCTTCCTACCTTATGTTACTTTTACTTCATAGCTTTTATCACCTCCTCTGACAAACCATTTTTATCAACGAGCAGACAATCTCCTCTGAAAGAGAGTAACACTGACTTTGTTCTGTTCACTGCTGTAGTCTCATGCTTAGGAAAATGCCAGGAATACAGATGTCCCAATAAATATTTGTTGAATAGATGGATACAGGCATGAATAATCTGCTTTCTCTGTCAGGAAAATAGTAGATAAAAGAGATAAGATTTATGTAGTATCTCAGGTGTAGTCATTAATATCACCTCCACCACCACCATCACCACCACACCTTGTCTGAAATACATTGAATGCTTTGCTCACCTGCAGAAACTCATAGGCTCACTATAGTCCCTACTAGTGGAGAATGAAAGATGTTTAAAAAAATGCATGTTTCTTCCATAAAGAGTGATAAAGCAGATACTAACTTGAAGGTAAGTGCTTTCTCCTGTCATGAAGAACTATGAAAACAGTAGGAGATTGTTGGAGTTGCCTGTGATGTCAAGTGACAGAGAGACAGTAGCTAGAACTCAGCATGAATTTTTTGTGGAAAGAATGAGTGAAGTTCCCATAGCCAAAATGAATGCCCACAGAAGGTGGCATGGCCTGAACCATCTTGATGGGAATTTATTCAACAGGATAAGAGTGTCTGAATTAGATACAAAGTGGAAGGGTTTTTTTTTTAAATTTTTATTGGGGTGCCTGGGTGGCTCAGTCGGTTAGGCCTCCGGCTTCGGCTCAGGTCAGATCTCACGTTCGTGGGTTCCAGCCCTGTGTCGGGCTCTGTGCTGACAGCTAGCTCAGAGCCTGGAGCCTGCTTTTGGTTCTGTGTCTCCTTCTCTCTCTGTCCCTCCCCCTCTCATGCTCTGTCTCTCTCTGTATCAAAAAAAAAAAAAACAAACATTAAAAAAATTTATTTATTTATTTATTTTTAATTTTTTAAATGTTGATTTATTCTTGAAGGAGAGAGACAGAGCATGAGCAGGGGAGGAGCAGAGAGAGAAAGGGACAGACTCTGAAATGGGCTCCAGGCTCTGAGCTGTCAGCACAAAACCCAAACTGGGGCTCAAACTCAAGAACCACAAGATCATGACCTGAGTTGAAGTCAGATGCTCAATGACTAAGCCACTCAGGTGGAAGGTTTTAAGCTAGAATTTAGCAGACTTGAAAATACCTGAAAGTAAGTTGTTATCACCATAAAGAAATATTTTAATTCTAAATGATTAGAAGATTATGGGATCTGTCCATGGTCCTGTCTGGGGGAAGGTCACATGCCAGAACATGTTTGCAAGAAGTGATGGGAGAAAAATACAGGCATTGAGATTTTCTGGCTTGAATAAATTCAATAAACACTTTTTATTCACATGTTACATACTGGCATCAAAAAACATTTGAGTCTGAAATATGTCTTTAAAAAGGTAAGTAGGGGCACCTGGGTGGCTCAGTTGGTTAAGCCTCCAACTTCAGCCCAGGTCAGATCTCACGTCCATGGGTTCGAGCCCTGCATCAGGCTCTGTGCTGACAGCTAGCTCAGAGCCTGGAGCCTGTTTCAGATTCTGTGTCTCCCTCTCTCTGACCCTCCCCCTCTCATGCTCTGTCTCTTCTGTATCAAAAATAAATAAAACATTAACAAAAAAGGTAAGTAATAGCAAATGTTAAAGAAAACAGCAAGACTTGCTGATACACTACACAAGCACACTGGCCTTTGAAAGCTGAAATCTGATACTCAAAAGAATATTTTTTAATACACACCACTAAATGAATGATTTTAAGTGAACATTTATAAAATAGTAGTTGGAATTATCTGTCACTGTCATGAATAAGAACCAAATTATATTTGACAATTCATGTTTTAGCTGCATAGTGATCTTGGGTGATTATTATAATTAAAAGGAAATGAACAATATGTTAATTTTACTAATAGATTGTTTGTTCAAATGAATCACTTCTCTATTGATTTGACTTATGCCACAGATACACTGCAATTAGAACATTTAGCTCTTGATAGAGTTGGTGGAAGGATTTTCAAAAGTGAAGTAATTACCATTTTAAGGGAAATTTTCAGTTTAAAAGCAGAAAAAATAAAGCTCTAAAAACAGATCTTCTAAAATCACCCCTCAAAAAATAGATCTTTTCTTATTGCTTAAATTAGACTTCTTAGTAAACTATGAAATCAATATCAAACATATTACCATTTTGTAGCTCTTTAAATAATTGTAACAAATTGCATGTTATAAAGTGGCAAAATTATCTCATATCATAATCTAAAAATACACTCAAACTACTGAAAATATCTAGATTATTATGGTAGTGCCAATAGAGGGGACAAATATTGAAAATGAGTTTTACTGAACTAATGTTCTGGGTTGGAACATTTTTTTTCTTTTAGACTATATTACGAATATTTGTTGAAATACATTTAGTAAATTTTATTATTAGAAAATATTTTTGGGAAGCCTGGGTGGCTCAATAGGTTGAGTGTCCAATTTCAGCTCAGATCATATCTTACGGTTTGTGGATTCGAGCCTCCTATCAGGCTCTGAGCTGACAATGCAGAGCCTACTTTGGATTCCCTGTCTCCATCTCTCTCTCTGCCCCTCCTCCACTCATGTACACATACTCTCTTTCTCTTTCTCTCTCTCTCTCTCTCAAAATAAAATAAAATGAAATAAAAACTTAAAAAATTATTTCTATGACTATATATTCTTACCTATAATTTTTATCCATTTCATAGGAATTTATTAGTAGATTCTACTTCTACAGATAGAAATGAGAAAGTAGAAACTTTATACTAATTTATATATTTATATATACTAATTTTTATATGTCATATATTATATCTATATATATATACTACATATATACTAATTAGTATACTAATTTATACTAAATTACATTTGTTCTCAATTATTTCAATAAGAAACCAACATTATAAACTGTATATTTTTTTATTATTTAAACTGATCATTTAATTTCTATAGCCAATGTACACAAAGTTAAATTTAACAAGCAAATATTATTGCTTAATGTTTATTTTTTGATATTATTAAATTCATTTAGGAAATATTTTCAAAACATGCAATATGTAAAGATCCTATAGTATATACTTTGGATATTATCACATTGTCAATTGATTCTGAGATGTGTCCCCAATAAATTTACAACATTAGTAGAGAGATAAGATATTCACATACATATTAAAATACAACACAAATAAATGTCATGTGAAAATATGGGAAGTCCCAAAAGTAAGGTAGTGAATATAAGAAGAGATAGTGACAATATTTCTAAAAATACCATATCTTTCCCTTAAGATGCTTCTGTTTGCCATTCTTTACTAGGTTGGTTTCTAATTTATTACCATCCGTCTTAAATATCTAAATTTCCTTGTTGTTGAGAATTTGATGGCTTCCCTGGACACTGAGAGTTTCTATGCCAAAAGGGAACACTTAAAAGGAACCTTTCCTCCCTTCTCCACCTTCTCTAGCCATTATCATCTATCTTGTCTTTTCTTGTTAGAGTATTTTACTTTTATGAGTAATTCAAACTTCCCACTTACTGTTAAACTCCTGTGGCTCCTGTCCTTTAGAACCCACTGAAACTATTCCACATAAATTTGCTATGAACATCACAAACTGTCACTTTATTTTTTAATTAAAAAAATAAAGTTAATTAATTAATTAATTAATTAATATAGAGAGAAGGGGAGGGGTCAGTGCAGAACCTGACTCAGGGCTCAGCATGGGGTTTGCACTCACTAAGAGGCCATGACCTGAGCCAAAATCAAGAGTTGCACATCAATGAGCCACCCAAGGACCCAACCAACCTTTCACTTTAAAACTCGATGTCTCCGTATTTCCTCCCACCCTGCTCCACTGCTCTTCGGTGTTCTCTGATGCATCGACTCCAAGTCACTTTCCTGATTTTAACAGCCACCATATTTGTCCATACACACGCAAATACACTCTCTTCATTAACCTCCTCTAACATCTTAAACTTATTATATATAAACCATAGTCCAGATGTAACACTTGCCATGGTCTCCCTCACACTGCTTCTGCCAGCACCACTGTTCTCTTACTCATTCATTTCCTACTCTCTTGAACCAACTACTTTCTCCAGATACACCAGCTCTTTCCATGTTCTTTTCCATTTTCATCCAAACGAAACCCATAATTGATAAAATCCAACCACACTCTTGAGAAATCTGTCACCGTATTGGTTTTATTTTGCCCTACTCCTTTGCATGACCCACAATGTGCTCAATATTCTATTTGTGTGACATGTGGCTCCTACATCTAAGTTTTCTACCATAATTTAAACACACACACACACACACACACACACACACACACACACACACAAATTCAGAGAGTCTATTGACAAAGTTCTGTTTTCCAGCATCAAGGTAGCTAATGAAATTGTACTTAAGTCTTTTATCTAGACAGCTTTCTACCCAATTCATTTGTTTCCAGTGTTTATTTCAGCTTGTACTTTCCGCAATGTCTTAATCCATCATGTACTCACACATGACCAGCATAGGACTGAGCTTCTATTTCATAATGACATTAGATGTCATTCAGTTGTAAGAATCAATCCTCACCCAATTTATACAAACTTGGCAACGTCTGTTCTAACCTGTTTTTTCTGAAGTTCATAACCTCCTGTCTGGTCATTCTACCATATTTTGAATCTTTTCATTCACATATCAAAAACACGAAAGGACAATTATTTTCTTCCTCTCCTATATGTCACAATATTCCACAATCCTCTTCCTCTGAGTGTTGAAATATATTCAGATTTCTTCCATTTAACTAAGCAAGAAAGCAAAAAACATTTTAGTCCTATTTTTCTCTGCAGCCTTTGCTTTCAACAATGGGCACTGCTCCTTCCATCCTTCCAGATCATTCCTCAACCCACTGTTAAACAGCCTCACCATTCAGTTGACATTGCTTTCCTAAGGTCAACAAATAATGTCTTGGGGTGCCTGGGTGGCTCAGTTGGTTAAGCGTCTGGCTTCCAGCTTCAGCTCAGGTCATAATCTCATGGTTCGTGGGTTTGAGCCCCACGTCGGGCTCTGTGCTGACAGCTAGCCAGAGCCTGCTTCCGATTCTGTGTCTCCTTCTCTCTCTGACCCACCCTTGCTCGTGCTGTCTCTCTGTCTCTCAAAAATAAATAAAAAACATTAAAAATTAAAAAAAAAACATATAGAGTCTTTATACTAAATTTGGAGTATGAAGACATGTCTTTTTTGACTGTCTACAATATTTGACACCATTGATACAATCTTCGTATTGGAAATAATCTGTCCTGGGCTTCAATATCAAGACTTCAGTTTTGTTTGGTCTTTCTTCTACCTTTTGATTATTTCTTATTCATCTCTTTAATTCATCTTTTTGCTAACCCTTCCTCCAGCCCTAACAATGTCACACTCCCTGCCTGTTTCTTCCAAAACATTTTCTATTGGTTAGAATTTTTTTCCTTCCAAATAGAAGAAAAGTACTGGGGGGCCAGTTGTCACTTTAATGGCTTTGGGTTCTTTCAAAATCCTTTCCTTTACAGTAGCTGACACTAATCTTTCTCATCAGCTGTGTAACCTCATCTCTAATGAAAGACATATACTTAAGATAGCTTGCATTAGCTCACTTCATATTCATGTATGATTTCAAGCATGGTCTGATAAATTGTCTGATTGACAGTTGAGCAATAGTCTTTTTTTTTTCTCCCAAATATGGAAGACTTTGTTATTTCATTTTCTTTATCATAAGACAATGCAAGTGGGAAGGGTAGGGAATAGAACTGGAACATATTAAAAATGCTGTCAAGACTCTGAAGGTTTAATTTTATGTATAAATGTATAAGACCATATTGCTGCTTAAAAAGGTAGCCCAGAATTTAGAGTCATATGTTGTTTACTGAAGACAGAAAAAGGGTTCTTGGGTTTTTTTTAATTTTTTATTATATTTTTTAATTTATTTTTGAGAGACAGAGAGAGACAGTGTGAGCAGAGAGGGTCAGAGAAAGAGAGGGAGACACAGAATCTGAAGGAGGCTCCAGGCTCTGAACTACCTGTCAGCACAGAGCCGGACACAGGGCTCAAACCCACGAGCTGTGAGATCATGACCTGAGCTGAAGCCGGACGCTTAACTGACTGAGCCACCCAGATGTCCCAGATAAAGGGTTCTTGTTATCACAACTCATTGAAGCTTTACATAAACCTCATCTAAGCAATTTAATGTTCTGTCTCATTAAATATCCTCACACACACATACACACATACATACACACACACACACACACACACACACACACAAATATTCTCAGTCACCACAAAGGCCCACAACTCTAAACATATTCACAAATTATAATTAGTATATTGAAATCTGCTCACTAAGGTCTTCCATTCAAAACCATGGGTTATTTTAGCTAGAAGACAGGGCCACAGACTGAATAAAGTTTGCTCTATTACTACTACTTACTGGTAACCTAAAAACACCTTTATTTTGGTCAGTTAATATTTTTATTGGAATTATTCTTTATTATTAAAATAGTTATCCTTCTATTTTAGTAACCAACTCTTATTCCCTTTCAGTAACATCCAAAGCTGCTAATTAATCTGATGGTATCGTCATATTTACCAAGTTACAATTACAGCATTTTCATTTTTTAATTCAGTAATTTTTTTTCTTTTCTTTTTCTTCTCTCCAACTGTCTTTTCTTCGAACTAAATGCTTTTTTCTCCCAGAGTTATGTATATTTTGGGTGGGCTTTTATTTCTGGGCAAGGAGCCCAGATTGGTATAATTTTTGTTTGTTCCTCACATAGTGTCCCAGATTCTGTTTTGAGAAGAGCATTATAAATTAATAATATGATTAGAGTGTTACTTCCACTATTTATTTTTTGTAGAATCTAGCACATTAAGGTATATTATCCACAGCACTTAGCTCTGAATAAGGATACAGTTTGTTTAGTTTCTAAGCATTGAACTTATAATTATTTTTTCTTTAGTATAGCAATCATACTGATTATTTCCTGTAGGAAAGTGAAACAGAACTGGTGAGTGTTTCTGAATTCAGTAGTCACTAAAGTTCTTTATGATCCAGGTCATAAAATGTTCCTTCATCAGGAATAATACTTTCCATTCTTGTCTCTGCTGAATAATTGTAGGTGCCTAACACAAAGCCCTTTGTGGATCAGTGTGGGGCACTGAGAGATCTAGTACACTAGAAACCAGGGCATCTGAGACACAATTCTGCATTGTCCACCGAGGTACTGAAGGCCTTGGAGCAATTAAGCTTACGACCCTGGGCCTAGAAAATACTGGTAACACTTTAAAGCATATTCCCAAAATCCAATGTTCCCTATTCCTTTCACATTCAACCCAAAATGATTTGATATCTCTACTTCAGGGACTATAGAAGCTAGCTAGGCTTCATAATATAGGAATTTAATACTGCCTGAACCATCTTGTTGTTTACAAACAAAAATAAATTCTAATTTTCCATTAATGACTGGTAAGCACATTGCTTAACCTAGTAATCTACTTAGTGATGACTAGATCTTTTTGAGTTTGGCACATGCCCTCTATATGCCTTCATTTAATATACATCTGGATCATTTACAATTATGCTTATTATTAAGATCATGTTTCAATTGGTTTCTACCTGATCCTTCAGGTTTATTCAGTTTAACAAAGTGAGTTTGATCATTCCAAGTCTTCTGGCGACCAGTTGCTTTATTTTGTATTTCACACTGAATTGGAACTCAAAGGTTTCCAAAGTTTCCAAAATTTGTCTCTTTTCTCTTAACAGAAAAGAAAACACTCTTAGCAGCCTGAAGCTTTGTTGAGAAATTATCTTAATGATACAAATGTGACAAAAATGTACAGAGAAGGGAAAAGCAGGTGAAAAAAGTATGGGTGTTAAAACACTGTCATTCAAGAGATCCATAACACAGGGCAGAACTATTTGGATTGTTTTCCAGGTTTTTTTTTTTTTTTCTGGTAGTGGTAGCCCTGATGGTGGGTTCCATTCATCCACCGTCGCTACACTCTTTTGTTTAAGTCTCTTTTATATACAAAATGTCACCTATCTACAAAAGATACAATGAAAATTGCATACTAAGTGAAGTCTTTTAAAAATTGAATCACTTAAAAAATGTCAAAATTGAACTTTAGAGGGTTTAGTTCCCCCTAGTGGTAACTAAATAATCAGAATTCAGTGAAATTCATAAAGGTCTCAAAAAAGGACGTTCAAGTCATGTTAGAAATCACTGAATAATACCACCAATTTACAAATTAAGAAATGGTATCATATAGTCTGTAAAGGTTAAAAATTTGCATAAAAGCAGAAAGAATTGTTCTTATTTTCAGATACTGCTTTTGGAAAATAAACAGAATTATTTTAGCTTATTTGCTTAGTTCAAGTAAGGGCAATAAAACATGCTTTAATATCACATTTTTAATATATTTGTTACTATAATATAAAAGTTAAAATTATAGTAATAACAAGTTTAAATCACATCAATACATTTCTATTGTTAAAAAAGAAAGGGTACTATAAGGTCAAAAGTAAAATAATAGTATGTTAGTTTAATAAAAATAAACACTTGAACACTTCTAAGACTTTGTTTTCCCAAACAGTAACATAAAAATTTTACTGTCCTTAAGACTAAATGGCAAAATAGTCAAGGAAATTCTAAAATGATTTTATTAAAATATTTGAGATTTTCAATGCTCATTTCTTCTTTGTTTTCTGTTTTTATAAAAAAGTATATTGTACCATCTGGGGTAGACAGAGACTAGGAGAAGGCAATTTGAGAACTGAATTTGATGATTTTTCTAACTGTCACAAATGATCCATAGATTTCACTATCACTTTATGAACTTAAATCCTCAGGCAATGGATTTATGAAGAGACTATAGCTTAAACCTAAATATTTGAAGTAAACATAACTATGTTAGATTATATAACTATGATTGTTTAAGAAAAAGGACACAAAATCAGTATCTAACCTTCAAGTATAGTTATTGAGTTTAATGTCATTAAAGCTATTTCTTAGTTTCTTTTTTTAATAGTTTATTGTCAAATTGGTTCCATTAAACACCCAGTGCTCTTCCCCACAAGTGCCCTCCTCCATCACCACCACCTCCCTTCTCCCTCCCCCTCCCCCTTCAACCCTCAGTTTGTTTTCAGTATTCAATAGTCTCTCAGGTTTTGGGTCCCTCTCTCTCCCCAGCTCTCTTTTCCCCTTCCCCTCACCCTGGTCCTCCATTAGCTAGCTTAGTTAGTTTAGCATGTGCACCCAAAATTAATTGGAAGCTGTTATCTTTTGAGCAATTTCAACACTTCCGCATGCATTGCTCTTTTACCACCAAGACTCCACTTTTTCTCCTTCATAACAACTACTCTGCGCAAATGGGATGTATTTTGCTTTTGACCTGTTTATAAGTGCTATATTGAGACTCAGACATGTTAAATTGGTATATTTTACAGGAATATAAAAGTAAATATTTTAAGAAGAAAAAATAACAAACATAAAACCTTTATTTTAAAATGTTTTTAACATAAACATTTTATAATGTTTATTTATTTATTTTGAGAGAGAAAGGGCAGGGTAGTAGAAGAGAGAGAAGGATAGAGAGAGAATCCTAAGCAGGCTCCAGGCTGTCAGCACATAGCCCAATGCAGGGCTCAGTCTCATGAACTGTGAGATCATGACCTGAACAAAAATGAAGAGTTGGATGCTTAATTGAATGAGCCACCTAGGCGCCCCTATTTTAAAATGTGTTATTTTATATATGGAATGGTTGAAAAGTGGTATTCAGATGCATATGCTACATTAGTTAAAAGATTTACTCTAAGGAAAACAAAAGATTTTAATTAAGGAATATAAGACTATTTTTATTTAATGTTTTTTTTTTTTTTTTTTTTTTTTAGGGAGAGAGAGAGAGAGGCAGAATGCAAGTAGGGGAGGGGCAGAGAGAGAGGGAGACACAGAATTTGAAGCAGGCTCCAGGCTCTGAGCTGTCCCCACAGAGCTCATTGCTGGGTGTGAAGTCATGAACCGTGAGATCATGACCTGAGCTAAAGTCAGATGCCACCTGACCAACTGAGCGACCAGGCGCCCCAGGACTATTAGGTTTGTAATTCTGATTGTAATAAGAGTACTGTAACTTAGGAAAAGTACTGTAGTTTAAGAAGGCCGTATTTTATGAGTAATCAAATAACCAACCAGATTCTTCAGTAGACATCAATATGTATTTTATACATATTGATAATTCATAAATTAAAAACCTGAAATCAGATTAATCAACTAGATTTTAAGAATCCTGACATTAAATATCTACAGCACTAAGAAAATTAGAGCATTTACCTCAAATCATCCTTATAAGTCTATGTTCTAAATTTCATTTTTGGGCGCCTGGGGGGCTCAGTCAGTTGAGTGTCTGGCTTAGGCTCAGGTCATGATCTCGCAGTTTATGGGTTCGAGCCCCGCACCAGGCTCTGTGCTGACAGCTAGCTCAGAGCCTGGAGCCTGTCTTCAGATTTTATGTCTCCTTCTCTTTCTGACCCTCCCCTGCTCGCGCTGTTTCTCTCTCTCTCTCTCTCTCCCTCTCAGAAATTAAAACATTAAAAAATTAAAAAAAATAAATTTCATTTTCCCAGTGTGATGGTATTTAAACAGGGCCTTTGGGATATAAGTTTAGGTAAGGGTATGAGTGTGGTTTCTTCCTGATGAGATTAGTACCTTTATAGAAGTTACACCTGAGAGCTTGCTGTCTCTCTTTCTTCCTGCTATTATGAGAACATAGTAGGAAGATAATCTAAAAACCAGGAAGATAATCTGCACTGGAAACTAACCAGGCTGGCACCCTTGATATTGACTTCTAGCCTCCAGAACTGTGAGGAAATAAATGTCTATTGTTTAAACCACCCAGTCTATAGTATTTTGTGGCAGCACAGGATGACTGAGACACTAATCCTTCATACTGTTATTACACAATATTTTAGTTCTGTCTTGTTTCCTCAACTGGGTATATGTGGGTATATGTATAGATTTGAAATCCAAGAAAAAAAAAAAAAACAAAGAAAAGGGGGTTGGATTTTCCTTCCAATTGAAAAGAACTAGAAAATAGGCAAAACTTATGAAACAATACTTTTCAAAACACTAGACACCGCCAATAAACAACAATTGTAAAGTACTGAAAATAAGCTAAACACAAAAGTCATCTTGAAAGGGTCTTTATAACTTTCAAGAGCAAAGAAGAAAGAGGGACTAGAGAGAAGTCTAGTAGACTCCTTCACTTGAGAAGACAGAACTGAGAAGTCAGGGAGAACAGAACGACTATGGATTACACACTGTAGTTAGGATTGGTAAGGAGAGAACTCCATGGAGACAGAACTCCAGAAACTTCAGCAGACAATCTGGAAACCTCAGTTGAGCATTAATACGCATATGCATGTAAGACAACTATCAGTGGGCATGGGTCGAGCAGCAGTGATGATTAGATGTGACAGTGATTGACATTCACAACAAGCACAGTGCCATTTTCTACTAGCCACACTAGGAATCTTCATAATTTAAGAACATTGGGCCCAAAGCTTGGAAAGATTCTATCGCAGTGGTGGGAAATAACAGCTTTACATTAAATGTTGCTATGGGCCCACATAATAAAATTTGAAAACCAGGTAAAACATAATCAAACAATTTTCATGTAATTGAACTCCATCACAAAAAATAGCTCAAGAATATTTATAAGACTAGAAAAATATGAAACACATGAAAAATAGAATTTCTAACTCTGGAATCTATTCAAAGATTACTAGAAAAACCAAAAGACAGGAACATATAATCCATAAATAAACTGCTCATAAATCTTGCAACTATTAAAATTAACAGAAAAATAAAACATTTTAAACTATAATAAAGTATAGTTTAAGTTCCGTATGTTCAAAATTAAGGTAGCAAATATATATGAATATAGGTTATGAAAAAATGTATTTTCAGGATACAGTGATAAAAATTTTACCTGAAACAAACTGCAGAAAGAAAACAAATTTTTAAAGAGTAATATAAAACAGCTTGAAGCAATTTCCTTACATGTAAATCCTGTTTTCATAAAATAAGGAAGGGTGCAAAGAAAATAATATTTGAAGGAAAAAAGGACAGAAATGTTGCAAATTTAATCAACAGTATGACATCACAAATGAAGAATCTCAATATATATCAAATACAAGAAACATGAAGAAAATTACAACATAGGAGAAATTCTTCTCCATAATCTACTGCAGGGCAAATCTAGCAAACCTATATTTTCAAAATGCAAAATCATGATAAAGTGAGCATATTAAAAACAGTTAAATAAAACAAATTAGGAACAGAAAAAGAAAGATATAAAAGACAACAGATTTTTCTATCACAAAATTGTCCCATTATAATGCAGAAAAACAACTTATTTCTTTTTCAATTTATATTTGAGAAAGCATGAGATGAGGAGGAGAGGCAGGAGAGAGAGAGAGAGAGAGAGAGAGAGAGAGAGAGAGAGAGAGAGAGAGAGAGAATCCCAAGCAGGCTCCACACTCAGCATGGAGCCCCATGTGGCCATGTGGGACTTGATTCCAGGACTCTGGGATCCTGACCTGATCTGAAATCAAGAGTTGGATGCCAACCAACTGAACCACCCAGGCACCCCAGAACAGCTCTTTTAAACTGCTTTCAGTAAATCAAATAAGCTAACTAAGAATTATATGCTCAGAAAAAATTATTTTTCAAAATATAAAGTCAAAAGAAAGACTTTCTTTATATATACAGTTTTATTGATAAGGGGAGATAGAGAGTCACAAATTGCCATTTTCATGAATAACATCTCTACCATTTTAAAAGGATTATAAAGCTATATTAGAAATGATTTTATGCCAATGAAATCTACAACTTAGAGTAAATGAACAAATTCCATGAAAAATACAAACCACCAAAGGACACTAAAAAAGAGAAACTAAGAAATTTAATAGACTGACATTTATTAGAGAAATTGAATTACCATTTTAAAAATGTCAAAAATAAATCTATATTTTAATGTTTTCATTAATAAATTATTCCAAATTTGAAAAAGAAACCAAACAAGTATATACAGAGCAAATTATCTTCACAAAGCAAATGATAATCTATATACAGAATCTAATTTGAACTGTATTATACTTAATAACTTAGTTTAATAAGACTGAAAGTTATAAAAACAAATTAATAAAGTCAAAGAATCTGAAAAGTAAAACATTGGCATTTAAGACAAGCAAAAATATGAAGCTTTAAGGGTAAATCTGACAAAATATATCAAATATCTGAATAACAAAAGCTATAAAACAAAGATGAGAATAATTAAAGGCCAAAATAAAATGAGAAAATTGTTCTGTTCATGGGTGACAAGATACAATATGGCTAAAATGTCTATCCTTACGAATTCATCAATAGGAGCAACATAATTCCAACTGAAACCTTAGTAAGCTTTTGCCCTGCAACTGACAAGCTAGGGGCGCTTCAATGGTTCATCCAGTTAAGTGTTGGGCTCTTGATTTGGGCTAAAGTCATGACCTCATGGTTTGTGAGTTCGAGCCTTACATCATGCTCTGTGCTGATGGTGAGGAACCTGCTTGGAATTCTGTCTCCCTCTCTCTCTGTCCCCTTCCCTTCTTATTCTCTACCTCTCTCTCAAAATAAATAAAATTAAAGAAAGAATTGACAAACTAAATTAAAATTAAAATGGATATGCAAGGAATCTAGAATAGCCAGGTCAATAATAATAGTAATAGTAATAATGATAATAATAATAATAATAAAAATAAAAGAACAAATTAAGAAAACTAATACCATCTGATTATAGACATTATAAACCCATAATAAGTTAGGTAATACAATGTTGGCATAACGATAAACAAAATGGTTAATGGCACATCATGGAAAGCCTAGAAATAGGTCTATTTATATATGTAGCTGATTTTTGACAAATACAAAGATAATTATTTTAAAAAGGCAGCTTATTTTTGACAAATGCAAAGACAATTAATAAATAAAGGCTATTCTTTGTAGTAGAGTACTAGAAAAAGAAATTGGGTCTACACCTTGCACCAAATACCAAAATCAACTTAAAGTAGATCATAGACATAAACAGAAAACCTATACAACTAAACCATCTAGAATAAAACATAAGATAAAATGTGATCTTGGGTAAAGCAGAGATGCATAAGATATGACATCAAAAGTATATACCGATATCTATCTTTATAAAGGTACCAACTGATACAGTTGATAAATTATTTTCAACCATATTTCACAAAAATAATTTGTATTCAGAATACATATAAAAAATTCAGACTCCATGGTAATAAAATGTCCAATGAACACTGGGTAAACTTTAAATGTACTTTCCTCAAAGAAGATATGTGCAGCCATATACTCACATGAAAATGTGCCCAGCAACATTAGCCATTGGGGAAACATGAGATAAAACCAAAACTAGATACATTTTTGCCTCCATTAAAATACCAAAAACCAATCATATTAAGTGTTGACATGGATATGAGGAACTTGGACTCTATAAGCCTGCTGGCGGGACTATATAATTGTACAATCACTTTGCAAAACAGTTAAACATATATTTACCATGTGAGGCATCCATTCTACTCTTTGACATTTAACCAAGAGAAAAGAAAGCATACATCTGCACAAAGACTCAATGAATGCTCAGAGCCATTTCATTTGTCATAGTCAAAATCTGGAGACACAAATGCTTCACAACAGACATGTGGTTTATAAAACCCCCCCAAACCTGTGGTGTATTCATAAAATGCAATAATACTTGTCAATAAAACATAATAAACTGTTGGTAATGCTGATGTGGATAAAATAAAAGAAAATTATGCTAAAGGAAAATAGCTAGACAAAAAACAGCACATATTATACTATTCTATTTGTAAAATTTCTAGGCATACAAAGTAGTCTATAATATCAGACATCAGATAAAGAGATGAAAGGTAGAGAGGACTGTTAAGAAGGCATTGCAAAATAGAAAGAGGGAATTTTCCAGATAATGGAAATGTCAAATACCTTGATGTTTCTTATGAATTCATATCATATATTTATTTCAAACAATATTAAATTTTATTCTAAATAGCTGTAGATTTTATATGTCAATTATATCTCAACAATAAAGTTAAAATTATTGACACTTAAGTGAAAATATGATACTTGATAATCCTTCATATCTTTTTCTTCTATAACTTCCAATCATTATTGCTTGTATTATTGTTTAATTAAGATCGCCTAGATCTCAGTTTTAAGAAACCAATACCTGGACACAATGATGCACACATATTACTAGCTAAAAATGTATTAAGTTTTTAAAAATACAAAAAGTGTGGACTTTCAGAAAGAAGTATTTGGGATGTCAATTATTCTAAAAGGAACAGGCAAAGTATATGTACTAGTATATGTACTAGAAAAGCAAACATCATTTGGGTTTCTTAAATATTAATTTAAAAATACAAAAGAAAAAAGATACAAAAATATGATTGCTAAGGGGCACCCGGGTAGCTCAGTTGGTAAAGCGTCTGACTTCAGCCTAAGTCATGATCTCACCGTGTGTGGGTTCAAGCCCTGCGTCAGACTCTATGCTGACAGCTAGCTCAGTGCCTGGATCCTGTTTTTGGATTCTGTGTCTCCCTCTCTCTCTGACCCTCCCCTGCTCATGCTGTCTCTGTCTTTCAAAAATAAATAAAAACCTTAATTAAAAAAATGTGATTGCTAATACCAAAGAAAAACTAATAATACGTTGTATTTGCATCCAAATGTAGATTTAATTTGTTAGGTTTTCAGGAAAATAATTTATGCTTTTATCCCCCAATAAAAGCTAAAAAATTACACTTATTAATCAAACTGTGTAATAATAATTCAAGCAATGCATATGGAAGTCCTTTATGTGCTGAAAATAAGTGTGCATAGAAGAGTTTATTTTCTGCATTTCTTTTTAGAGTGCTTCACACATAGACGTTTAATTTAAAAATAGTTATTGACTGGATTTGATAGATTACTAACTCTACACATGAATCTGCAAGATTTGATAACACCCTCTACATTTTATGTTGATTGCTTTAAGATTTGCTAAGTACATATCAATCTTTGAGTTTAGTTTATAGGTTCAGATGAAATTTAAAATGTGATAAATTATGAAGCAAAATACTAATTGTGTCTCTAATTATACTCTTCTTTGCTTGGGTCCATTTTAACGTCTTAAAGCTTCATTAAATCCACGCTGTCATCCATTTCATGAGGCCCAATCATTGACGGCTGAGGATGTATAATTTATTCAAGATTCAATTAACTAATGATTGATTCCCAAGTTCTGATTCTATTTTGTGGTGTTTTTTGGGAAAGAAGGAGCTATTGCTTACTCTGTAATAGAAAAGTATCATGAAAAATTAATGACAGAAAAAACACAAAGTTGATAAAGTGGAATTACAGACAGATATACATATTTAATCAAACAATGAAACTAAGAATAACTATATAGTTTTCCCTGTATGTAAGTTAATTTCAAAATAAATCGGAACAATTCCCCCAAATTTATACTTTTTGGTAAATCTTTAAAGAAAGGTTAATACATATGTTCTCTACCTTTGGGGAATTGGTGATAACAAAAAAGTTATAAATATTGATATCTTGGGGTGCCTGGCTGGCTCAGCAGGTTGAGTGTATACACTTGAATTCGGCTCCGATCATTATCTTACAGTTTGTGAGTTTGAGCCTCACATCAGGCTCTGTGCTGATAGTGTAGAGCCTGCTTGAGATTCTCTCTTTGTCCCTCCTGCACTCATGGTGTGTCTGCATGTGTGCTCAGGCTCTCAGACTCAAAAATAAATAAAAATAATTAAGAATTTAAAAAGATATCTTAACTGTAATATTTTTATGTGCCAGGTGTTGCATTAATAATTTATTAACTTTTCAACAAATCGTATTATTGATGTTCTTATTTTTTAATTTGTTTCTTTTTGTAGATAACATTCAACTATAATTTTCTTAATGTTAATAGCTAAAAAGTGCTCAGAACTGAGACTTGAACCCAGGTCTCTGGTCTCTGACACCAAAGCCCATGTCTAGCTATATATTCTTTGTATTGTGTTTGTCCAAAACCTAAAGAGAAGATTGATGGAGCGCCTGAACACGGAATGAGTGTGAGTGGTATGTGCTTATTATTGTCCTGGCTGAGAGAGAGTTAGGGATGAAGACATCCTACCTCCACAGAAATCATCATTCCTAGCACCGCAGAGACAAGTTTATGTATTTTAAAATACCTAAGTCACATTTATTCTCAGGCAATGCTTAAAGTCTCAGTAACATTTGTTACCTAAATCTGATCTGTGAAAAATTAGTCACCAAGAAGGTGAAGAGAAGAAAGAAGCAGATTTAGTTAAGTATCTACTTAAGACACACAGGGTACATTCCATATGTGAGAACTGTGTTAGTGCAAGGGTAACTGCAAAGGTACTTAATAAATCTACACTGTTTGAGTCAATTCCCAGCATTATAACCATTCTAAGGAATACCAGTGAAAATTTGCATTCTATTTATAATCTCAGTTTAACAGTTATGACCATATATACTTTATCTACAAATTTTAATTAATTTTTATATCAAATACCATCTATAAAGAAGATTTCTACTAAACAGTTTGGCATGAAGCTCTAAAACATAAAGGCACTTTCTTACATAATGACAAGTATGATATCATTTTTTAAATAATAAAATTATCATTTATAATCATCTAACACTTTGTCTAAACAGAAATAGCTATTTTTCTAAATATAATCTTACATTTTAGTTGTTTCAAATAGAATCCAAAAATTGAACCTGACTGAGATGGCCTCTTAACTATTTAAGAAAATACAACTTAACCCTAAGTAAATAACTGAATAGATTGGAAATAAATGAAATAAATATATCATGACAACAAACTCAGTAATTATGTTTATCATTATAACCTGAAACTTCAAATCAGAAAAGCTCCAGTTCCAGGAGAATTTTGGAAACATCACCTCCCCTTCTTCCTTTAATTATCAAATCATGAGCCTGAGGCCCAGAATAGGTATGTTAATTACTCAAGAACATCCAACTAGTAGGGGTCAAGCTGTCAATAAAGCTTAGACCTGTGGACCCTCGTCAAAGATTTCTGACACTATTCAGTTGAAGTATTATCACCAGTGACTGAACAATGAGGCTCTATGTAGTACTGAGATATTTTGCTCAGAATATAAGTTTTCCAGTTAAGACAGTTGCAACCTACAATTGAGAAATTAACTACATAGAATCTACCATAAATGACTGGCAACACACTATCTAATAACAGCTTCTATTGAGGGGTACTGAATCTTACGTTTGAAATTTTATTTTTCATGATCTAATTGAAAGCAGTAGAAGAGTTTTCAGAATCAGAATTCTAATCAAATATATATATTTTTTTCCTGTTAAACACGATCTCTGATACGGTTATAGATACTCAATTCTCCCAATGAGACAATCCACTGTAGACTCGCTTCATCATTTTACATATTGGAAAAGCACAGTCAGAAGATACTCAAAGTTCCTACTTCTACAATGATCAGAAAAATCTCAATATTGATAGTTTTAAGAAAAATTGATAGGATTTTAAGTTGTTGGACTGGGCAAACATAAAAATAATAAAGTTATGATCAATGCATACAAATGTTGTTTCTTGACACATTATTTTCAAAACCTCTGATATAAGAAAAATTGAATGTGTTTGAATTGTAATGACTTTCTATAACGTACTAGGTTGTTATCTAATAAACTTTGTCACTTCTAAGGCTCTTTTCTTTCCACCTAACATTTAAAATCATATATCAGTGGAATAAATGAAGAACCTGGTTAACTTCAAATATCAAGGCAAAAAAAAAAAAAACCTCACCTTTAAAAAAAATCCATTCAGCTTTTAAACAACAGATTTAATGTCTGAGTGTAACTGCATTAAGTACCAGGTTGACAGGAAGCCTCAAAACTTCAAGATCTTATGTTTTGGCTTGGTATTGCATCAGTGGATTTACGGGCACCCAGGAGTTACATTAAATCAGGACTAAATGGCCATTTGTTAGTAGATATGTCTTCAGCTCAGCACATTGGCTCTTTTCGTCCTTGCAGGGCAGGCTTAATAAATAAAACCTACACTCAGTTCTAAAATCGGTCCCAAATTTTATTTTACCTTCTTACAAAACAATCTGGAGACACCAGTTTTGCAATAATATTGAAATAGATGGCATTCCATTGTAGTATATTCTAGCTTTAAAAAGTGAATCTATATCAAAAGAGGTCCTAAAACATTTTTGTATGCCCATATATATGCCTGGATTTGAATCCCAAAACAAATGTGACCAGTAACAATTTATTTTTCTGAGCTAAAAGTTAAACCACAGCAATGGGGAAGGGAAAAAGAATAGATGCTGAACAGACCAGCCATGATAAAAGTGAAAGTTCCAAAATTATAGCCGGAACAGCTAAGTGTGAATGTCTACTTGATCTAGATTGAATCGTTTAATATACCATCTTAAGAAAAAGGAGATATTAATACTTAGAATGTCGAAAACAGCAGGATGACAAATGTCCATGGCAATACTTTGCACAGTACCTGATATTGCAATTACGCAAAAAGCCTCATGAAGCTGAATAGCATGATTTGAGATAAGTCATGGGCCCGTATTTAAACATGCCACACAACACATAAAAACACATCACAGGCGGTCTTGGGTAACTCCATTTGTTAAGCATCCGACTCTTGATTTCTGCTCACATCATGATTTCATGCTTTGTGGGATCAAGCCCCACACTGAGCTCTGCCCTGCCAGGGTGGAGCCTCTTTGAGATTCTCTCTCTCCCTCTTTCTCTGACCCTCCTCTACATCCATGTGCTCTTACTCTCTCTCAATAAATAAATAAACATAAAATAGCCCATCACACATAAAGCATAATGAAAACCTGATGGCCCTATTGTAGAACAGAAATTTTCAGTATCCGATTCATCACTTGATTCTACATCTTTATTGCAATATGAATCAAAGCTCTGAAGGGAGTAATAGGTTATTAATAAATCAACAGCAAATATTATCATCACTTCTGGCTGACAGATGACAAGAGCTTAAGACAAGGACACGGTAGTATTCAGATGTTGTGGTGGTTGTGATTGTCGTGTAGCCAAAAAATGCCTATCAAACTTTAAGAAAGGTGAAACAGCAGTATATGGAATTATAGAAAATATCCACAGATTCACAGTAGTGGTGTTAAATATAAAAGGTGGTAGGGCCAAAGGACAGATGCTTCCTACATAGATTAGCTTTGAGTTAATTTTATATAATACCAAATTAGACACATAGCAATTAAGTAAGAAGAGATGTATAGAGGCCATATTATGTTTTTATTAATCTGCCTTATAAAAACTCCCTCTCATATTTCACAAACTTTATTCAGGTGACTATTTATTATTTGTGCATATCAATTATCACATACTTTAATTAGGAAACCTCTGATAAACACAACTGTGCTTTCCAAATGATCCATATTGCAGTATGATTTTTTTTCTGTTCCTTTGCTGTTGTTTTTATTTCTTTAAAACCCCTTTTAGTCACAGATCTATTAAGACTTTGATGAAAAGTATGCAAACTCTAGGCAGAAAAAATGTATAAAGAAACATAAAACTGTGCACACATTTTTGAAGTACAATTCTAGTATTTTACTTGAAGGAAGGCAGATAAAAAATGTGAAGGAGATAACCATGAATCCAGAATCAGAAAGAAATTGATACATCTAAACACCAGCCTACCTCCACCATGGTGCATCTGTGTAACACTCTGTGCTGTACACCCTACATTCCTAAAGGTTAAGAGCAAAGGGCTGGTATTAGAAGGACCTAGAAGGACCGAAACCAATCTAGGTATAGGTGATTCATCAATAAAATGGAGATCATGAAACTGCACCATCTAAGTATTAAATGAAATTGTGTATCCCAATCACTTAGTAACTGGCTTAGAGGAGGCATATAGTAATTTACATGCATTAAGTGAAAATGTCCAGCATTTGGGACTTTTTCTTTAATTAAGGAAATATCACATCGTGGGTTAACCAAG
Source organism: Suricata suricatta (assembly GCF_006229205.1). Taxonomy (NCBI): domain Eukaryota; kingdom Metazoa; phylum Chordata; class Mammalia; order Carnivora; family Herpestidae; genus Suricata; species Suricata suricatta. Next base: position 132,388,450 of record NC_043705.1, on the reverse strand, counting down.
CTCACTCTCCACCTGGCAGCTCAGCTCTTTTCCTTGAGCTCAACCCAGCCCCTGACATCTTTCCTGCTTTCTCCTGCTCTCCTCATCCAGGGGATCCCTGCCCATTATAGTTCATGTCTTCACCTCAGTGCCTTCCCACCCTCCCAGCCTAACAATTAATTAACAGAACAAACTAGTTCATGCTGAAGAGTTGACTCAATATGTTCCTTCCTCACCTCTCATCAAACCTCTGTTCTGATGCTCCTTTGTGTGTTTTAGGAGACACAGTCTATTAGACTCACTCTTCTCCATTTTTATTCAATTCAGTTCATGTTTACTAATCTGTCCTATGCCGAGGAATGTGCAAATGTTTACCCACACGAAGGTAGAAAGGTGGAATATAAATACAAAAAGGTAAGGGTACTCTCTTCAATATAGTTAAAGACAGTTGTGAAGACAGCAGATTCTGTAAGAAAGAATTGGCATACAGAGGTGGGTCAGAAATACATTTTTGAGGAAAAGAAAATTCTAGTAGTTTCAGTCACAGTATTTAGGCATTATGACTTTACAGTAATAAGTAGAGGGTGGTAGATAATTAGCAAAAGGAATAAACAATTGTAATTAAAATCAAAAGTAAAATATTTAGAAACAAAATGAGAAAATTTGCAACTAACTCAAAGAAGATATTATACTTCAAAAGATTCATTTATTTTTATTGACTAGATAATTCTTTCATTTTATATTCTGAAAAAATATATGTTTATAATACTTTCTCTTTGGTTTATGTAAATTAAACATTAAGTACATGATCACTGAATGACAAAATGATTGTGAGGTTATTTTTTTTTCAAGTTGAAGATTTCGGTGAGATTTTAAATATTGAAGTGATACATTTCATTCTGACTATATGAAGGCTATTTCTTCAAAGAGACATGTTTCAAATAGAGGATACCACTGAGGAAGCAAAGGGGTGTTTGACTTTAAGTAACATAAATAATGTCATTCATCGGGACACTGGGGGGGGCTCAGTCAGTAAAGCATCCGACTTTGGCTCAGGTCATGATCTCACAGTTTATGGGTTTGAGCCCCAGGTTGGGCTCTGCACTGACAGCTCAGAGCCTGGAACCTGCTTCAGGTTCTATGTCTCCCTCTCTCTCAGCCCCTCCCCTGCTTGTGCTCTTTCTCTCTCTGTCTCTCAAAAATAAATAAACGTTAAAAAAATTTTAAGACTCATGTCATTCATTAACAAAGTACAAGAAACATGAAAGTACACACTCGTGTTCTTCCTCATAACCCCCCAAATTGATTCTATCCCCAGAAGACACAAGATGCTTATAAACCTGCTGGTTACATGACAATAGAATGGTGTTCATCCTAGAGACTTGAGCACTAACTCTCTTTGCCATGAACTCTAACATCCAAAGAAGAGGCAGCAGAAGTGATGAAAATGTTGAGGGCCACTTTTCTAGCGTTGTAGTCCCTGATGTTCCTTTTCTTAGAATTGCTTCTTTTTGAAACACAATACACACATCTCAACAACAGCACCTACCAATCTGAGTTTTTACTAGTTCAAACAAAACACAGAGGAGCAGCAATCCCAGTGACCCTCTGGAGGTAGAGGCCCGGGCTAATTGGTTGGCATCTTTTCATGATGTTTTACTCTTCTGTGTTTAAGAATACAAGTGAGCAAATGTCAAACTTCATATAATCATATGGATCTTTGTTTTAGCTAACATTTTATCTTATTGTTTAAGTAGTGTTGTGCTTTCATTCAGAGTAACAGATGAAGAGGTTTTATGTCCCTATTTACAATGTAATTCCCATTTATCTTTATAACTCTTAACCTGCTCTTATAAAGTATTCAGAACCTCCATTACAAATGAAATTATAGAGTAGTTATAACATTCAGGCAGTTTCAGTAATTATCAGAAGAGAAAGAAAAAAATGTCTCATGAAGTAGGGGTACTATCCAAACTAAACTGGATACTAGTTTTAAATCACTGAAGCTAAGTTTTATTACCATTAGATGATTTTGAATGTAGGTAAGTGAATCACGTTAACCAAAGTTCTAAAATATTGATTTATACATGTTTATATATGTGCTTTAAATGAGTTTATGGGATATATACTTCCAGTTACCAAAATGAATCAATTTGTTTTCTATAAGAGTATCATCCAAAATTGAGTCATTAAAAAACTTATAATCCCAAAGTAGTTATGTATGTGGGAAGTCAAGACAAAGGTAGTTTAACGGTTTTACCTGCTATTTGATCCCATCTATGGTAAAGCTGGAAGAAGTTTTAAGGGAAATGCTGATCAGAAATAGCAACTTAATAAATCCTTTTAATTTTTAAATGTCTATGTACTTTTGAGAATGAGAGAGAAAGACAGTGCATGCATGAGCAGGGGAGGGACAGAGAGAGTGGGGGACACAGAATCTGAAGCAGGCTCCAGGCTCTGAGCTGTCAGCCTCAGACATGGGGCTCAAACGCAAGAACTACGAGTTCATGACCTGAGCCAAAGTCAGATGCTCAACCAATTGAGGTCCCCAGGGTGCCCCAATACTTAAAGGTCTTACTACCCACTCCCAATATTTGTTATTCCTCAACAAACTCTTCTATTGTTAGAATACTTCTATGTAACAAGCATGTTTTCATTATAGACTAAATTTGTATGAATTACACCACAATTGTTGCCATATTCTCCCACAGGCATTCTTTAAATCGCCCAGAAGATTGAAGGAGGAACTTAAATGTAATCACACATATGAATCACTGTATTTTTTATGCTTCAGAAGCTTTTCCTAAGTGTTTACTCTTCTCTACTCTATGTTAAATGTTTTTATTTTTAGCTTCTGATCTACTTCTTGCTGTTGCCTTAATATTTTTAATGCTTATTTATTTATTTTGAGAGAGAGAGCAGGGCAGGGGTAGAGAGAGAGAGAGGGGAAGACTCCCAAGCGTGGGCACTGTCATCCCAGAGCCAGAGAGGGGTTTGATCTCATGAACCGTTAGATCATGACTTGAGCCTAAACCCATAGGTGTATGCTCAACGGACTGAATGACCCAGGCGCCCCTTTGAGTTTTATTTAAATTCTAGTTAGTCAACATCTAGTTTCTGTCTACAGTCTTATTTAAAAAAAGGCTATTTTGATTTTATCCACAATTCTTCTGGAAAGTAATAAACAAATGTATAAGGTAATTTTGAGGAGTAATGAGTTTAAAAGCAATAACTTACTCCCATCCAAGTACTAACTAGGCCCGACTCTGCTTAGCTTCTGAGATCAGATGAGATCGGGCGCGTTCAGGGCGGTATCGCTGTAGATAAAAAACAATAACGTACTAAATGCACTCAATATTAGCCATATGTAATACGTAGTCATATTGAGTAATGACATATAGTCTGTTATATGCTGCCATGTAGAAAAGTATTTTATTTCTTTATATAATCATATTAGATTAAGAAAGACAGATAGAAACAAAAAAAAACCTAGTATTGGGTAAAGCACAGCAGAGAGGTCATATTTTTTTCTAATATAAGTTGGGTCAAATAGTATTTATTTAAATTTATAGGATAGAAATATATTAGTAACCACATTTTGGAGAAAAGGGAAGGATAAATATTAAATAATTTAATCCAATAAACATATTTTTATGTAACATTCATATAATTATAAAAATTAACCATAATCTGTTGATGATCATATTAGGTAGATTTTGAGTATCAATATGTATAAACTATGTACTGACATTCATTTCACCTAAAACAGAAAATTTCTTTATCGTTTATCCAAGTGAATAATCTTTCAAAATTATGAGACCGCTATTAACTATTTTATAACTTACAGTGCAGTCTGTGGTTCTACTCCATTACACGTTCAACACATACAGTTTGAATCCTATGCCACAAACAATTCAGTCATTAATTGAAACCGGACATGTGCCCAGCCATTTGGGTGGCTCAGTCTGTTAAGTTTCGGACTTTGGCTCAGGTCATGATCTCACAGCTCATGAGTTAGAGCCCAATGTCAGACTCCAGCTCTGTGCTAACAGCTCAGGCCCTGGAGCCTGCTTCAGATTCTGTCTCTCTCTCTCCCTCTCTCTCTCTGCCCCTCATCTGCTCATGCTTAGCCTCTCTCTCTGTCACTCTCTCTCAAAAATAAACATTAAATAATAATAATAATGTAAAATCATAAACAATAAATAAAATGGACATGTGCTTTCCTGAAAATTGCATTTCTCAAAAATTTTGATGAGAGATGTCCTTTTATAAGTTATAGAAGAGAAGTAGAATTTGAACATTTCCCCAAAATGTAAGCTCTTTATGAAGGACATTTGCAGTTGGAAACTGGAGATTTAAAAAAAAAAAAAGGAAATGGGGGATGTAGATTCAGAAGAAAATTACAAACATAACTTACGTGGTGAAAAAAACTTCCTTTTTAAAGGATATTAATCTCTATCTATATTCAAGTGTACCTTGATTCATTAAATGCAAATATTACATTGGTACTTAAATGAGGAAATGTTATGTTTTATAATAGATTTTCCAGAATAACTTATAAGACTCAAAGTTTAACTAAGATTTGACATAGAATCAATATAAAGACATAGAGCTTAGTTGACAAAGAAGAGCAATGTAAAATCTCTTCTTCCAGCTCTTTTCTCATTATTGCATTTTTTCTTTTTAACATAAGTTGTAATAATGTTTAAATATGAAAAATATACCTAGATGAAATTCACTTATTGAACATGATCATATTCCCTCTCTTTACACTGGATAGATTGATGTTTAAATCTGATCTAAAGTCAGGGAAATTTGGACCAATATTAAAAGTCTAATCAAGCACATGGGGCACGTGGGTGGCTCCTTTGGTTAAGCATCTGACTCTTGACTTTGACCTGGGTCATGACCTCATGGTGCATGAGTTCTAGCCCCATGTTGGGCTCTGTGCTGAAGGTGCGCAACCTGCTTTGGATTCTCTCTCTCTCCTTCTCTCTCTGCCCCTCCCCTGCTTGCTCGCTCACTCGCTTGCTCTCTCTCTCTCAAAATAAAGAAATAACCTTTAGGAAAAAAAAGCATTATCTCATAAGATGATACTCGCTATAATATAACCCTTCCCTGAAGTATGCGATGGGTCTTAGCTCTCACATGCAACAACATGATTCAGTGATTCACAAGGACCTACAATTTTAAGAATAGTACTGTAAAATATAAACACAATAAACAATTTAATAATAAATTATGCATTCATATCCCAATTTCAAAGGTATTTCTATTGCATACATCCCGGGAATGATAATTGATATTAACTTCTGCATACAAACATGCATTCATTCACATAAACCCAGTGTTTCTCCTGTAATGTTTATGTTCATGTCCATAGGTTAGTCTTATTTATGTGTAATAAAGTAACTTATGTATTATTAAAACAATTAAGCAAATAATTAAGCCACAAAGACTTTCATAACATTGTTTCTATATCTTTTTTGTTTAGTACCACATGTTTTTGCATCCAAAAAGATATTTTCAAGAACAAATCTGTGTGCAATACAAATAAATTCTGAATCTACGTGATAAGAAAACTCACCTCAGGAAGGGTTTCTAGCATGATCAAGGACTTTGTGTCCTTAGGACGCAGGGCACATTCAGGAGGGGGAATGAGGCAAAAGAAATCTAACACTTGAAAACTGTGTTGCCCTAGGTCTTTGTTTGTGTGGAGTGGAACACAATTTGGCTTTGATTTTTTTTTGTTTTTATATTTCATATATTATCACAAGATTAGATTGGTATTTAGAGTTGTCTTTCTAAAAATAGCAAACACATCATATAAAACATTAGAATATGAGTGAAAATAATGAGTGTTCTAATATATCAGTATTTTTAGGCCTTTCCATTGACATAGAAGAGCAGGATTGATTCACATATACATATGTATCAAACAAGCCAGTCAACTATAGAGAATATGTGTGATGAACTATACTTTATGCAAAATGAATTAATATGCCACTTTTGATTTCATTGCTTGTATCTGTACATTTCATCTTTTCCTAAGAAATCTAACTATTCAAGGAGTTCATCATAATGCAAGACAGCTTTATATCAGATGCCATTAGTCACATACCAAAATTGTAGAAGGTATAGTTTTATTTACTCTTTATTAACTTGTCCAATATCTATGTCTGTTATTTATTGTTCAAATAGAACTATCGTTGTTTTAGTAAACCCTATCTATAAAACAAACACAGATAAATGATGAGTAGCCAGAAACAGTTAAATCCCAAGACTCAGACCTTTAAAGATTTTACAAAACACAAATTCAGAGTTCATTGGGAAAGAGATCGGCATGTAGTGACAAGTTCAAACAATGAATGAAACATAAATAATCTGAGTTCTCTAGGTGTATATATTTCAAGCAAACACATATACAAAATTATATTTAAATATAGTTTTTAAAATAGTATCTTAAACTATGGAACTGAAGTAATGTATTCATTGAGAACTCTCTTTTGAGCTTTCACTTTTAAAGAAAATTTTGAAACACTTATAAAAGTCAGCCTAATGTCAATGTACCTTTGTTGATTCTATGACATTTGAAATGTGTGCCTATGGGAAAGAGTTCCAAAATTCCTTACAGAAAATAGGGGATAGATAATAATTTTTAAGAGAGATTTTAAAACACAGGAAAGATTTGCTAAGCCAAACCTCTAAATAGCTCAGGATAGATATAAACATTTTTAAGAGAAACCATATGACAACAATTTTGACATTTCTATAACATTTTAATATAATGAATTAATACAAAAAAATTACCTTATAATTCACTTCATGACTGTTTGGTGATATATTTTCTTATATTCTACTGTGATTGTGTCCTGAGAGAATAAAGAAAAAGAAATAAAAACTATTCAATATTCATATCCTCACAGTTATAAACAATACAAAGCACAATTATTATACATTTTTTATATCTTTCAAGAATCCAACTCATGAAAACATCATTGGGAAAGATAGCAAATGCACAGTAAAATATTGAGGGGCTTAAATTGCCAATTTTTTAAAAAATTTTTAGCCATAGCCTTTTGAGACAGAGATCCCAATTATAATCTCAATTCTGTAAAAACTAATGTTTTTTTTAAATTTTTTAAATGTTCATTTTTGAGAGAGAGAGAGAGAGAGAGAGAGAGAGAGAGTGAGAGCTTGAGTGTGGGAGGAGCAGAAGACAAAGATAGAGAAGGAGACATAGAATCCGAAGCAGGCTCGAGACTCTGAGCTGTCAGCACAGAGCCCAACGCAGGGCTTGATCTCACAAACTGTGAGATCAGAGCCAAAGTTGTAGACTTAACTCACTGAGACATCCAGGCATCTCTAAAACGTTTATTTTTTTTGATTAAAAACATGTGATACTTGCTTGGCTCAGTAGGTTAAGCCCCTGCCTTCAACTTGGGTCATAATCTCACAATATGTGAGTGTATCCGGCAGGAGCCCACTTCAGATCTTCTGTTCCCTTTTCTCTCTGCCTATCTCTTGCTCACTCTCTCTCTCAAACATAAACAAATAAACTTAAAAAAATTGTTTTCTTATAGTTAGCTAAAATCAACTTAACTAAGTATTTAAGTGACAATGTGGTTTGCTATGATCTCTACTTTCTAAAATTGATCAAAATAATATTTATAAAATCAAACAGAAGCCTCAAACACTTTAGGAATAAGTTAACAGGAATAGATATTCATTCAACAGTTATTTACTGAGTACTTAGGTACCAAACTCTATTATTCATATTGGGGATATTGGGGATACAGCAGCAAACCAAAGAGGCAAAGTCCCCTGCCTCCACGGGGAGTAACAGATATGCCAAACTAAGTAAATATTTGCAGTATGTTACATCATCAAAAATGCAAAAAAAAAAAAAAACTAGACTCGAAGGGATTATGGATTATTAATATCAAGATGTATCGCTCTATCAAAGTAAAAATCCCAAATTCCTTTAGAATAGGTACTGCTCAAAGGTTTCATTCTCCCTGGGCTACATACTCCTACATTCTCTCGTGGTTCTACTTTGGAACTCTGATCTTTTCAATACGGCTTTCCTTAAAATAAGAGTAAGTGGAACCCAATGAGACTGATTTGTAAGTTTGGTTTTAAGAACTAGTTATGATAAAATGTTCATTCCCTGTTACCAGGGACTAGAATCAGTCATTAACAGCACGTGATGCCTGGAGACACTATAACTCCTGTGAGCATGATTTTTGTTGAGAAACAGCAAGAATTTTCAAGGAACAGTTTTGAAGAATTGGGTTATTTGAGTATTCCACTAGAGGGAAACTTACAGGTGGGCACAATGGAACCTATTTATGTAGAACTTTCATGTTTTCCTAAAGTTCACATCGTTCCAGTAGAAATGAGGCCAAAACCATATGTTTGATCAGTTCATCCCCGCTCCATTGTTAGCATAGAAAAAAGCACCTCTCTCTTTCATGTATATGACCTAATGCAAGCACTGACTCTAATTGTCACACTGTCCCCTAATTTAACTTTTTAAAATCTGGCAAAAGAATTTAATTTGTAAAGGTTTTTAGCATATTGCAAACTACTGCATCAACCAGGAGAATTCACCAGTGAATAATAACCCCGTTTTCTGTGTCACATATATTTATTCACATAAGGGAACAAGCCCTTTAAATACCGTTTGGAAAGGAATTATAATATTTTCTCCTTATTAAAAAATATTTCACTTTCTAATTAAATCATACTATCTTGTCTCTGCTTCAGCTATTTCTGTGTACCTAATATATTTAATGGCAGCAGTTCTTTTAGAGACAATTTCAGTAAGTATTCATTTGCATTTCTTAGCTCTTCCTATTCCTTTGATACAATTTTATAAAATTCTATTGTTTTAGAGCAGTTTAAGGTTCACAGCAAAACTGAAGGGAAGGTAGAATTTCCCACATATCATGTTCCCACACGTGCATAGCCTCTTGTGTTATCAACATCTCCTACAGAAGTGGTGCATTTCTTGAAATTTATGAACCTACATTGGCACATCATACTCACCCAAAGTCTATACTTTACATATAGTCCACTCTTGGTATTATATATTCTATGGGTTTGGACTAATGTTTGACATGCATCCATTACTACTGAACTGCAGCCCCCACTAATTCATTTTCCTCCTTGTGAAAGAAGCTAACTCAGGCCAGGACCCCTAATATAGAGAAACCACAAGATAACAAATAGATGTCTTAACACACTATGTTTGTGAAAATTTGTTCACGGCATTAGAAAACTAATAAAACTACCCTCAAAGGGATATTAGGAATCAGTAAATTTCAAATTCAGCTTTTTGACTTACAGTGTTAAATGTAAATGCATTTATTTCAGAATTCCAAAGGATTTTTCCACCTGTGTTATCTTTTTGAGGATAATAATAATTAACAATAGAACAATTGTTATTAATATATATATATTTTAAATGTGCTTTTTCAAATTTAAAACAGGAGAACCATTTTTTTTAAGAAAAACAAAATAAGTTGAACAAATAGAGTATTCTCTATTTAAAAATAAGGGCAATTTAGTTAGAAATGCTTTTATAGTTCATATGCATTGATCATTATATTTCATCTGGGAATGTAGAAATTAACTTTATCCCTTAAATAAAGTTTGCTAAAGAAAAATAGTCATATTCTGTGCTCTTTGGTTTGTACTTCCAACATGACAAAGATAAAACCCAACATTTTGAATGAATCACATTGGAAAGTCATCAGCAATATGACTCCTCTACATAATATAATAAGGAGTGCAATGTATAAATAATTCTTTGCTCCTTGGTACAAGGTGCTCTCGTTCATTAGTATAGGGGTCATTTGTAAGCCAATTTTGTCATTACCCTGAAACGACATTGTTGTTAAATTGTGATAAAGGGGAAACTATAAATTGGGAAAGAATTTTAATAGTCATTATCTTCATTAGCTAATGAGATGTGCTAATTATGCTCTTAAATGACAATGATTTACTACCCCTTGCAAAAAGGGCTCACAGAGAAGTAACTAGAGCAGCCCCTTCGGTGTGTTTTCACAATGTTGGAAGGAACATAATAACTAAGAGCCATAATTATGTGTAATATTATTCATTAAAAATGTCTATCTATGTTATGTTAGATTTCATGTTGTTTTTCCAAATGATGTATTTGCATAACATCTAGGGTACTAAACATGTGACAGAAAAAAATTGCAGTAAGGCTGTACTTCTTAAAGTGTGGTTCTTAGACCCCTGGAAATCACTGAGACCCCATCACATGTGTGAGATTTAAACTATTTCTGTAGTAATTAAATGTTGTAAACACTGTTTTTACTATGTTGACAGATGGGGAAAAAGTTATAGGTAAAAATGCTGGTTCCTAAGCATAAATCAAGAAAATGCCTCCCAAGTATACTAAAACTTCTGATATTCTTGAACTCTATACAGTTGTATGAAAAGCAGAAAAAAATAAGAGAGAAAAAGAAGGAAAAAAAGGGATGAAGAATGGGAGAGATGGAAAAAAAAGTTTAATTTCTCTTTAAAAAAGAAAAATATGTGTGTGTGTGCCCTTGAGTATACATACAAATTTTATATTCCATGTAAAGAAATAGGAAATGCACATGCAATACTTGTGCTGTGGCTTGATGTATAATGATCATCCATAGTGTAAGTGCAAGTGTGGTTGCTTGAGTTTAGAGTTGTGAGCTAAACTAGCCGGGTTTTTTTGGTTTCTGTTTGTTCGTGGAATACCATTTTTACTTGACATAGTGACAGTCAAATGTGGCCACACAGATTTGGTCATTTCTAGACATTTCCTTGAGTGTAAACAGAGGGAGCTGCTACCTCAAAGAAAAGAACTGGTAATGTTTTTGGCCAATGATTTTATTATTTTAAGAAAAAAATTAAAATTTTGGAAAACTTGTGTATAAACCCATAATTTTTACTGCATTCCAAATCTTAAAGACCTTTCTGATAAGATTATTAATAATATTGGCAAATTTGATTTTTTAATAATGAATGTTGTAAATATTTGGATGTAAAACATTATTTCTCAAATGACCAGTGCATAATGTTACAAAAACATCCACAGGTAAAGTATTTTTCAATTGTTGAGTTTTGGTGTAGTATCAAAAAGTTATCATTACTGGAAAAAAACTAAAATGTTGACATTCTAAACCTAAGGGAGGTCAGGTTTTTCCTTTGCCTTGTTTTGGATTTGTTTTGATTTGTTTTCTCATATACTTCAACTAAATGGCCTATCATAATATATTAAGTGAAGAAGCAGATATGAAAATTCATCTATCCATCTGCCTTCTATTAAGTTAGCAATTTTTAAAAAGTAAAATACTGCTAAACTTATTGTTAACTTTTTAAAAATTTTTTAAAAATATCTGTTTTTATTTCTGAAATATTAAATACTGACTTATATAAGTCATATAAACAAAAGATCTTTGGGACTTCAAGTTTAAGACTTAAGGGGCAGCTGGATGGCTCAGTTGGTTAAGTGGTGGACTTCAGCTCAGGTCATGGTCTCACAGTCTGTGAGTTGGAGCTCCATGTCAGGCTCTGTGCTGACAGCTCAGAGCCCGGAGCCTGCTTCGGATTCTGTGTCTCCCTCCTCTCTGCCCTTGCTTGTTCTCTGTCTCTCTCTCTCTCTCAAAAATAATAAACATTAAGAAACTTTTTAAAAGACTTTAAGGGATATTGCTTCATGGCAATTGAAAATGAGTAGATATGTTGATCACTGCATGAAAGAAGTATTAAAGAGTAAAATAACTTAGTTATGAATGTGATCTTCATGAACCCCAACATTAAACTACATGAGTTCAGTTCTGAAAGGCATGAGTCACTAGAAACACAGTAAATATTAAACAATATGAAAGAAACTGCATTTGCCTCTTTGATGGAGCTTAATATCACATGGATAGTACACACAAGATTTTGATTTCAAACATCCTTTCAAAGTTAACTGCAAAAACCCTGCTTCAAAGGCAGGATTAGACCAAACTACAATATTTTAAATTAAATTAAAAATATTTTAAAATAAGTAAATCAAGGGGAAAAACAATAGTTTAAAATTAATGCTTAAAATAATTACAAAAACTTTGAAATAAATTGAATAAGATGAGAATATTAATTCCATTAAATAGGTTATTTCATACAAATAATACTGTTATTAGTATATCATAATCAATATCAAAGATCTTATTTGTGAGATCTAGAGATATATATTTAATTATTTCTGAAACTAGGAAAATGTTTTCACCCAATTTTTATCATTAAACTACCTAATCATAAGTGAAATGCAGGAGAGTAGGAAAAAATAAGTAGTGAGGAAAAGCCATTGTCTTCAAGTATTCTTCAAGTATTTGATTTTTTAATGTAATTATAGGTGGGAATTAATTTTTATGTTTTACCACAAAAATTATAATAGTTGCTCTATGGCAATATATACTGTAAACAAGCATAACTACATACAGAAATAGATTTTTTTTTCCCAAATGTGGCCAGCTAGATTCCCACAGAAAGAAATTCAAATGCTGGGGAGAATATTATGCATGAGCTGATACCAAGTTATAAATACTCAGACGAGAGGGTGAACCACACAGGAACCCAGAAGGCCTTTGCTGATCCCAATATATCAGCACATTAGTATGTGTCAATGTATGTGGATGAATGAGAAGAAACCCAAAGAAGCAAATAAACAAACAACCAAGCAACAACAAAAATCATACATACACACATCAGAAAGGCTGAGATATAGAGGCTGTAATTTCAGAATAATGTTGAGTTGGAAATATAATGACTCCCTGGGGAACCTGGGTGGCTCAGTGGGTTAAGTGTCTGACTCTTGATTTCAACTCAAGTTATGACCTCATCGTTCGTGAGGGTGTGGGACTCTGTGCTGAAAGTGTGGAGTCTGCTTGGGATTCTCTCTCTCTCTCTGCCCCTCCCCTGCACGTATGCACTCTCTCTGTCTCAAAACAAATAAAATTAATTTTTTTAAAAAAAGGAAGAAATATAAGAACTCCTAAAACACTGTAAGGAGAATAGAAAAAAATTTTCTTATGAGAATTTATAACAATAAATATGTCCAAATGCACATTAGCTGTGATTTTTTTTGCCAATTCCAAAATCAAATATTGTATATAATTAATCATAAAATAAGTAGAAGTAATTATTTAGCTAAATTTCAAAAAATTATCATATTAGATTTTAAAAGTTTAGTAGAAAACTGTTTAGAAGTATCACCTAAGGGCACCTGGGTGGTTCAGTAGGTTAATCATCCAACTTGGGCTCAGGTCATGATCTCCTAGATCATGGGTTCAAGCCCTTCATCAAGCTGCCTGCAGTCAGCACAGAGACTGGCTGAGATTTTCTCTCTCTCTCTCTCTCTCTGCCGCCTTCCTGCTCATGCATGTGGGTGTGTGCACGTGCACTTTTTTTCTCTCAAAAATGAGTAAATATTAAAAAAAAGTCACTTAAGACTGAGAAAACATCAAACATAAAGCAAATATCCACGAAAATTAAGCTGATATGTTGCTATGTTTATACCACACAAAGTTTTTAGGGCAAAAAAAAACCTTTTCTTGATTTTAACAAGACTTAGCCATGCTGTTTTGACTTACAAGAAAGAAAATGACAGGATTAAATTTGTACTTCCCTATATATAAGTTTTTCTATCTTCCCATCCTTGAAAAAAGAAAGATGGAGTTTTGTAAAGATCTCATCTACTCCAAAATTCACCAATAGCTTCAACAAAATCCAAAATCACTTCAGGAATTTGATAAGCCACTTTTGAAATGTACATGGGTACGCAAAGATTCAAATATAGTCAAAACACATTTGGACAAGAGTAGTAAGTAGGTACAATTTCTTCGAGGCAACAAAGATAATTTTGACAGTACAGTAGCTATCTCAATGCAGCATTGACATCAAGAAAGACATGTAGACTAACAGAGCAGAGAACCAAGAAGCAAAATCAGGCATATGTGAATTTCTCATGACAGGAATAGTATTAGCAAAACAAGATGAACTTTTCAATAAATACTGTTTGGATAAGTGGTTAAATATACAAGAAAAATTAAAAATGTCCTTGTATAACACAGCAGAAAGTCTGTAATTCTAGGTGGATGGAATAATGTACTCTTAAAGGACAAATGTGGAAAACAAACTGGGTGAATATGTTACTGGTGTTTGAAATATAGTAGAAAACTTGCACAGGCACTGTGAAGGCACATAGTATGAAGGTCCTCAAAAAATTAAAAATAGAATTACTATATGATGCAATAATTTCACTAATGGTGAACCCAAAGAATATGAAAGCGCTAAATCAAAAAGATATCCCTAGATTTTTTGCAGCATTATATATAGTCAACATATGGAAGCAACTTAAGTTTCCATCTACAGATAACTAGATAAAGAAGATATGGTATATATTACTCATGAATATGGAAGAATTTAACTCAGGATTGAAAAATATGAAATCTTGTCATTTGTAACAACCATGGATGGACATAGAGGGTATTAATACTAAGTGAAATAAGTCAATCAGAAAAAGGCAAATAACATGAAATTTTACTTATATGAAGAATTAAAAAAATAAAACAAATTATCAAAGAAAAATAAGACAAGCACACACACAACTAACTGGTGGTTGCTAAATGGGAGGTGGGTGGGGGAGGCATGAAATACATAAATGGTTTCAAGAGTACAGTTATCCTGGGCATTTAGAAAGGTATAGAATTCTTGAATCATTATATTGTATACCTGAAACTAATATAACACTGGTTGTTAATTATATTATTTTAAAATATAAAATAAAAAGAAAATTTGTTAATAAAATTAAAGAGATACAATTATGCTTTAAAAATAGGTAAAATTTTTCATGTATATTACAATTCTTCCCAAATGTAAAGAAATGCATAGACTTTTATAAATGTTTATTTTTTCTTATTTTTGAGAGAGAGAGAGAGAGAGCATAAGAGGGGAAGGGATACACACACACACACACACACACACACACACACACACACAGAGAAAGAGAGAGTAAGAGAAAGAGAGAGACACACAAAATCCAAAGCAGGCTTCAGGCTCTAAGCTGTCAGTTGCAGAGTCTGATGTTGGGCTCAAACTGATGAGCTATGAGATCATGACATGAGCCAAAGTCAGATGCTTGACTGACTGAGGCACCCAAGCATTTCAGCATAGGTAGATTTTAATATAAAGTTACAAATTTGCTTAGCAAAATACATGATTAAGTAAGTGAACACAAACTACATATCACAGATGGTATTTCTAACACAAATAACTTACAATGGGCCAAATTAAATTCAAGACAAAGACCAAAATTTTAAATCATTAAGCAAAACCCCAATAATCTGATTTTTTAAATGACAAAATTATTCATCAGGTACCTCATAGGAAAGAAAGTAAATATTTCTTTTTGACAAAAAATTCAGCACAGTGATTACTCAGAGGAAGAGGAAGTGAAATGAAATCAGACCAGAATCTAGAGGGATTCAGCTGGCCAGTGAATTATTACATTTTAAAAAGCATTCATTTCAAGAAAATGTGGTTTATCTGTACAATGGAATACTACATGGCAATGAGAAAGAATGAAATCTGGCCATTTGTAGCAACGTGGTTGAACCTTGAGGGTGTCATGCTAAGTGAAATAAGTCAGGCAGAGAAGGACAGATACCATATGTTTTCACTCATAGGTCTAACAGGAGAAACCTAACAGAGAACCATGGGGAGGGAAGGGGGGATAAAGAGTTAGGGAGAGGGAAGGATGCAAAACCTGAGAGACTCTTGAATACTAAAAACAAACTGAGGACTGAACGGGGAGGGGGAAAGGGGAAAGGGGTGGTGGGCATGGAGGAGGGCACTAGTGGGGAAGACCACAGAGTGCCATATGGAAACCAACTTGACAATAAACTATAAAATAAATAACAAAAAAGTAAAAAGCATTCATTCGTATATACCAAAAATTTTATTTAAAAGGAATGGATGGGGAGTATCTAGTTTAATTTTACATATGTGTGTTCTGCATGAATAGTGTTTAATGTGCTAGACATAATACACTGACAGTTCTCTTGCTATGTTATAAGATGCTACAGAAATGGTAACAAGGCGTCATGGAGTGTAATAATCCATGTACTTCGTCTCCAGAATTACACGTTCCTTCCTTAACAGAGAACACTGCATTGATGCCATTTTCTTCTTGGGAGAAGAGCACAATCAGTAACTTTCCTTTCATTTTTTTTACTTTTTAAAATTTGTTTCTCAGTGTCTATAATCTATAAAGGCAAAATTCCATCTAATTCTAAACAAAAATGAAGCCATGCTTTATAATTGCATAATTCAAAGAGGATGGCGTAAGTATACAAAATCAGTTCACAATGTTCTCCATGGAAATTTCCCCAGTTCTTGAAACCTATTCTAATTCTAAAATATTTCAGTCAGAGTGACTCTCAGTTTTCAAAAAGAGCAAAGGTAATTGAGATAATGAACTTCAAGGCTGGTAAAATAAGAAAAATTGTATGATATTATGTAGAGAAAAATACTAGGAATGTTTGTAGCACTCACTTTTTAATCCAATTTTCCATTCCTGTGTGAGGCTAACAGAAGGACATGAAAGGCAATATGGGTATATTTCACTAAATTTCTTCTTTATGTCACATTTAACCAATATTCACTTTTTCCCCCTGACTGTTCAAAGACAATAGAACCTTATTTGTGAAAACTCTGTTACTGGAAACAATCATAGGTGACCTCAAAGAAGAGAATCCATTCATATAATTTTGTTTTCTTGTTCTACAAATTCCATAATATAAAAATTTGAACATTATGATCAAAATTTAATGAAATATGGCCATTTGTAGCAAGGGGGATGGACCTAGAGGGTGTCATGCTGAGTGAAATAAGTTAGGCAGAGAAGGACAGATACCATATGTTTGCACTCATAGGTCTAACAGGAGAAACCTAACAAAGAACCATAGGGAGGGGAAGAGGGAAAGAGAGTTGGGGAGAGGGACGCAAAACCTGAGAGACTATTGAATACTGAAAAGGAACTGAGGGTTGAAGGGGGAGGGGGTAGGGGGGAAAAGAGGTGGTGGTGATGGAGAGGGAACTTGTGGGGAAGAGCACTGGGTGTTATATGGGAACCAATTTGACAATGAACTATTAATAAAAAAATAAAAATAAAATTTTAATTATCTAGAATATTTTCCCCAAATAAATATTTACTTAGTTACTTCCTCTTATCTCTCAGTAATTTTGTAAATATACCAGTTGGATTTGAAATTTATCCCTGTTTTACTGTGAATGTTAACATTTTTCCTGGATATTTTTCATGTCTCTACTGGGATCAAAATCTATCCATCTGTTTGTCCATATGCTGGAGAAGGGAACTTTATAATTTTCACTGGATGTGAGTTCAGTCATTGTTTACTTCTGCCTGCAGAAAAGGTCATTGTTCTTTTGATTTTATTTACCTAACCATAAAACCAAACATATAACATTACACAGGTCAATTGTATATTACTCCTACCGACTTAAAAGTATATCATTAAGATATATTTCTTTTTAATATAAATATTCATTTTTAAAAAAGAATAGCAATACAAAAATGCATAAAAAGCAATCAATTAAAATAATGCATTGTAAAATCTCAGTATTATTTTAATTTGATAGTTTGCCTGGACTATTTTCCAGACTTAATACTAATTACAGATGCAATCAATCCTGAGGCTTAAATGCTACAACTACATCAATATGCAATAAAATAGTAGACATTGCCAATGATGATATTGATATTCTTGACCAATTTAGTAGTATTCATATTGAGTCCTCAGAGACAATTTTATTTATTAATTAATTATTTATTTATTTATTTATTTATTTATTTATTTTGAGAGAGATTGAGGGGGAAGAGCAGAGAGCAAGAGGAAGAGAAAGAATCCCAAACAAGCTCTGAACTTTCAGCCCAGAGCCAGACAGGGGCTCCATCTAATGAAGCTTGAGATCCTCACCTGAAAAGAAATCAACAGTCTGACACTTAATCTACTGAGCCACACAGGTGCCTTGAGTCTTCGGAGGTGCTTAATCAAAAAGTGTTTTAAAATTATTTCGAGGACGAAAAAATATAAATACTAACATAATTATTACATGATCATTTCAAAAAATAATTTTTAGTTATGAATGATGCCTTCAAAGAGAAAAGAAAGGCAGATATGAGTCAAATATGAAAACGCATAATTTAAAAGTGCATGGATCTGTATAATATAAAAGTTCTCACCATCCTTTATTATGCCCACTCTAGAAGAAACATGGTGATCTTGCTTAGATCCTGCAAACTTGTCAAATGGTAATATGCCTATTTTAATTGTCTATATACAATAAGAGACATAAAAAGAAATACTGTAAAAAAGGAGTTCTTGTTAGCTATCTAAAGTTTTCTGAATGACTCAATTCATTATTTCATAATTAACTGTTCTAAAAAAGCTCATGCATAGTAGCCTGAGCCCTATATTTTTAAATTTCAAAATATCTGGTATTTAGAAAGGGTGGCTTTCCAGTGACACACAAGTGTTCCTTTGAGAGACAGGGGGATATTTGTATGCTCAGCAGGGAAATGAACTAAGATATTCCTCAGGCAGAGTCTAAATTTTCCATTTCAATGGTTGATAAATCTATTGGGATGTCTAGTTCTCCCAAGAATCATTTGCTGGTGATAAGAAGAAAGATTTGAAGAAAAGAAGATTGATATCAGGATATATTTGGAGAGTGCAAAAAGAGAAACCTGTTGTGCCTTGAAAGTAGGATCTAATAAACCAAAATAAGTTAAAATAGGATCTAAATAAATTTGTTCAATCTGAACAATGTTGTCACTACCCAAAATTTTTTTAAGAAAAAAAAATATCAGTCATTTATATTTGATTACATGTAACAGGAAACTTTGAAATTAAATCTATTTTATAATCCCTCCTTAATGCTTATGCCCTTGTCTCTAACCATGTCTCTATTAGAGCTGATATTTCTAAACAAAGGCAATTTTGCTTTTTCATTTCATTTGTTTGCTTATTTCTTTTGGTTGTTGTTAATATATAGAAAGAAAAGTTCTTCATTAATAGAATGGCACTCCTAAAACCCAAGAGAAAAAAATTCCAAGAAAAATAGATGAAATTATATTCTCCTCTATGAATACTAATTATGTTCTTCCTTTTTTTTAGAAAGAACACCAAACAGCCTAGAAAAACTATCTTCTTAAGAAATGATACTCAATTTTGCAACTGACCCGACATAGATTATTTCCCTTTGACAGAAGAAGCATTCAGAATGCAAATACCAGTTTATTTCATACTGCCCAGGGAAATAAGGTACAGAAAAGATGCACTAGATTATAGGGAAAAAATATATGGAATTAATATGGAGCTGGAGTGGATGCCATACGAGGAGGAAGAGGATCTGACCTTTGCCCAGTGGAGCCTTGAGTGAGCAGCTATCTCTACATAGACTTCTAAAGGTGGAGCCCCTGAGAGCCACAGGCATTAACCCAGGCAAAAGGCTGTCCTGAGAGTCAGGTCATACACAGAGCTCCCAGTAGGACAATGTCCAGTAGAGGTGAGGGAGTGGGGTCATCTAGTTAACCCTACACCAGCAGAGCCACTAGAGTTCAATTCCACCCCCTGGAGAATGGAAGGCATGCAACTCCAACATAGCAGAGCGGTGGTCAGCAAAGCTAGGGGAGTAGGATCTCCCTAGTGTTTTCAGAAGTAGGGACCTCCACCCCAGTGGGTATTAAAGTTTTGGACGTACTCAGGACCCATTATCCTCTTTCCCATTTCTCCCTTTTGGTATGGGAATGTTTATTCCATGTCTGTCCCTCCACTGCATTTTGGGAACACACAACTTGTTTGATTTCATGAGCTTACTGTTGGAGGGCAATTCACTTCAGGATGGATCATCTCACCTGTATCTGATTTAAATGATATTTAGATTGCATTTTGGGCTTAGAGTTTTGAGTTGGTGCTAAAACAAGTTAAAACTTTGGGGGCTATTAAGACAGAACATATGTGTTTTGCATGTGAGAAGAACATGAGTTTGGGGGGGTGAAGGGAAGAATGTTGTGATATGAACATTTGTGTCTCCCTAAAATCCATGTGTTGAAAACCTGATTCTCAAGGAAAGTGATTAGGTAAGAGAAGAGCCCTCAGGAATGGGATTAGTGTCTTTATGGAAAGGACCCTGAAGAGATCCTTTGATCTACTGTCACAAGAGTTGACAAGAAGTCTGGATTCTGGATGAGGGCCCTTAGTCAACCATGTGGACACTCTCAGCTTGGAGTTACAGACTGCAGAGCTTGAGAAATAAATTTCTATTGTTTATCAGCCATCTAGCTGTATGGTATTTTGTTCAAATAGAGTAAGAGAGTGACTAAAATTTTTAGTTGTTTGCTTTGTTTCAAGAGGGATTGAAGGAAAGGCTTTTACATAGTAGCTCAATAAAGGGGACCATTTATGTGTTTTTAATTTTCTTAGGTGAGAAGAAAAATATTTTATATGCTTTATGTAAAGAGTCAGTATAGAACAATGGAATAGAACAATGGAATGCAAACACAGAAAAGAAAAAATCACTAGGACAACAAGTTCCTTTTGGTTGGAGCAGGGGGAAATAGAATACAACAATAGTAATAGAAAATACATATTATTTTCCTTATAGAACTAACTGAAGTTGAAATGTAAAATAATTCTATAAAGGTAGCAAACTAGCAAATAACAGTAGGTCTGTCTAATTCCAAAGCCTCCCTTTTCCATCACATCTTTTAACCTGGGCATATATTCTGTTCCTCATTTAAGACCACTAAGATGTGTACAGGGAGTAAGCACAAATTAATATAGCAATTCTGCTAATGTAAAACTGAAAGGATTTCCAAGAAAGTATGAATGACCACTATTACAGTCTGTCATACATATTTTTGTGCAGAGTACTTGATGTCAAGTGTTTTCAATATGGTAACTAAATTCTATGAAAATGAAATAAAGTGAATGTAGCTGAACAAACACTAAGAATAAGCTAATGAAGAGACATAACCATTTGGATTCAATAATACTATATGCTGAGAACCATTTAGGTTGTGCAAAAGTGCATTTTATTTGGAAAAGCAAGTACTGAAATGGAACGTAAGCCAGCATGTCTACTGTTGTATTTGTGACTGTTCTTATCTAGGTAGAGTTTGTCAATTATCTGTCACATATTGATGTGAGACACCACCACTTAATGCTTTATTTATGAATAGATAAACACACATCCACTCAGCACACAATAGACCCTAAGAAACATAACATGTTGTCCATAAAGATTAATATAACATAAACTTCTTGATTAAGTGACTTGTGTTGTTGAGAATTTATTATACTCATTTTTTGAAGTTGTTCTGATGTTCAAATAGTTCAAAGGGCCAGTGGAATCTAGAGTAAAGAACAACTACTTACGAGAGAGGAGCATCTAATATAGAAAAATGAAGTAGATTTGGTATAAGAAGCAATAAGAATTAATAAGAAAAATAGTAAATTGGTGACCAGACTATAGACTGAATAGCTTGGTCATCACTGCTTTAAATGAATTGATGGATGATGCAATGAGGTAATGAAGAACACTTTTGCCCAGTCACTGATATTTCAAGTTTAACATGACATCTAGTTTCTATATGAAATTACTAAATTCTCAAATCTTGAGAAAAAAATAAAACTTAAATAAGGCATGTGGAAGTCAAGCATAATACCTATTTTTTAATTATTATAAATACACTGTTAGTATTTGTTGGCTTATCCAATTAGAGTAACAGCTGTCTATCATTACTGCTGTCAGTAAGTAGACTACCACAATGGACACCAAAACATGGAAATAGTGCTCACTTCAAAATTATACTAGGATACTACGTATAAAATGGATTAAACTAAACATCAATAGAAGTCAGCTGTTTTACATTGAACTATGTTAAACATATGCTGAAATCCTAACATCCAGTTAAATTGCAGTTACCAGGTTGGGCTTTTTCCAATATGGCTGGGGTCTATTTACCAAAAGAGAGACAAAGATGGAGGTGACATCAATAGTACCATGTGACTAAGGAGGCAGACATGTCCAGTGATGTGTCTAGAAGCCAAGTAACACCAAGAGTTCTAGCAATACCAGAACCTAAGAGAAAATCATGAAACTAATTCTTCCCTAGAATTTTCAGAGAAAGAATAACCCTGCTGGCATCTTTGTTTTGAACTTCTAGGTCTTAGAATTGTGAAAAACTAAAGTTCTATTAAGTTACATCTTGGATGGTACTTTATCATGGGAGAGGTAGGAAATTAGTACATCTGTCTGTGATCTAGAACACTTCATGTGGGATAGAGGAATAAAGAGGAATACCAACAACACATATGGTAAAAAACTGAATACATTTCTATTAGGTTTGCTGGTAAGGCATGGATGTTTGCATTCACTGCTTTTATTCAACATTGTCCTATAGATTCTGGTTAGTAAAATAAGGCAAGAGAAATAATCAAATCATCCATATTGGACAGGAAGAAACAATTTTCTTTATTTGTAAATTACATGATTAGAATTTTTTATTTGTAAATGATGTGATTCTCTATGTAGAAAAAGTGATGCAGAGTGCTACAGAAACTAATCAGCAAAGTTAGCAAGTTTGTAGAACATAAGATCAACATGGAAATATGAATCATATTACACATTCTAGTTATGCACAAGTGAGACAGAAAATGAAAAAACAATCACAATACCATTGACTATAAGCATCAAAAAATGTGAAACACTTTGGAAGAAATAATGATGATATGAATGGATTTTACTATAAAAGCTATAAATATTGCTGTGAGAAGTTGAAATCTTTAGTAAATGGTGATATATACTGACGTTATTTGTAAAAAGACTCCGTATTTGTAAGATATCAACTTTTTTTTCAGAGTTATCTATAGATTTATGGCCATCAAAATTCCAGTTTGTTTCTATTTTGGTAGAAATCAACAAAATGACTCTAAAGATTATAGGGAAATACAAAATTACCACTAGTAGCAAGCAACTTTGAAAAATAATACATTTTAAACCTGGACATTATCTCTTTTGAGTGTTAATAAATCTACACTAACCAAGACAATGTGCAATTTACATAGGAAAGCAAAGAAGATCTCAGTGAGTAAACAGAGTCTAGAAATAGACCCAATAATGGAGGAGCAACTATTTTCAACAAAAGTACAAAGGCAAATCAGTTAAGGAAGGGTAGTTTTTTCAACAATTGGTGCTGAAATATTTGAATATTCATTAAAAAAAGGAACATCATTCCACACCATGAACCACATGTAAAAACTTGTTTGATATGCACTTATAAAAGTAAAGACAAATGCTAAAAGTGTAACATTTCTACAAGAGAAAAGTAATAGAAAATTATTATGACCTTTGGCTATAAATGCATGTATGTATCCATTTTAGATACAGCACCAACAAAATAATCTATAAAGTAATAAATTTAGGGGAACCTGGGTGGCTCTGTCATTTAAGCACCCTACTTTGGCTCAGGTCTTGATCTCACCATTCCTCAGTTTGAGCTCCACATCATGCTGGATGCTGTCAGCACAGAGCCTACTTTGGAGCTTCTGTCCCCCTCTCTCCCTGCCTCTCCCCTGCTTACACTGTCTCTCTCACCATCTCTCTCAAAAATAAATAAACATTAAAAATAACATATTTTATTAAAAATAAATTTATAACTTGGACTTCATCAAGATAAAAAAAGAATTCTTCTCTTCAAAAGACAATCTCAAACAATGGAAAAGCAAGCCATAGATTTTGAGAAAATATTTGCAAAGCATAACCCTAAAAAAGGATTTGTACACAAATATGCAAAGAACTCACAAAACTTAATAAGAACACAAGCAAAAACAATTGATGCCCCCCTAATGGGATTCATTGGATCTGGAAATACATATTCCATTTGACAGTCACATCAGACAAGCACTCCTTTCTAGCATCTTCCATTAAGATTATTCAATTAATGTCCTGGCTCTGAATCCATGAAGAATCATTAAAATTATAATTTGGGCTTATCATAATAGATTTTCTATGAGATGGAAAACATGCTGATCCATCAACATGTTGAGCTATTTTTTTCCTACTCAAACTAGAAGGACTGCCGTTTGGGTTAAGCCATATCCTTCTTGTGAGATATGTCAATCACTCCTCTGAAACTAATCAATTTATGCTCTGAGAAACGCTAAATTTTGTCCTGCCCCTCCAACCCTTAGTACCAGACCCACAAACAGACTTGACCTCCTCCGCTAATGACTTTTTTCTCTGAGACCGTGCTGATTTAGCCAGGGAATTCTCTTTTTAACTAACATTTTAAACAAACACCTCCAGGATTCCAATTATTGTAGACTAATTATTATAGAAACTCATATAACAATGTATGAATTAGAAGTCAAGTCACATTTGGGGTCAGTGAACTGTAGTCTGTTCCATAGTCACAATGCATCAAATTACTTTGCTGGGCTAGCACATAGATTGGGACTTACTTGTAGCGCAGCCCTGACATTTGTTTCTTTTCTTCTGTGCATTGGAAATTCTTGACTCACATTTTCTTTGCTAAGGCTTCCATTTCAAAGAGGCATCCACTTCAAAGATGTCTGTCTCAAATGAACACCTTGCCAACCACCGGCCTGGATAAAGAGCCAGGCCACCTCCCCACCGTAAGACTCCTTTGATTTAGAAACCTTGAGTGATATACATAACTGACCATGGGGCCACTTGCTATTTTCTCTTCCTTGCTTTTAACTCCCACTGTTTTGCTTTAAACTTACCAGTAAAGAGAAAGTCCTTGAAACACTAGGTGCCCACCCTTGAACCCAATAAAAGCAGAACCCCAGGCACATTTGCTCCTTCTCTCTCTACCTGCAATCTCACTCTGTGGCCCCATATGTGTTGTGTAATGTCCAGGTTCTCCAAGTAATAAACCTTTATTTGTTTATTTATTTATTTATTTATTTATTTATTTATTTATTTATGTTTTTTTCCCAAAGTTTCCTGATAGCTGTCACTGTAGGGTGCTTTGCAATCATAAGAACTACCAGGTCAGGTCCAACCATAACATTGGTTATTGATAGGCTGAGATCAGTGAAAAATATACTACAATTCATGCATATGGGTTATTTGAAAAATTCTTCCAAAGAATAACAAGCATGAATACGGTATATTTTATTTTATGTGTAAGAGCTAATTTACCATAGAAGTTCTTCTTAATTTTTAATATTTTATTTATTTATTTTTTTAATATTAGAGATAAGGTATAAGCAAGGGAGGGGCAGAGATAGAGGGAGAGAGAGAATCCCAAGAAGGCTCCATGCCTTCAGCACAGAGCCCAAAGCAGGGCTCAGAGTCATGAGCCATGAGCCAAAATCGAGATTCAGAAATTGAACCAACTGAGCCATCCATGTACCCCTCATAGAACTTCTTCTTTCTAGACAAGAGTGTTTCTGCGTACTCACAGATATATTATAGCTCCTAAAAAGACAACACTGTTTACGTCGATTTTGATTTCTAGCTGTAGTTGCTAAACAATTTTTCTGCAGACTCCATCATAACTACATGCACTAATCCTGATGATAGCCTAAAACCTCAATTATATGCTTTATTTGAAGAATTAAATTTCTTAAACACTGAACTTGTCTATTAAGATGAAAATTTACTTTGTCTTTCAATTCTCAACTTAATATTATTTTTAATAACTATTTGAAATCAAATCAATACATGTATTTTATTTTCCCTTGTATATTTATGTTTGCTATTTTTGATATATATATTTTTATTAATTATAATATACTACATATTATATATAATATTATAAATACAGCTTTAAGTATACGTTATTTATGGACTGAGCCCATAGTCTAATGAAAGAAACATACATAAGCAAGCAATTATAAGCAAAACATATCATAAGCCCTGTAACAAAATTATAAATATGGTGTTTGGGGTGATAGCTCTAAAATGTCATTGTTTACTTTGCCATAATTATCAGTAAAGCAAGTTCATTTTTGTATAATTTGAAATCTTGATATTAGTAGAGACTGATAAGTTCAACATTTACTGAATTTATTATACATAGTGGTAGTCGTTTTTTAATGAACATCATCTAGTTGCCATTTATAATGTGAATTATATTTATTATTTATGATAAACAGAAACTACTAATTTATATTGTGAGGAAAAAAAGTGCAATAATACCAGTACTTTGAATTACCAACATGTATATTTCAATTTCAAAAAGCACATGTGAGATTTAAATGAGAAAATAAAACAGACACATAACCCATAAACCTTGCTATTTGGGTGTAGTTCATGTTAGAAAAAGTTATAGCTATTTTACTGAGGATTCTTATTTGACAAAATATTCAAAATCAGGGGGTGCATTAATCCTTTCCTAACATACCCTATGTTAACATAATTGTCTCCATCTGTGGCATTGTCTTCTAAACATCAGTGATTATCCTGGTCCTAGAGCACAAAATGACAGACAAGCTTGCACAGTATTCCTTTATTTCCTGGCTTCATCTCTTCATGGTCCCCAAACACACACTGCAGGGTCTATGCACTGAGGATGCTGATTCTCAGATAAACTGAAGGACTCCTAAAAATTGGCTATTTGCTCCTTTTCTTTTTTTTTTTTTAATATTTATTTATTTTTGAGAGACAGAGACAGAGCATAAGCAGGGGAGGGGCAGAGAAGGAAGGAAACACAGAATCCGCAGCAGGCTCCAGGCTCTGAGCTGTCAGCACAGAGCCCCATGTGGGGCTCAGACTCACAAACCGTGGGATCATGACCTGAGTCAAAGTCAGACACCTAACCCACTGAGCCACCCAGGCGCCCCCCTGTTCCTTTTTTTTTTTTTTCTTTCTTTTTCTGGCTTCCATTCTTGCCAGGACCTGCACCACCACTGTACACATCTTGTAACACAAATAACATAACATATGTCCTCCTTATAAAGGACAAATGGTTAATAATTTCTCTAGAATACATAACATTGAAAGAAGGACGAAGTGAGAATGACCTGACAGAGTGATCACATGCATATCCCAGAGGACTGGGGCTAAACATCTCAAGTGCCAAGACCCCTTGACTCCCAGGATTAACACTTGGGTCTTCACCTTTGTTCTACCCGGGTCCTGGATGACTGAGGGGACACAGACACAGGACCACCCTCCCCAATAAAAGTCCTGCAGACCCTGAACAAGGACGAGACTCGGGCTTCTTTCCTTTCCAAGCCTCCCAGCTGCCGCTTCTGCATCCGCTGTCTCTCTCTCTCTACCTACAATACACTTTGCTCTCACTTCTTGCTGATTCACGTGTGATTTCCATTGTGAGGCCAAAGACCATCTTGGTTGGTCCTGCATTACCTGCTGTGTCCCTGGGCCCTGCCTGCCGGCATCATGTAGTTAAAATAAAAATCATTCACCTGTGTATCACAGTGTTTGTCACAAAGTTGCAATGTGCTTTAATGTTTCTATAGCTTCTACAACCTGGACATGCTTGTTTTCAAGACATTTTTTCCCTCCACCTAAATTGCACATGTTTCTTTCAAAAATTAAATAAGTAAAATCACATCCTGTTATTTCATTGCTAATAGGGACTATATTTTCTCCCAGTTTTCTCTTTGGAAAAACTCTCCTGGAGTTAGAGTACCTGAAAGGTGATTCTGTGCCTAAAAGGATTGATACAGGTATTAGGCAAAATAACGCAATTACAGATATAATTTTTAAAATGGATATACAATTTCACCAACTTTACTCTGAAATAATACTTAAAAATAAAATTTACTTTATTAAAATCTATCATTGCCAGATCTGAACTGATCTGTCTCTGAGTCATATAACTTAGAATGTTAGACATTTATAAGGATCTAAAAACGATTTATGCAAATTTGAATTGAAGGATAAAATTGTGCTTCATTCTCCACAGGTGCCTCTGATTATAAATATTTCATTATTCTTGTTGTTATATGTTTCAAAAATAAATGACAACTTTTCGCTTCTATTTGATTCCTATATTTCCTCAACTACAGTATTGCAAATATCCCAAACATATGAGGATATTAAAAACTCTCAGCTTCAGAATTTTGCTGAGGTTCACAATGTTTAGATACTTGAATTCAACCCAAATAATATACTGTCTCACACACACACTTGCACACAGACACATACACATAATGAATTACAAGGAGCAGATAACCATAATAGAAACAATATTCTGTAAGTCTGATTGGAAATATTAGCTAATTTGATGGCTTGAATAACTTTTGTAACACTATAAAACAAGAAGCATTGACATGAAACAAATCAGCATTATGATGATCATACGTCACCACGTTTAAAACGTAATAAAATATACGTAATAAAAAAACGTAATCAAACATTTCTCAGGCCGTGGGACAATGGAAGAAAAACGGCATTGGTAAAACTGTCCTGAACAACTTTTGTTTTCAGGAAATGTATTCTTGTGCAAGCACTTGACGCCCTAGGAGCACTTTGTGTATTTGATGTAAAAAGCATTGCATCTGCTAGAAAGCATATTGCAAGGTCAGAAATGAAACACATCTGATCCTGCTGTTAACATTTAGCAAAATATACTGCAGATATTCTGGAATCATTTTTTTCTGTCATTGTGGATCAGATGCCGTGCAACCTACATAGACAATGATGGCATACATTCCATTTCTGTAAAAATATGCTTTGCAAGAGAGAAAGAATGAACTGTTACCACTTCAGATGCAGAATCTCAGTACACTGCATTTTCTCTGACTGCTGAAATCTTTAGCTCTCACAAAAATCATTTATAAGGATTTGAGCGTGTCTGTGAAAGTGATGTACAAGTTAAAAATATGGTAAATAAAATTTCATTGGAATCAAACTACTTCATAAAAGACAAGCACTTCCCTTCTAAATTCAAAGTAAAAAAATGTGACCAGTGATTCAAAATAATGGGCACTCAGACATTTCTTCCCTCTTGATCAGACCTTTCTGTTATTTTTATGCTAAGCATAGCATAACTGCACTCTAATTTCATGGCATATAAGTTGGTATATCATGACATCAAAATAGTTTGCCTATCAAGAAGGAGAGACCTAGACAAATACGAGCCAATGAGTAGTGAGAGGGAAAATGTTTAATTATATCTTAATAGGTCCCTTATTGTGACAGTAAGTTATACACAGATACAGACACACAGACACACACACACACACACACACACACACACACACACACACCTGCATAACCCTTTAACAGATAACATCCTTTTAACATTTTAAAAACAGATAATATGGATTGTTTTTCAGAAGAATGGAAATCTGTGAAACTTCTACTTTAAAATAGCTGCAGTTAGGTATATTTCAGTAGAACGATTCTTTACATTTTTCTTTAATTTTTTAATGTTTAAAAAAATTTTTTAATGTTTTATTTATTTTTGAGACAGAGAGAGACAGAGCATGACAGGGGGAGGGGCAGAGAGAGAAGGAGACACGGAACCGGAAGCAGGCTCCAGGCTCTGAGCTAGCTGTCAGCACAGACCCTGACGCAGGGCTCGAACCCACGAACGTGAGATCTGACCTGAGTCGAAGTCGGAGGCTTAATGGACTAAGCCACCCAGGCGCCCCTTAATTTTTTAATGTCTTATTTATTTTTGAGAGAGAGTGAGACAGTGTGAACAGGGTAGGGTCAGAGAGAAAGGGACACACAGAATCTGAAGACAGGCTCCAGGCTCTGAGCTAGCTATCAGCACAGAGCCCGATGTGGGGCTTGAACCCACGACCCATGAGATCATGACCTGAACCAAACCCAACTGAGCCACCCAAGTGCCCTGATTTTCACATTTCTTAAACTCAATTCATCCATTCCAAAATTTACCATTTTTCAAGTTTTTAAAACTATATTATTTACATTAAAATGAGTGTAACTCTATCTCACTCATTAATCCTAGTAGTTTATAGTGACATCAAATAAGATCTAGAAAAAATATTTTTAAACAAGATTTAAAATTTTTGAATTACAGACACAATAGTAATACAACCAAAGAAGACAGTATAAACCAGGTAACAATTAAACTATAGATTCAATAAAGATCTAAACAATAAGTAGAGATAGCAGATGGAAAAAAGTTGCAATGCATTTAAAATGGGCAAATGGAAGCCTACAGAAAGTAATAAGTAGACAGCTGTTTCTATTTCCATGTCCTCACCACCTAAGCCTGTTGATAATATTACTTCTAGAGCCATTCTTCTTTTGGAATAAATAAATCTAATGGCCAGAATTTAAAGATGATTAAAGGTACCATAGCTACATAAAGAGACTGTTCACCAAAGGCAGGGGGAAATAAGCTTTTTCTTCCAGTTCAACTGTAGTATACACCATTGTTCTCAGAGTTATCCTGGTCACCAGATGCAGAAGCATCTGTGAGCATGTTAGGACCCTATGTGCTCTACCTTGACCTACTGAATCAAAATCTGTAAGGATGAGATTTAGCATTAACAAGCTCTGTAGGTGATTCTTATCCATACTAATGTTTGAGAATCACTACTGGACACAGAGACCCAACATCAAAGAAATCAAATTTGTTGTGCAGTAGAATAAGAAAGATGTCAATAGATCCTGTATACCTCTCCAACTAAATATGTGCAAAGATCTGAACATAATATCTCTGGTAGATAGGGGTAGAGCAGATATGGACATATTGATTCAGTAATCATTCACATGCCTGCTCTAGACTTGGACCTGAGCTGAAATGCTGAGGTTAAAAAAGGTGAATAAATCATAGCTCCTGCCTTTGCATAACTCAAGTAATTAACTGTAATAATTAGTGGAAGTTTCCAAATCAAGACACCTCATCCAATCTAGAGGGACTAAAATAATTACAAAGTAGGTGATATTTGAGCAACATCTTGAGAAACATGTCATTTTTAAGAAAAATATCTAGTGATTAAAGCTTGATTGAAAAGCCAGAGATGATATGTTTCAAGCCATGGCCTTGTGAGGAAGTTTGGTTAATTTGGAAAACTGACAATGGTAGTCTGATAAATAAAAACTAAACTAAAAAGCAGATGTAAATGTTAGAAAGAAAGAGAGAGAGAGAGAGAGAGAGAGAGAGAGAGAGAGAGAGAGAGAGGAAGGAAGGAAGGAAGGAAGGAAGGAAGGAAGGAAGGAAGGAAGGGAAAAAGAAAAAGGAAAGAAAGATGGAAAGGGGAAGGGGAAGGAAAGGTAAGGAAGGAGAAGGAGAAGAAGGACAAGGACAAGGAGAGGAAAAGGAAGGGAAGGGAAAGGGAAGGAAACTGTTTGGGAAGGCAAGGCAAGACAAGTTGTGAGATCAGAATTGGAGATACAACCTCCTTTCAGAACAATGCTGCACACTGCATGTCATCCTATGAAATGAAACTAGACATGATTCTAAGTTGCTTATAAGACTCATTGAAAAATTACAAGAAGGGTGTTGAGGTATTGAGATTCTAGTTTTAGGGGCAAAATGTAGGAAGGATTAGAGGCAAGAATGGATCCAAAAGGTCCCAGTTAGGAAGATGTTGAAGTTGACAAGAGAAGTACAATCACATCCTCAATTAGGAGTGGAAGCAAGAATAAAGAAGGAAGTGAGGCTTCCAGAGGTATTGGGGCATGCTAGGAATAAAATTTGGAATATAAGACAAGGTGTATTCTTGAGAGGAACCATCTTTGGTTTGGAGCGTGACAATTTGAAGTCTCTGGAGGAAATGGTGAATCAAAACGTTTTTAATGGAGGAAAATTATGGGTTAGAAATAGTAAGTTCAGAGCCATTACCTTACAGGTAATGGCTAATCCCAGAGAAACTGATGAGAGCTCTCAGAGAGACTGACAGTCAGAAAAGAAGATTAAGAGAATCAGACTGGAGAATGAGAAAGGAATGGAGAATATTAAAGTAAATGAGGGATTGTCTTGAGGGTAGTAACGGGTATCTAAGCATTGGAAGATTATGCAGAGTTTAAAAATATAAGAACCCAAAGTATGTTGAATTTGACAAAGTCCAGACCATCGAACAATCAGGAGAAAACCAGTTCAGCAGAGCAAAGGAAGTTGGACAAAACATATTAAAAAATTTTGAGGAATAAAAGGAAACCATGTGGCTGTATAGAAAGATACAATTTAGAAAGGGCATCGAATTGTTTAGTTTTACTTTTATTTTTTGTGAAAGAAGAGCTTTTAAAATATATTTTTAAAAGTTGGGAGGATTTTAAATAGGTTTACTCCATGTCAAAAGGACCTAGCACAATGGAAGCAATGTTTTCTTTCCAGAAAGAGGGCATAATTAAAGATATAAGGCAAACCATCAAAGCATCCAGCTTTGATTTTCTGTGATAGTAGGTCCCCAAAGGAAAACAGTCCAAAGCAATTTGTCAAGGCACCCACTGACTCCAAGCAGACTTTATTTTATTTATTTTACCACAGGCACTTTTTCCCCTAGTTTCAGAACATCTCCTCTGGCCCTATTGACTTTCTAGTCTTTTTGCTTACTCTGATTCACCTCAGTGAGTTGACCTCCATTCTTCAGTAATTTCTTTCATGGCTTCCTCTCTGTCATGTCATCAAATCCAATTTTGAAAACTTTCTGATTCAGTAACTCCCGGAAGACCTCAAATATTCTCCTGGGTTGAGGCACAGTGAAGTCATTCCTTTGTCAAGGTTCGGGAGGACAGAAGTCTGTAATAAACATGTCAGAAGTCCATGCTGTCTCTGAAGTGATGGAGGCAATCTGTTCCACACCTTTCTTTTAGCCTTGGTGTTGCTGGCAATTGTTGCAGTTACTTGTCTTGTAGATGCATCTTTCTATCCTTCTCTTGCACCATCGCATGGCACTCTCCCCATATGCCTTCACATTATCTGTGAAATATCCCTCTGTAAACATCTGTTTTAAGTCTCTTTTTTTCTACTTATAAGGACAACAGCAGTACCGGAATAGGATCCCGTCTATGATCTCATCTTTAATCGATTACATCTGCAAAGACCCCCTCTCCAAATAAGGTCACAGTCACAGTGTTGTACCCAGATTTTAATATCGCCCCCAAAAACCAGAGACCACCAAGGAGGCTGAATCACGCATGCAAAAGCAAAGGGCTTTATTATGAATTTAGGCCCGGCCGGCCTAAACTTGGGCTCACAGACTTTAACAACACACTGGATCCACATGGAGTGAGCCCCGAACATGGTGGAGTAGGGGCTTTATGAGTTTGGAAAGGGGGAGTTACAGGAAATTGTGACACAGGTACAGGGGTCCAATCATTATAGCATCACATCATTGGCAGTAACTTTAACCAATTACAGAGTGGACCCAGGACCCTCACATAGGGCGTGACTAGGACCCTCATGTAGTGCGTGACTAGTCTTAACCTCCATCTTTAGGCCCGCCCTCAGGCCCTCAGAAATGTTAATGGTGTTAGCTGGCCTTCAAGGTCAGAGGGGAAACCGGAATCCGACCTGCATCCTTACAACAGGTCCTAGGGGTTAGAACTTCAACATCACTTTTCAGAGAAAACAAGGAAACCTATAGCGTCTGTAATGACTGAGCTGGAGCGGTGTAGGGTGGCAGCAGGTAGGGTATTGGAAAAAGTATAGAAAAATATAGTGGCCAAAAATTGTCCTAAAAACATATTACTGGGCTGATGAGGAAGAGATATGTGCTGAACAAAGAAGAAGAAAGGAAACTAACAGTGTTAATAGATACGGCAGAAAAGAATTACACAGTTTGTTAAAAAATCAGGATAATTATGCTTCCCATGGGGTGTTTGAAATTTAAATTTCCATGACAAAAGGATTTTTCATTTTTTCTTCAGCAAGACACATAAAGAATAATAAATAAATTTTAAAACATAAATTCATGTATAGCCAATTTTAGAAATGAATCTGAATGTTTAAATAAATAAATGAAAATGGTAATACATTGTTTTTTAGCATGATCAAACTTTTTGAGGGGCGCCTTGGTGGCTCAGTTGGTTAAGTGTCCGGCTTCGGCTCAGGTCATGATCTCACAGTTCGTGGGTTCGAGCCCTGTGTTGGGCTCTGTGCTGACAGCTAGCTCAGAGCCTAGAGCCTGCTGCTTCGGATTCTCTCTCTCTCTCTCTCTCTCTCTCTCTCTCTCTCTCTCAAAAATAAATAAAATAAAAAAAACTTTTTGAATAAATAATTTCTATAAACCACTTACTTTGATGGATTATTTATTATGAGAATATTATATTCTAGAGCTCAGTGTGTGAAAACACAGAAAGTATCGAAGGTGGCTCAGGGCTTGAGCATCCAGCTCTTTATTTTATCTCAGGTCTTTATCCCCGGCTGGTGGGATTGAGCATCTGCTTGAGATTCTTTCTCTCTCCCCCGTCCTTCTTTCCTGCTCACATTTTCTCTTAAAAAAAAAAAAAACTAGAATGATTATAAATAGGATAGAAATTACTGTTGATTGGTTAATAGTGTCTCATAGCAAATTCAACTTTATTAATGTACATGCATACTCATTTCGAATCTTTTCTGTTGACTTTCTCCTAATTAATTGGCATGTAGTAAAGTGATCTCAGTAAATGTGATTATTCAATGTATATTAATTGTTAAATGATAGCACAGGCAACTTACATACAATTTGAGTCACAGCAATATCCATTACTTTATGGCCAAATATTTACTACCTTTAATCTTTTACATAGGTAACTTTTGGGTTGGACAATATAGATAAGAAAGCACTTCCATGCCCATTGTTAATTCTCTTATACACCCCAAATAGCTATTCTGTCTAATAAATAAGCAACTTAACAGACCATGACAATTATTATCAATTTTTTTAAATTTTCCTTGTACATGCTTAAGACTTTAAAGTGAAGTAATGTGTCCTGTTAGCCCATGATGGAAAAGCAATAATGTATATCAAACAAGCATTGTGTACCAGAACTACACACTGCTTATTTTTTAATGTGGTGCATAAGTTTTTATCTGGTTTTCCCTTAAATGAGAGATGGTAAAGTGGGATGTCAAGGAATAGTCAGTCTCCTTAACTTATAGTTAGTTGTAATAGTAAACATTTATTTACAAGTGATGACAGTATCTCAGTAACAAAGAGAGTAGATTAGTAATCACAACACAATTTATATTACTTTACTTAATTTAAGGTAGTAGCAATATTAAAAACTATGTTTTGCTGGACTTCATCCTATTTTTTTCTTTTCTTAGTTTCCATTTCTCTTAATCCTGTTCTAAAATTTTCTAATATACAATATATGTATATACATATATACATATATATTAGATTAAATCACATCCTTTTGAAGAGAATTATTTAAAAATTAAAGAAAAATATCAAAGTGTTTTAGTTTTAATATATGTAATCCAGATAGATTAATTAGTTGATTTTATCTCTATCTATAATCTATCTATCTTTCTATCATTTATCTATCGTCTCCCTGCCTCTATCCACATATCAAACATATTTTAATGCTCATTTTTTAATTTTATTTTTGAGAGAGAGACAGACAGAAAGAGAGAGAAAGAGAGACAGAGAAAGAGTGTAGGCCAGCTAGGACAGAGAAAGAGGGAGACCAAGGATCTGAAGTGGGCTCTGCACTGATAGCAGAGAACCTCATGCAGGGCTCCATCTTATGAACTATGAGACCACGACCTGAGCCAAAGTTGAACTCTTAACAAACTGAGCCACCCAGACACCCCTAAAAAATTTTTAAAAAGCTTTAATAGGAAATATCAACTAAGCATACTAACTTAATGGCTATGTTTTCAGATTGGCTATTACACATAATTAATGTGTGAAATATGCAACATGACTTTTGAACTCTGTATATAATTTCACTTAATAAATGTTTTGTTAGAAAAAAATTATTATAGATGTCTACTACTTAATGGTGTCACAGGTCAAACTTTCTTCACTGTTCGGATTAAAAAAAATAAAAGACGCATACTTTGAAATGTACCTTGGGCATTTTATGTAAGTATCTTATAACAACATGAATAACATCAATAACAAGGTGCTTCATGATTTCATATGATTTTGCATCACTTTGTATCCTGATTTATCGTATCATGGATTTTTAGATTTCTGAGGAGTTATAATATCCACTTATACACTCATGATGAGACAACGGGAAAGATTTGGGTTGAAAGAAAGACAGTGGACACTTAACAGAAAATAGAATAAAAATGTCTTGGGGCACCTGGGTGGCTCAATCATTTAAGCATTCAATTCTTGATTTTGGCTCAGGTCATAAGCTCATGTCAGCACAGACCTACTTGGAATTTTCTGTCTCCCTCTCCCTCTGCCCTGCCCTCACACACACACACACACACACACACACACACACACACACACACACAGTTGCATGTACTCTCTCTCTCTCAAAATGAATTAAAAGAAATCAAAAAATAATGCTCAAACAATTTTCAGAATACTGCCAATTATTTAAAGATTAAAAAGTTTTAGAAACATATACATGAAACATGGGGTACACAGTGAATTATATTCTCCATATTTATAATCACACTTTGACAAGTGTATATCAATCTGCTTACTAGTTCTATAGTAGACTGTCACTAAATTCACAGCATTCGCACTAAATTTTATAATATGTTATAATGTTACTAAATTACCTTAAATCCAAAGCAGTTGCTATGACACTGAACTACTTCAGTATGACACGCTATAGTAAACTACTTTGTATTTTATAATACATGTAATGGTACTGCAGTATCTTAAATTCACTTAAACTTGTACATATTATGGACATTGTGATCACAGAATAGGATTACAGAAAGCATTCATTTTCATTCTCTTCTGATTTTAAAAATGAATCATCTCACTTTGCTATGTAGATATTCACCATCTTGCTTAAAGTGAGATAAAGGAGCAAAGAAACTCTTCAAATTATTAACACAATTACATAACTGTATGCAAATCCAGACTGCATTACTTGAATAGGAATTTACTTGTTATTAATTTAAAATTTTTCTTAGTTTAAATACCTTAACTATTTTTATGTGTTCGGTTATTTAAGCATGTGAGACACATAGATGATGAATAGATTGAAAGATCCAGATGTATCTCTTCCATTATGTCCATTTACTATCTCTTGCCTTACCAGAATGAATCGAATGCAGTCTACTAACTAAAAGGACTTAGTACATACATAAATACATATAAAACTTAAGAAATTATTTCATTTCACTTATTTCTTTCTGAAATTATTTGCAAAGTAAATGAAGGGAACAAGGCAAAGTGAAAATAGAATGGTGACATTTATTGAAATAAGAGATGTTAATACACAAAATTCACGATGATGATCCCATAGGCATTTTCCTTCTCACTTCCATTTTATGGATTATAACTTTAAACATTTTCAAGGATTGCCATAAAAACTCATGACCAGTCCCCTCTGAGGGAAGAGCTCCACTCACGTAGCATGACGAAGGAGACACAGGGACAGGACCAGTCACTAGCTATGGTCACACTGCTAGCAGGAGGCGGCTTTTGCATTCAGCAAGTCTAACTCCAAAGCATGATCTCAACCAGTACAGAGGACTTCAGACCTTTTCCTAGAGGATGACTATGATCTTGGCTTTAATTTTTGTTGCAACAAAAGACACAGAATCCATTTAGTGAGCCACAGTATTCATAATATAAAATACAAAATCAGGCAAATCGCACAGACCATAACCTGAGCACCATATAAGGTAAAGATTCTCAAAAGCATCAACACAGTCAGTATATCTAACTGCTCACCTCTTTTTCTTACAAACATCTTTCAGTGTAAACAATGACAAATCACAGTTCTAAGGCAGGAAAACTCGAGAGCAGCTTGAATTAGGAGGTGGATATGCATTTGTATAATCCAAATAAATACTTCCCTGGAGCTCTTGCGGAAGTCATGGTTAATTTGACAGGACAAAATATAGAATAAAAAGCTTCCTTACAGACTGTCTTCTGAACCAGACACAGGAAAATAATTGTGTAGCAGTGAGTTTAATTTCTTTGACAATTTCTCTTATTCCGGTAAGTAGAAGGCATCTATTTTGCCCAATTATTGTAGCTTCTATTATTCTATAGGCATCTAAGCTAATCAGCTAAAGTACTTTTGGTTTGGTTTTGTTTCCACATAGTGAAATGGAACAGAAGGGAACTTGCCTGGTTATAAAAGTACCTGTCCTCCCCGGTGAGGTGTAATGTGGGCAGGACTGAGATTCTTCTTTAAGTTTTCAAGTTACCAGGTAAATAAATAGATTTTTTCAAGAAAGCCGTAATTCAGTTGCATGGGGATAAAAATCAAGCTATCTATCTCTCTGGCAAAACCTCCCAGTCCCCTATAATTAAAACCGAACAAACAAAAGCTATTAAAGATTTAATTTATAAATTATTCATTTGTATTTTTTTCACAGAAAACATTAGATACAAAAACTAAGTGAAATATATTCTTATGTAACTGATATATTACAAAGAATGATAAAAGAAAACCCAAGGTAATTTTTAACGCTGCTATAAAAATTAAAGATTCTAGGGGAGTCTGAGGTAAGTTTAAATGAAATGTTATGACTTCTGGAATGTTCTAAGGGAGCAATAGAGAAAGCATGAAGGTCCATTAAGAAAGT
This sequence comes from Suricata suricatta, assembly GCF_006229205.1. NCBI lineage: Eukaryota > Metazoa > Chordata > Mammalia > Carnivora > Herpestidae > Suricata > Suricata suricatta. The sequence goes on along the minus strand of NC_043705.1, from coordinate 132,349,746 downwards.
ACGGCAGTACTAAAAGTGAGATATAATGATGGCTCAACTCCAAATAGAAATGCTGAGGTAGACAAATTGTCAAATTCTGGAAAAACTGAATGTAGTTTAGCATCATAATGGAAGTAACTAGAATGATTACAAGCCATTGGCCAAAGCAGCTGGAGGAGAGGATACAATTACCTCAAGTTAAAGTTCCAGAAATGCCAAAATAAGCTATATATCTAACAATAATAATGAACAAACTAACAAAAAAAAAAGACATATGTTATTTCTAGCAGATTTCTTTTCAAGGTGAAACCTAAAAATGTTCAGAGAAGAACACCAGTGCTCATGGCTCAGCATTTACTCCTGTACTCTTACATAAAACAATAATCTGGAAACCTTAGGTTCACAAAGAATCAAGAAGTAATGTATTTTAGATGAAATACCAGACAGATTAAAGTCTCAATATAGGAGTAAATAAAAATATGTTTTTCAGCAACTAGGATTTAGGAAGATTGGACTATTCTATGTGAATTTACAAAATAAAGTCACTGCTAGAAATTGAAGTTCATCATTCAATATGATAAACAAACTTTTTTAGAATATTTGCATTTTGTTTTTTATTTTGTTTCTGGTTTCTGTTTTGGCTGTGTTTGCTGTTGTGGTGGTGGTAGTGTGTTTGTTTGTTTGTTTGTTTCAAATCTGCAACACAATGCTGAAACTATTCTGGATCTTTCCTGTTAGGGTAACTGAATCTAGGGCAAGAAAATGTAAGCTCCCTAGTGATCAATCGAACTAGGATTCTTCCCAAACTCCTTTATTCACACTTTTTCCTTAGAAATCTAAAAATATAATAGGATCAGAGTCATACAGACATCTCCGCTCAGTTTAAATTATACGTATATATTTTTCCCTGAAGGAAATAAGATACTGAACATCAATCCTTTCCCATCTTTTCCTGCTATCTCTACATTATAAAAAACTATACAGTCTTTGCTTTGTTTTATACACACACACACACACACACACACACATACACACACACAAACACATGCATATATGTAATGTTTATTTATTTTTGAGAGAGAGAGAGAGGCAGAGGATGAGAAGGAGAGGGGCAGAGCAAGAGGGAAACATGGAATCTAAAGCAAGTTCCAGGCTCTGAGCTGTTAGCACAGAACCCAACACAGGGCTCAAACTCATGAACCACGAGATCATGACCTGAGGTAAAGCCGGACATATAACTGACTGAGCCACCCAGTCACCCCAAGACAACATATATTTTTCCACATAGCAATAGTCTTTGGGAAAATCATCTTTAACATACCTTTAAGGCAGGTTGGGGCTTGTTTCATGTTACCATTGACAAGAAATGCGAAAAAGAACATTTTCCTGTAGCCCTTAGATGCTGAGATTTCACATATCCTCAAGGGTAGATGGGTCAGTTATCAAAAGAATATAAAATCTCCACAGACTTTCTTCATTTTCCCAACAGGCTAGCCTCCCTAACGTAGAACAACAATAGGTCTAACAAAAATAATGTACGTATAATCTATGAGATGGCTGTTTTGAACTGTACTGGGTCCTAATATTTTGCTTAGTCCTACATTTATGTCATACACTATCATTCAACAAAACCCTTCTTCATTTAAATAAATTATTCTAAACAACTGAATTTATTTTAAAATCCATTTTTATCATCAACTCAGACATGTAGCCACAAAAAATTAATGCTTCCATAAAACTACAGTATATGTAGAACAAATAAAAGTTAAAACATCTACAATATTAATCTAAACACACATCATTCATTCTAATTAAAAAAAAAAACAAGGGAGATACTCTAGGATTTTTTTAGGAGCCTGATAAACAAAGGTAGAAAACACAGAAACGGTTTATTATATTAGGGTTGGTGTGGTTCTTATAGCCTGAATGGAACCTTCAATTCTGCCATGTGTCCTATCATGAGCGCCTTTGAGGAGCATGACACTTACTTTGTCACAAAGACAAGAGCAGAGTCATTGGACAGGGAGGCCTCTGAATTGGGTTGAGCACAACAGGGGATATTAAAATGTTCCACTTGAGTGCAGGAAAACATATTTGAACTTCAACTTCATTTCATTTCAGCATTTCTACTTTGGTCTATGCTGTTTGATTTGCATATGTTAGTATACAGTATATATGTATAATTTATCATTATAAATATGCAAGTTTTGGGGAGCATGTTAAATCTCTTGCTGATTAAATGCGATTGAGTGCAATCAAGTTTTGGAGACTACTACTTGGAACTTTGGTTTTTGAAAGTCTATCCAGACAAATGCTACTTCTGATTGCAGTTTTTTTCTGGTCTAGGGGGATCAAGCAGTAGAGGAAAGCAGGTGAAACATGTTTCTATTAATTTATGGTTTTTTTAATATTTTATTGTCAAATTGTTTTCCATACAACACCCAGTGCTCTTCCCCTCAAGTGCCCTCCACCATCACCACCACCTCTCATCCCCCC
>NC_043705.1:132340272-132347171 GCF_006229205.1 Suricata suricatta | reverse complement strand
TTTCATAAGTTTTCTATAGTTTTCATCATATCGGTCTTTTACATCCTTGGTTAGGTTTATTCCTAGGTATTTGATGGTTTTTCGTGCAATCGTGAATGGGACCAGTTTCTTAATTTCTCTTTCGGCTGCTTCATTTTTGGTGTATAGGAATGTTTCTATTAATTTAAAGAACTCTCTTTTAATCTAAGTTTTTAACTTTCTGATGTTTGGGTGTTAAACATTTGTATTTGTAAGATCATGGTCATAGTTTATGTCAATTATATTTTTTCATATTTAAAAAATCATTGTTTATTTATTTTTGAGAGAAAGACAGAGTGCAAGCAAGGAAGGGGCAGAAAGATGGAGACACAGAATCCCAAACAGGCTCCAGGCTCTGAGCTGTCAGCAGAGCCTGACGCAGGGCTCGAACTCACAAACCGTGAGACCATGACCTGAGCGGAAATCAGATGCTTAACTTACTGAACCACCCAGGTGCCCCAAATCTTTCATATTTTTAATTTCTTCTTTCCAAAGTAATTGTTGATAATATTATTACTACTAGTGGTAGGAGTAGCAGTTGTAGGTGGGGGGAGGAGGAGAAGGAGGAAGAGAAGGAGGAAGGAGCAGGAGGATTGAAGAAGGAAGAGGAGGAGAAAAAGGAGGAGATGGAATACTGTCAAGAATGTTCCTTAGAAATTACTTGGCCTGTAAAATCTCCAAAGCACGCAATCTTTGGCACACAGGTAGCTTTTTAGTTCAATTTTCTTAATCTGCCATCCTTCCCTACTCTCATGGCTTTTGATTCTCTGCTGCTATCATTTGCCTCATCTAATTGCTATATGTGTTAAAGACCATGCACTTTAATTCACCACTAAATTAGTCTGAGACTTGAATGATTTGAAATGTCAAGAAGCTGTATCACTCCAGTAAATCAAATACGCTGTCTGTATTAAGATAATTCTAATTGAGGAGACAATTAAACCATGGATCCCGCAAATTTTCTGGTATGGAGAACCTTCTACCAACAAACCTAAGAGGACTGAGGGTGAACCACAGAGTTGTGTTTAGACAGTGGGGATGAAGAATTTCTTAAGCCTCCCTCACTCAATGTGTTTATTTCTCCCTGTAGGTAGAACATGAAGTTCAATGTGTGATGTGTCACTGTTTACATTTCAAATCATCTACCTAGATCTGGTATAATTGAATTTTTTAAATAACTTCAAAATGAGAATTACTTGAGGAGTGGCATGATTCACAACTCAGACTTAATTTACATGTGATTCTCTACACAAACAACAAGGCAAAATGTATATGCAAGGTGAAGGGCAGAAGTAGATAGGGTCCTTTGTTCTTAACCAGAGAACATTGAGGTGCACCAATCTTCTAAGGTCTAAGTAGCTCATGCGTCCAGAGAAGTCTCAGATGTGAGCTTACTACCTTTAGAGTGTGTTAGTCAAGGAGAGGCTATAAAAGCACTTAGTGGACAGTATAAGAAAAACATTTTCTCTGATAGTTATTTCCAACCTCTCCTGATTATTTGTTTCTAGTGAAGGTGCCAAGGCATCAAGCAGTGCTGCAGAGAGCAAACATGCAGACAGCCTGTTCCAGAAGAAGCCATGTGGCTTTGGGCCTTGACTCTTCTCACACTTCTCATCTTAGACCAGGAAGTGAATTGCTCAAGCACACAATAATAACTCCATTTTTTTTTCTGTGACATCAACCATGTTCACCCCTCTAAAGGATCCATCCAAGTGCAGCCAAAGCAAAGGAGACAATTATTTAAAAGAAATGCAATGTGACAGTGCAATTATACTTCTGTAATGAACTCTGAAGTTGTAATATTACCATGCATCTAACATATACTTATTATAGATTAAAAAAGGACAATTATTAAATCACACTGCAAATATAACTTATGGCTGGATATGATGAATTATCTAGCTTGTATATGATTGTTTAATATTATTACCTATGTTCCTAATGCCCTCCCACCGATACTCATTTGAGGCTTTCTCTTGCCAACAAGTTATAAGTTTTATAATATTTTATAACAAACCTTTTCTAAAAGTCTAAGCATGCTCTTACTTTCTCCATTTCCTTGGAAATCAGTTTTTTGGAAATGCCATATAAAATAGTGGTAATATATGAGAAAAACTCATAAAAGATGCATTTTTGAAACAAAAGTTAGAAATGTTAAGCCCCAAGATACATTCTTTATAACTCTGTATAGAAACATAGAACATATAATTTGATGTTATGCACATATGTAAGACTGATTAATTTCATAAAGATTCCTTATTGTTTTCCACTCATTTGATTGGCTTTAAGAACAAAAGAATAGCAAAAAAGCAAGGTTATTGCTCTCACTGAGCTTACAGTCTAGTTGTAGCAAAAGAATTATGCACATTATTATCTGATTAAATATACATTTTCCAGCTCTAATTGTTATAAGGAAAATACAAGATGTATTGGGAATATGTAACACAGAGCTCAATTCTAGGTTTGGGGGTCCAGGATGAATTTCCTGAAAAATGACATCAAGTTATATAATAGAATCAATCTTAAAACAAGGGATGCATGACATCTTAAAATAATCCAAAAGAAGGAATCCAGTGTCTAATGGGTAAATTCAAGGAGAGGATGGAATGACATAGAGCCCTTTATCCAAAGAACGATGGAAAATCCATTGAGGAAGTAAGAGTAGGAGAGCGACATGAATGAGGTTATATTTTAAAATATCTTTTGAGTTTAGTGTTGAGAATAGATCTCGGGGGACAGAGAAGTTATAAGGAGATTTGTCTGCAGCCTACTGAGGTGCTCAGGGAAGAGATGATAATAGTTTACCTCAGATAATTTATTATTGAGTGACATCCACCATGGGATATGATTTTTGCAATTTTTTTCACATCAAAGAAAATAAAAACCCTAAATAGCCATAGAAATTCAACTTAGAACCACACTAGAAAGAACATCATCTCATTCACACACGCTAAGGATAAGAAAGCAAAAATACCTTAAGAGGTTACAATGAGCTACTTGCGTTGTATCTCATGTACATGCATTGCCTACCATTTAGAAGGTAAAAATTATTTGTAAAATGGAAGCCAAAAAGTAATTAAACAGTATTTCCTTTCTCTTGATATTTACTTTTTGTTTTCACATTAAGCAACAGATACCTCAAGCCATAAGCAAAATATAGGATCCAGTATGATCATTATTCAAGAACTTTCCCTAATACTCACAAATGCTCCTCACCATGACAGTCTCCACAGACACTACCTAACACGATCTAGTCTCTCGTTTTCTTTTTAATTGATGAGTTCAGTTTGACATTAACTTACATTCACATTTTCATGTATATAAACATCAGTGAAAGTCGGATCTATTTAATGTGGAAATAAAAACACTTATTTTTATGGCCTTTAGCTAAACTGAGGTTTTCAGTTGAAAAATGCACATTAAGATGAAGGTTGTTTTGTTTTTCTTTTTCTTTCAAAGCAGTATACATCACAAATGCCTGAAGTTGTTTATTTGCGTCTTTGAAGCATGCAGCTTTTGTGGCCCGATTTTCAAACTCCATTTCACAGCAAACTGTTTACAGAGTTTAAATCTGTTTAGTCTGTATGGTAGGAAAGTCAAAAAGAGGTTTTCTGTTCTATTTTGAAAGTATTTATTTTTGTGTGTATGGAAATGAAAACAGGGAGGGGAAGTGATTGCACTCATTTAATAAGCTTTGAAAACACCAAGAATAACTAAAATATGATGAAAACAAATAAATAAGCATTAGAAAGCAGCAATGAAGTAGCCAAGAAGGCCTATTTTTTCATGTTTTTTTTTTAATTGTAAAGGTTCGAGAATACGGTGTACTAAATCACTTTCTATTGAGTAGTGAGAGCAGTTGTACTTCAGCCGTAAAATCCCACAGGCAAATCTAACCAAAAATAGATAATTACATGCCTTTCTCTCTCTGATGAGATGATTTATCTCTTTGTCGTACATGAAAGTCAATGATCCCAGTGATCACAGATTATCTAATAAACCACATAAAGCTGGGTGAGACCGCCGAACATAGGAGTGATGCAAAAGGGGACTAATTTAGTTTATGAAGATGGATAGAAGGTGGAGTCCAATCTACAATGTTACATGAAGTGCTATAGAATGTGGGGCATTTATAAGAACACTGAACACATATGTACACACACACACACACACACACACACACACAGAGTAATTGCTCAGGGCCAAACTTCTTAGGGTACTTATTATAACAAGTTGACTTGCTTGCTGATGTTCTGTCTCATATAACTTGTAAAGGGAATTGTCTGAAGTTGCTTTTACAACACCAAAGACTTAATCATCAATTTCATATATAAAAGGTAGCTACTTTTTTGCAGGGACCTCAAGCATATTGTAGTATAGAGGTGGAATTTAAGGGAAGGTATTAAGCAGGCTGTGTTGTAGCTTATGGGCAAGTAATAAATTGTATCATTTATCTTGAATGTATCATAGATAAGCTGCTATATAATGATTGCCACTTCAGATAGCTGTGAAATTAGGTGATTAACTAGTTGTTACTTAACCTTCTAATTTCTGTATAAGTCTAATTCCATGAAATAGAAGTTGGGGTTCTGATTTTTTACTTTGCTTATCCATTTAGAGTGTCATTGTAAGTACTGTATTGTATATGATGGAAAATAATTGCATATGTTAAAAAAATAGTGTTTTATTCTAAAAAAAATAAAAAAATAAAGTTACAAAAAATGGAAAAAAAAAAGTATTGAAAGATGGAAGAAACAGAAAAGAGCAAATGGAATTTTCCACTGGGCAAATAGATATACTTCCTCTTTTCCTGCATTTATGCCTCTCTGCCTTATTCCAGCCTAGGTCAGAATACTAACTGTGTAAAAATACAAGAAATATCCATGCCTTAGTTTCTACAGTATGTTGTCCAACAAAATAATATCTGCAAAAAATTTCGATCTCTCATTTCATGGGTCTGGTCGAGGCCTGTGTGGGGCTCCGCACTGACAGTGCAGAGCCTGCTGGGATTCTCTCTCTCCCTCTCTCTCCCTCTCCCTCTCTCTGCTCCTCTCCCACTCATACTGTCTCTGTCTCTCTCAAAAATAAGTTAACTAATTAATTAAAGAAATATAAAGAGATGCACTTGTCATCACATATGGGACATGTGGCAGACTGAAGCAGAGCAGAAATATCTCCTGTCACTTCTTTTTTTCTTAATTAAAAAAATTGTTTTGAGCTATATAGGGAGAAAGAGAGTGAGAAGCAGAGCATGAGCAAGGGAAGAGCCAAGAGAGGGAGACAGAATCTGCAGCTGTCAGTGCGGAGCCCCACGCAGGCCTCGACCAGCCCCATGAAATGAGAGATGGAGACCTGAGCCCAAAGGCCAACACTTAACTGACTGAGCCTCCCAGATGCCCCTCTCCCAACACTTCTTAATACTTATTTTGTTCAAGTCACATGAGGTTTCCTCACATACTCTGAGAAACCACAGCGAGGTAGCTGTGTTTTAAAACATCTATTCAGTGCTTGTTCAATCACTGCGGCTGATTTATTTTGCATCCTTAGACAACAAGCAAATACATCAGTCCCATAGCCTTGGTATCTTTTCTTCCAGGTTCAGAAAAAAAAGAAAACTTTTCTTTCATCACATTCGAGTCTAGTATTTCTATCTACTTTCCCTTTTATACGTATATGTACATACATGTGTTCACGCTCCTTAGTTGTTTTGTGTTTTGTTTTTAAATCTGGGTCACCTAATATGAAGTATTGAAAGGAGCACAGGCACTGAAGCCAAAGGAATTTGGACATGAATTATGATGCTGTCTCCTAACATTGTGCAAATTGAGGAATTTGGTTCGCTTTTCAGTGAATCAAATAAGGAAGTGCATTAAATGCTTAATGAAATACATTACAAATAGTAGAACTACTACAAAGTTTAACTCACTTTCCCCCCCTTCTTTTTGGCTACTTGTATTTAGTGAATTCTCTCCTGAAAACAAACCAGGTCAAAACCCTCAACCTTGTAGTTTATCCAATGATGTAAAATCTGTGTCCTTCCGTCCTTAAACTCTTCGAGTGCATATTGTACTTGTGCTTTCCGTGCCTCATTGACCAGTATGACTCGACTTTATTCTTCTGCATTCTTTGGGGAAAAAAGTCCTCAGAGCTTAAACTTTTAGGTTTAATGATAATATTAAGAAATAATATTCCAGGGCTCTTTTGCCAATTATAGGAAGCTACTTCATTAACTCTTCTCTAAATTGATATTTTTATTCACACTCATCTTTCCAAATATATTAAGTTGTAGTCTACAAATTAATATGTGGTAGCAGACAGAATTCAGTAAGTTTATTTATTTTTTATACAATTTATTTTTTAACATATGCAATTATTTTCCATCATTTACAATACAGTAGTTTCAATGATCCTCCAAACAGAAAAGCAAAGTAAAAGAACAAAACCCCCACTTCTATTTCATGTAATTAGACTTAGACAGAAATTAGAAGGTTAGGTACCAACTAGTCACTCACCTAATTTCACAGCTATCTGAAGTGGCAATTGTAATATAGCAGCTTATCTATGATACATTCAAGATACATGATATAATTTATTACTTGCCCACAAGCTAAAACACAGCCTGCTTAATACCTTAAATTCCACCTCTATACTACAGTATACTTGAGGTCCATGCAAAAAAATAGCTACTTTTTATATAGAAAATGGATGATTAAGTCTTTGGTGCTGTAAAAGCAACTTCAATTAAACATAACCACCCCCACCACCATAAAAAGAAGAGGAAAAAAAAAAGAAAAAATATAGAAAATAATAAGGGAAAAACCCAAGACACACTCCCTAGGGGGGAAAAAACAGCATGTAATTTCTGTCCTTGACAGAATGTA
>NC_043705.1:132308152-132340172 GCF_006229205.1 Suricata suricatta | reverse complement strand
CTCCCGTTTTGGTTTTCTTCTTCAATATAACTTTGGCTATTCGGGGTCTTTTGTGGTTCCATACAAATTTGAGGATAGTTTGTTCTAGCTTTGAGAAGAACGCTGGTGCAATTTTGATGGGGATTGCATTGAATGTGTAGATTGCTTTGGGTAGTAATGACATTTTCACAATGTTTATTCTTCCAATCCATGAACAGGGAATGTTTTCCCATTTCTTGGTGTCTTCTTCAATCTCTTTCATGTTTTCTATAGTTTTCATCATATAGGTCTTTTACATTCTTGGTTAGGTTAACTCCTAGGTATTTGATAGCTTTTCGTGCAATCGTGAATGGGATCAGTTTCTTGATTTCTCTTTCGGCTGCTTCATTTTTGGTGTATAGGAATGCAACTGATTTCTGTACATTGATTTTGTATCCTGCAACTTTACTGAGAATTCAGTAAGTTTAAGTTATAAAATCTAATAACTCTAAAATATAATAATTCCTAGATGATCTTGCAGTAAAATGTTGAGAAATCTATTGAAAAAAAAAACTGAGAGGTGCCAGGGTGGTCCAGTCACTTAAGCGTCCAATTTCCACTCATGATCTCATGGTTCTGGGGTTCGAGCCCCACATCAGGCTCTGTGCTGACAGCTCAGGGTCTGGAGCCTGCTTAGGAGTCTGTCTCCCTTTCTCTGTCCCTGTCCCACTCACACTCTGTCTTTCTCTCCCTCTCAAAAATAAACAAAACTTTAAACATTTAAAAGAAGAAAAATTGAAAATGTGTTCACAAGTTTATTCTTCATGAATAATATCTATTCCCTTCCCAAACTAACATGAAATAGAATAATATGTACCTATAAGAGCCACTTTGTTCATGTAAGCAATGGGTGCTTATCAGATACAAAAATATCATTATGCATTATATACAATTATTTTAATCTCCTCAGGAAGAAAGAAAGATTAGCCAAAGTTCTTGATTACTGCTTTACTCAGGTTCTTTATTTTGACTTGCACACCTCACTCCACCCACCTCTATCAAAAACACCACCACATACCCCTACCCATACCCAGTGTGTCAAGCCAAACCCCTAGGACGAAGGCATCATTCTCTACACTCTGCCGGCCCTGTTTCTGCTGGCTTCACTCCTGAGCTCTGTCTCCTCACACACTGTCATCCCCGGCAACATTTTATTTCTCGAAAACAACATACTGGTCTCCTTCCCACCTTCCGGATTCTGCACCTGAGGTTTCCTGTTCTTTTAACCCTCATCCCCCAGATCTGACAGCTTCTCATGGTTTCCTTCTCAAGTAAGTACCAGCTCCTCACTGAGACTTCTCTGCTGTCCAGTTCTCTCCTGTGAGCCTGTCCAGGTGTGTGCTCAGGACTGACCACAAACATGATCTCTTTTTTTGGTCTGTTTATGATCTCTGCTCTGAGAAGAATGTAATCTCCATAAATGCAGAGCTTGCTTGTTTACTTGTTTTCTCCTCCTCCTCCTCCTCCTCCTCCTTCTCTTCTGCTTCTTCGCTTCCGCTTCCACTTCCGCTTCCTCTTCCTCTTCTGTTCTTTCTTCTTCTGTTGCTGTTTGTTGGTTGGTAACGACTCTATCCCCAAAGATGGGATTAACAACTGACATATATTAGTCTAACAAATATTTGCTGAACAAATACGTGGATAAGAATGGCACAATTAAAACAAACTTTAGAATGGAAAGGCATCAATCCTGAGTCGTCTAACTGGCTGTGAACCGTTTAAGAAGATATCTAAACCGCATGGAATTTGGTTTTGTTTTTTAATTAAACAGGGTGATCGAATTAGATATTTTCCAGTTTTAATACATTTTAAATATATTATGATGGCCTTTTCTCTATGTGAAAATTATTTATTCCTTAGTTTCAACAGTATTTAATTTTATTTGATTGGGAATTTGTGAATTTATGCAAATGACACCGCTGAGGTGAATTTAGGTAAATGATCTTAAAAAGCAGGAAAATTATGATGTTAATAAACAATTGAGGGGCACCTGGTTGGCTCATTGGTTAAGCGTCAGGCTTCAGCTCAGGTCATGATCTCACGGTTAGTGGGTTCGAGCCCCGCGTCGGGCTCTGTGCTGACAGCTAGCTCAGAGCCTGGAGCCTCCTTCAGATTCTGTGTCTCCCTCTCTCTCTGACCCTCCCCTGCTCACACTGTCTCTGTCTCTCAAAAATAAATAAAGAGCATTAAAACATTAAAAAAATAAATAACCAGTTGAAAGTAGCAATTTTAGTTCTCTTATCACACGATAGCCAAGTGATTATGACATTGTAGTTGTAAATAAATACCATTATATCACAGTATTCGGATTATTCCAATGCTGTCTAGTGTTATTTCATTTAAAAAACCACAAATTTTATTTTGCAGAATACACATAATTACTTAAATTCAATGAAAAACATGGTGCTAATTTGAAGCATTCTTCCTCTCAGTAGAAGCTGTCAAGTTTATTAAATTTGAATTAATTGAAAATTCCATGGCTCTATAATGAGATAAGGCACTAATTAGAGCCCTACATTTAACTTGGAAATGTATATGCATTTTGACCTTGGGGAAGAGAGAAGAGAAAGGAGATGACAGAAAAATAAGATTATAGCAAATAGAGGCAAAGAGAGAGAAGAAAAAAAAATAGTGAGTTGAGTGGGGAGAGAGAAAAGCATTGATAGTATTCCTTATTTTTTTAACTTTTTAACTTTTTCTAACATTTTATTTTGACTGTGTAGTTGTGCTTTGCTTGAAGAGAACATTTAAACAAGGTTTACACTGTCCTATGTCTCCCTTGTTGTATATTGTCTTTTTTTCCTATTAAAGATTTGGGGAAGACATTTCTTTTATGAATGGTAGAGTTTTTATAAAGACAAAAAAATACCTTATGGGAAACATCAGCATGCAGCCACACCTTTATTAAAAAGAATGGGATCAATGCTTAGACAGCAACATTAATTTTCTATTAATGGTAGAAAATATAATAAATTATTGACTATTTTTGTCTGGGATATACTATCCTAAGTCAATTAAACTTTTGTTTTTACTTTTGTAAAAAGTAAAAAGATATCATTATCTTTTCCCGAGAAGCATACAATCAAATGTTCGGGAACATCTTTAAATTTCAGCAAATGTCGGAGCAGAATAAATTCTAAGGGAAGTGTGAGGCCTTGCTGACAGCTGTGTAAAGAGACATTTATTTTAATGCAATTTCATATTCCTTGACTTGGAAGTACAGTTAAGATTAATCAAAAAAGAAAGCACCTCTACTTAAAATTTTATATTAAAGGATATTTTTATTGTGTCTCTGTCCTAAAAAAGGTTTTTTTCTATGTATTGGCTTTTACAAAACACAGTTTAAGATGGTACATTCAGGGGGCGCCTGAATAGCTTAGCAGGGGAAGCATCCCAGTCCTGATTTCTGCTCAGGTCATGATTTCACAGTGTATGATTTTGAGCCCCACATTAGGCTCTCTCTAGTGCAGAGCCCACTTTGGATTCTCTGTCTCCCTCTATCTCTGCCCCTTCCCCACTCTCCCTCTATCAAAAATAAGATGATATATCGAGTAGTTAAATGTTAAATACTATACTTTGGCTATGAATCTCATTATACAGCTTACTACACAGGTATAAGTACAAAGTGATCTTTATTATTTAATATAAATAATTCCCAAGAGAATGTAGTTTAATTGAGACAGACATGTGCCTCAAGTAAGAAGCCTAAATGAATTTAAATTAAGTTCAATATTTTTATGCATACATCAAAATAATAATCTCTGATGACAGCCACATATTATATTTATAATAAAATATTATATAGTTGGGTTGATCATGTTGACATATTCTGTCCGAATTTTGTAGTTGATATTACATAGCTATGCACAAATATAAACCTATTTTTGTATAAGGATGTTTGGAATGCCAGGAAATCTCCAATGTAGCATTTCACATTTTTTTTCTGAGAATTTCTAGCCCCATGAAATGTTCTACTTAAAAATGAAACGAAATTACACTTGTGCTCAAATAATTTTGGCAAATGCTGCATGGTATGTTCTCTGCTTGGACCTCACGTAGCGGGGTGCCTGGGTGACTCAGTCAGTTGAGGGTCCGACTTCGGCTCAGGTCATGATCTCACAGTCTGTGGGTTGGAGCCCTGCGTTGAGCTCTGTGAAGACAGCTCAGAGACTGGAGCCTGCTTCAAATTCTATGTCTCCCTCTTCCTCTACCCCTCTCCTGCTCATACTCTGTCTTTTTCCTCTCAAAATAAAATAAAGGCATTAAAAAAAAAACCCTTAAAAATGAAAAGTAGTTAATGGATCTAATTAGTTATTAATCCACAATTACCACAACTTTATTGACCACAAAGGTGCTGTCATTGTTTTAATTATTATTTTGTTTGATTTATTTTACTTTGTAATGCATATTAGTACCTGGTGGAATAGTAGCAGACTTCTGGGAAATGCTGGTCTAACTCTAAGTGAGAAAATGGATAATTCAAGGTTACTGGGCACAACATGGGAAGGAGAAGTTGCATGGTCATTATTTTTATTTTTATTTTTTATCTTTCCATTTTTACTCCACTGAAATGGAAGTTTATTTACATAGTCTCCATTAAAATCACTGGTGCTTTTCCTACAAGTCCGAATAAAAATGAGTATCATCCAAGAGTCCCGGGCAGGAGTACAAAGCAGACAAATGTATCTACAGTGCTTTCTGCAATCAGACTTCCTGCCTATTTCTTCCAGGGTTTCCTCTCTACTCACTGCCCAGGGGCCCTTGGGAGTGCTTTAAGCAGCTCTGTTCTGAATAGCACTGCACATTCTAGATCCCTCTCTACGTGTTCATCCCATGAAAACTCATCTGCTCCATTCTGCCACTTCCTCATCTTTTTCTGCTGTTTTTCTAACTGTCTTGTTCACTCTGTCTTCTATTAAGGCACATAGTCGTACTTCTTTCATGCCTCTGCTGGAGATGCTCCCACCTTCCTGTGTCACCAGAAGAACCTGGAACGTGCAGCCCTCCATGTTTTACAGATATTCTCTATGTGATTCAGGGGGGATCTGTAATCAAGTTAAAAGCAAAGTACACCCCTTCTTACTCTACTCATGTCTTTTGTTTTCTCTGTTCTTTGTTGATTTGATTCCAAACCCATATCTGAGAGCTATGTGACTACTTAGCATCTTTCAGATTGCCCACCTGAATTTGGTTATACACATGACTTTCTCAAAAATGGTCTACAAAATTGCACACCCATCTTTGTAATACAGAAACTCTATATAGTGCTGGAAACAAAACAAAACAAAACAAAACAAAACAAAACATTATATAGGAACATAAGAGAACTAAGTCAGAGAACTACTGTGGGTATAGTCGATGTGTATAGCCCTCTCTCTTCCCCCTGGTCTGATGCTCTAATCACTTATCTCACCCTATATTTAATCATACACTTTAATTAACCTTGTGAGAGACATGACAAACTTAGACTTTTGATATATATGGGTATGATTTTTACACCTCTAATTCCAAAGCCACTTGCTAGTAGTTCATCGCATTAAATATATGAGGAGGCCAAGGAGCCATGACCACTGTGTTATTGTGAATTTGTGTCCTATTAACATTACCCCTTTTTGTTGTATTTCTATGGCATGTCTGCGTTACTTTGCTCTCACATAAAGATCTGAATGTGCTTCTTCATAGTGAGTGTTAAAGGAGAAAGATATATTTGGGAATCATAAAATAAAATCAAGAGCCAGGCCGACTTTAAAATTCTTTAGTCCTCTTTTCCCTACAAGTACTTTCACTTAGACAGACGTCGGTTTTCTCTTAGTATAAGTCAAAGAATATGATCATTTCTGCATTCTCACATAGAATGTGCTATGAGAGTACATTGCTGAGGTGAGCCAAAAAGAAGCGATTATGTATAAATGTAATAGAGATGATGTGCACAGTCAGAAACCTGAAGCGTAAAATCCAAACCTCTGTTTCCTTAATGGGATCTAATCTTCTTTTTGAAGCCCTGCTTCTGTCTGGTAGAGGAAAACTTCATGTTGCTATTTTATGATATTCCAGCCACTCTCATTTTGAAATAGTTTCAGTCAGGTAAATAGTCCTCCAATTCCAAGTATCTTTATCTCACTCACTGACCAAAATTTCTCTCTGAGATTCTCTCTCCAGGGTCCTTTTCTAGCTAATGTGGGTGTTGGTCAGCAAAGACCAGGCACGCCTGGTCACGTCTCTAAGTTGCCCACTGTATCTCTACCGTGGACAACTGTCACCGTTCATCCTCTGAGGCTGGCTTTCCTGCCTCCCTTCAGCAGTCTCCGCCTCAGAGAGCGTTAGTGGATAGTGCTCCACAAGCCACAGAGGCGAATTCTTTGTTTCCTGACAACCCTCTTGAAGCCAGTTGGGGTACCGCATGGGAAGCCTGCTGTGGCTTATTTCAACAGATGGAAACTCACTGATACTTGGTATAGACGTCACAGAAGTCGAGGCTGTTCCTTTTTATTTTTGTTTTTGTTAATCCACTGTCACCTGTGCCCCCCCCCCAGCCCCCTAGGCTTGTCTTTTGCCCTAGAAATGTCAACCATATTCTCCAAATTCTATAGCTTAACATACTCAACCAGTGGGGTTGTAAAAACCAGATTTTACCTGGCGCCCTCTCCAACCTGGAAGCTGGAAGAGGAAAGATTTTGACTGGGATTTTTCAATAGCCTTCTCAAACACAATTCCCCAAACTTCCTTCTTCAAACTCAAAATCACCCTTGACCCCTGCCATTGACTGCTTCCTTTGCAATTCTTGATGGAATTAGTTTCTGGGACACAGGCACAAGTTGACTGGAGATTCAGTGTTTTTGTTCTCAGTTGTAACCTGCCTCCAGCTAACCACTCCCTTTTTATCTTGTAATAAATGAAAAGAAAAGCCAAGCAGAGACTCTGGGAGAAGGAAAATGTCCCCTCAGATGGAAATGTCATCACACTTTAATAAAAGGCATTCATTGTTATATTAAAAAGTGCATCCCTCTCTTAAATCCTCTCTCCTATTGTGTATCTGTGATTATGAAAGTTTATTTTTCAAGGTTCATTCCTCCTATAAAACCATTTTATCCCTCTCTTTCCTTCCCCTTCATCCCCTCTTTCCATTTTCTCGCCTCTCTTTTCCTTAACTACTTTTCTTTGCTTTCTATTTTTTCCTTCATGTATGTTATGAAGAGAATCATAGTGATAATTTCCTATAGATCTAGAGGAAGAACAGGAAGAAAATAGTTGCCCTCAGAATCACTGATAACATTTTAATAAAGACCCAAAAATTATGTACTTAAATCAAGCAACACCAGTTCTCAACCCTCTTCCCATCTCCACAACATGGCTAAAATAAATTGCCATTTTCATAAATTTATCCAAAGCCTATTTTTATACAATTATCTTTCAAGATTTACCTAATATATATGCCAAATTTATTTTACCCCAGCATAAAAATACTAGGACTTATGAGGAAGTGTCCATGGTAATAAGCTTTAACTGAGAAAAACATTCACAAAGAATCCCATGGCTGAACAGCATTTTATGCAGGAAGAAAACAATATGATTTGAAGGTAAATTGGATCCTCCTACTGCAAATATTAAAAAAAAAATCTGAGAATCTTGCACCACTAAATAGAAACTCCACTGATTTCAGTTAGGTCCATAGGAACAGACTTGAATGCAAATACAATTCAAATAACCTAGTATTAATAGTATTAATTACTTTTATAACTATTGCTACCCACAAGAGAAAACTGCAACTAACGTTGCCTAGAAAATAGATGTAAGTTGCTCATATGTTGTTGTATATCACTTAATACATAGAAATCCACGTTTTGTTGTTCAAACAGGTATGAGAGGTGCCTTAGCTCTGCAACTTCAAGATCGTAGGACTCTGGGAAATGCCCTTAAGTCTTGAGGCTTCAGTGTCTTTCTCCTCACATGTTAATGCCATCTCACAGTTTCATGATCAGAATTAAATGGAATTGTTTCTATAAAGTGTTAATCCATGCTCTGCACACACATGCTCAATAAATTTCAACTATTTTAAGCAAGACTCCTTATAAAGTTACAGTTAAGAAATTAATTTAGAGATTCTAAACTGAGACTGAGGCAAAAAAATAATTTTCAATGAACACAATGAGTTTACAAAAAGCTTGAAAGAGTAATTCTAACTGTTCTGTTTTGGTTTTTATAGTGATCCTTTGAAATTACAATCTTTATAAAGAAACATGTTTTGCTAACTATCTAAAGTAAATAGAAGACTTGAGATAATTCGCAAGACATTTGCCCGTGACTTTGATTCCTTTTGTAACACTGCATGTCAAAACATTACAAGGAAGCTTTTATTTTAATTAATATCAAAATCTAGATAGAACAGCCTTTGGTACAACAAAGACTGTGTTATTAGTGGAATGGGTCAAAAAGAAAAGCAGACTGGAATGATTCAACACAGATGATCATTGTCAAATACTCTGTGTTCAGTCTCAGATGTGAATAAGTACTTAACAGTAATTCATGTGGTGAATAAAAAGGATCAAGCACTAGAAACAAGCCAAACACAGGAAAAATTAACATACTTTAAAACTAGCTACGACCACTGAAATGACACATCTTAAATCCTGTGTTTGTTCAGTGGAATATTATTTCGCTACACAGACGGTGGTGCATTATACTAATATTAGACAGGCCCCTGGTCTGTAGACCTAAGAATTATGTGAAAGGTGCCATTTATAGGTACAATAGCAATTCATAAATAGAAACTGCTATTCTAAATATTTTTGTTGTGATTATTTTCAAGCACTGAGGACTATCAAAAATGTATAACACAGCTATAAGAATTCATTTTTCTTTCACAGTATCTACAATCCAGTACTCAATATCTTAATTCACTTGAACATTTCTAAAATAAAGTTTTATGGAAATGCTTTTATAGCTAAATTTATGGAACATAAGTCAACTAGTGCTACTAGAATAACATACAATTAAAATAAGTGGGCAACATCTATTCTAATTTAGACTTATTTGTTTTGCAATGCCCAAAGTTCTCTGGCTAAAAGATGGCACATTTAAAATCAGCTAGCTACTCTCAAATATTTATATGTCATTCATTTAAAATTTTTTTCAGTGTTTATTTATTTTTGAGAGACAGAGTGTAAGTATGTAAGGAACAGAGAGAAAGAGAGAACAGAGAGAAAGAGAATCCAAAGTAGGTTCCAGGCTCTGAACTGTCAGCACAGAGTCCAATGTGGGGCTCGAACCCATGAACCTTGAGATATGACCTGAGATGAAGTAGGATGCTTAATGTACTGAGCCACCTATGTGCCCCATCATTAAAAAAACATAAATCAGATCTATCATTCTTCAGTGTGGAAGAGAGTAGATCAGGTCAAAGACAAGTATAAGCAGATTTAAAAATTTTAGAAGACACACTCAAATCCTCTCTGAAGCCAGAAAAATTGACATATAGGGAAAAAAAACTATGAGCTTCTTAATAAACCAAAATGTTACGGAAGGTCTCCAATACAAAATGAATCATTGCCTAGCACAGTCTGCCCATGAGTGGATTCTGCCTGATACAGGTAGAAACTGTATGCAGGTCTCTCATTATAAAAGTGCAATACATCTTTACTTTCCAAATATCATTTTTAAAGATTTTAAAGATTTTTAAAACTATGTCATTGAATAATTACTTTCTCTGAACCCAAGTTTCCTCTATCTGTAACTTGGGAATAATAATACCCTCACCTCATGGTATTCCAAGAACTGAGTGTTTTGTTAGTTTTATAAAGTTCCTAGTCCCCTGTTGGCAGTGACCTGACACTAAAAAATTGTTAGTAATTTATTTGTTCTCTCTGATAAATGTCCTTATTCTATTTTTTTTCTCCTTTAATTCTGTCTTTAAGACTCTACTCCTGTGTGGTCATTCTGGGCACGTCCTAGAACTGAATCCTCTCATCCCCTTGGTTTCTTTAACAACCCTTATCATATCACAGTAATTTGTTCATGTATCTGTCATTTCACTAGAGGACTGACATATGACAATGTCTCATTTTTTTTAATTTGTTTATTAGTTTATCCACAATCTGTCATATATTAGATGTTCAATGAATGTGATCATTAAATGTCAATAAATAATGAGTACAGCAAAGTAAATGTATCTTTACCTTCACCTTTATCTGCCACAACCACATTCTATTTAGAAATAGTCACAGAATCGTGTTTACCTTCCCTCTCCTTTATCCATTCGACCCATTAGATCACTGACTTCAATATTTAAATGTTTTTCTTTTCTATCTTAAAAACAAAAATCACTTTCCTTCTTTTTTATTTTAATTTTTAAAATTTATTTATTTATTTATCTTTATTTTTATTTTTTGAAACGGAGACAGACAGCAAACAGCAGAGGGGCAGAGAAAGAGGGAGACTGAAACCAAAGTGGACTCCATGCAGCACAAAGCCCAATATGGGGTTCGAACTCAGGAACCATGAGAACATGATCTGAGCCGAAGTCAGAGTTGGATGCTTAACCAACTGAACCACCCAGGGGCTCAAGCTTTCTTCGTCTTCTTTTCTTAATTTTTAAAATGTTTATTTATTAATTTAGAGAGAGAAAGAGAGAGAGAGAGAGAGAGAGAGAGAGAGAGAGAGAGAGAGAATCCCATGCAGGCTCCATGTTGTCAGTGCAGAGCCTGCAGAGCCTGACATGGGGTTTGATCTTTGTGAGATTGAGAACTCAAAGGTTGGATGCTTCACCATCTGAGCCACCCAGGCATCCCCGAAATCATCTTTCCTAAGAATCAACCCCATTTCCTCAGCTGACTATCCTTTGTCTCCTTCTTCCTCTTTATAACTAACCTTCTCCACTGTCCACATTTGCTGTTCATCATTTTTTTACATCCTTTGCATTCTGGTTTTTGTTCCCAACAATATAGCTATCTAAGACAATCTATTAGTTTCTTGTTGGCCCTCATTTTAATGGAGTTCTCAGTAGCATTTAACACTGCTAGAAATGCAAAATGCTTATCTCTATGGGTTCCTGAATGTTATTCTCAAGGATTTCTTCCTACCTCATTAGGAGTCTCCTTTTAGTTGTTGGAATTTGCTCATTCACCTTCACCTATCTTTAAGCACATTCCTAAGACCCTCTTCACTTTCTACTCTAGATCTTTTTCTGAAGGGATCTCACTCTGCATTGTAGTTTCATTTTCCATGTATAATCTCATCCCTGTCATTGGTTCTCAAATTTATCTACACATTAGAATCATTTGGGATGTTTTTTACATCATACTTATGCATGGATCTCTTCAAGGCCAATTACATCTTGAATCTAATACATAGGCTATCTTTATATTTATAAAGTATCCCCAAATGATTCTCATATGCACACAAATTTGAAAATCCCTAATAGAGCTGATCAACTACTTTAAAGCTTGAGTTACCATTTCTTTATTGAAGAGACTCATTGCCATTTCTAAATTAAACTATCTCTAATAGTCTTTAAATTTACTGTTAGTTACCACCCTCAACTCTCCAAATCGAAGTTTAGCTTAAGCTCCAACAAATGTGGTAGCACTAAGGATATAAGAAAATCTGAATGAATCAAATCACCTCATTATGCAAACAAAAATATATACAGTAAAAAACACATTTGAATTATTTGGTTTTGAAACTGAACAAGAAAGTGCTGTTAATAAAAATTTAAAATAATTTGCATGATCAAGTTAACTATTACTCCGTGTATATATAGAATAATGAATGAGATAATACATTATGACCAAATGGATATATCGTGTTATGTGGATTGTACACTTAATTATATGTATGAATGATATTGTATGTGTAGTTGCATAGTGATAGTCACATTTTAAATTAAAACCTGTAGAGCTAGGAATATGCACGATGTACTTATATTTTTGTTAAACATAGATCATATTAAACAAACTTCAGTTATAAAAAAATCAATATTAGCTACTCCCTTTAACCTCTAAGTCATGTACATACAAATAAACACAAAATGCTTAAAAAAAAAAAACACTACTCCACCCAAAAAAAGAAGCTAATAACCAAAAAACATTTCTGGAGACTATAGTGAAGATTTGAAAATTCACTGGGCCTTGAATAACACATATCAGAGAGACACTGAATGCAGGAACACAGTGGATGAACAAAGGCACACAAATAACAGATCATTATTGAGCTATTTCTTTTGAAGTCATATTGAATTCTCGGTAGTTCCAATATCTGCATTTTAAAACTTCCAACATATGAAAGTTTCTGTTTGATCAAATGACATATGTGTCTGAAATATACAGAGAACATTAAAGGGAACAAAATTGTTCCTGAATTAAACAAATATAGTTTTAAAAATTCTTCAAAATTATCTATAGGAAAAATTCTGATAAAGAGTAAGCCTTGAAGTTTAGTCTGCTTGTGTATTATAATATTTTCAGAGATGTAGTTAATAATATTTCAGAAACCTAATCTACACATGTTTCAGATACCACACACCATTAAAACTATAGTAGATTCTGGATATTTTAGTGCAAGAATATCTGCTAAGATCAATATCATTTCTCCTAAATAGGAAAGTTACAGCTAAAATTCTGTTACAAATAATAAAGAATAGCTTTAATTTAGCAACCCCCAAATCAAACAGAATTTAAAATGAAGTGATAAATAGAACTTTTGTCATAAAATCAATGTGTTTTCCCCATACTATATCATAATTTTATTACCTCTATGTAAATGAAATTATTGTTCCTAATGGGTGCTTACATTTATTATTAAACATTTCCAATGGAGATCTATTGTTGAAATAACTGTCTTTGGTAGGACAAGTAAATAATCAAAAAGTAAATTTTTGAGAATTCTCAATTCAGTAACGAAACAGAATTGAGCAATCAATTCCCAAGTGAAACATTAATCTTCTGTAGATTTTTCCACAATAAGTTTCATGTGAAGGTATTATTAATATGGGCATATCATGAAGTTCACTTTCTACAACGTACACTTTGAAAGTTATAGTCCAGTGTTACAAATGATTGTGCCAAGGCTAGAAATTAGGAGTAGAAATAAGGTAAAGATCAAAGATAGAAAGTATTTTTTTTAACATTTGTCTACCCTTTGGGAAATACAGATATAGCAGAAAGAAGATCTGGATCTTTATAATTTGAATAATCCTCATCTTTATCTGTCCTTCTATGTATAATAAAACAAGAGTATTATATGGCGAGTGTAGGGAAGGAAAATATTTTTTCCTGTACCTTTGTAGATCCTTGCCAGAAACCGAGCCTCCTGTAATAAAACACAGACTAACAGAAGAATAAGCAGAAGTTTAATAATATGTATACCTCTTGCACACATGGTAAAATCCAGGAAAATCTGAGTAACTACCCCAAATGGCCTTCCTTCCTACTGGAGGAGCTATAACTAAGTCCAACTTCCCCCACTCTTAAGGTCCTATGCTTCAGATATTTTTAGTAACACAGCTAAAAGACTTAATACTCCAGTTCAGGCTATTTGGTGCATAAATGCATATTGTTTTTATCCCGCTTCTGAGAACACTCTCAAACTTGTCCCATAAAAATAAAGATGGGAAGTATCTCAGCTGGAAGAAAAGCCTGCGGAGTGTCCAGCTTATGGAGACTTCAATGTCCCCACTTATGCTGCAGATCCAGCGTGCTCCTCCACAGGGGATCTAGAGAATGAGGATCACAGTCATTTGCAAGCCCTTCTCTGCCCATGAGTTCTGGTCTGCAATGAATGAAGACTGCTTTTGTTTAGTCAAGCCCTTTACATGGCATTCCTAACCTCTGAGTTTATTTCCGCTGTGACTGTTTGACTTTTCTCTGTCGGATTTGATCTCAATCATTTCTAGAACATATTATATTTAAGTTAGAATGTTTAACTTGGATTCTTATTCAAATGTTGTTTTTCTCTTCAAATTTCGTCCTAGTAACAAAACTGCAGGTTATTTAATACTTTTTACTTTCAGAATTAATACAGCCTATTTCCATCTTCCTCAAGTTGCACCAACTATATCATTTACTTTGTCTTTTCACCATTCTTAAATGGGTTTATTGATTTTTACTCCTTTCAGACTAAGTCCTTAGTGATCAGAATAGACACTTAAAATAATTCTTGCAATAGAAGGTCATTCCTGGGAAACACTTAAGTACATGCCTCCCTTTGACCATGAAGCCTATTACCTAAAGAAAAGAAACCACCAACAAAATTGGTTATATCTCTACAAATAGGTATAAGAATTTGTCTCCAGACATATAACCATAGTAATGCTGATAGGAAATTTATTGTTGTATGGAAACATACCCAAATGCATGGGATTAAAACATATTTCCTATTTTTAAAGGTAATCCTATTGATATTGCCAAACACTTCATTTCTTCAATTCAAAAGAGGCAAGTGAGATCAAGAGACAAAAATGTATTTTGTATTTTAAGAATATGACTGTCATCAGTTGCACTGGTATAATTTTGCTGGCCTTAAGGGTCCTTATAGCATTATGTTAAAGCATTATGCAGCAATATGTATACCTTCACCTTAAAAGGGTCCATCTCTATCTGGAAGGATTATCTTTTGTAGACAAGTAAGATCTTCTCTGGAAGAGTCACTTTGTAAGGAAGGATACATCTTAAAACATAATTAGACATAAATAGTAAGGAGGAAACTTAAAAATTAGAGTTTGAGTTCAGATCAATTACTCCCCATTGGTGGTGGAAGTTGAGAATGCCTTTAATGAGAGTACATTAGAGTTATATCTTAATGAAAAAGGGTTTGGTCAAATGAATGTGGGTTGAAGGGTATGGAGGAAGACAGCTATTCCTATCATAATGAACAAATTAATTTATATAATTGAATTTGTTATGAACAAGTAGGTCAAAACAATTTCAAACATGAAAGTTTGGGGTCAGATTTTGGAATATCTTAAATACAAGGATAGGAAATGGGTGGGAAAGGGGGGTATGAATAGTGACATAATCACTACTGTATTTCAAAAGCATTATTTGGACTCTAGTCCTTAAGAGACATTGGATAGAATAATGATGAGTAGTGGAAGATGATTCAGAGACAAGTTTAAACACTCAGGCAAGGACTGAAGAATAATGTCAGTCAATGAGAGTAGGAAGAAGACATGTATTCCAGAGATATGATAAATGTAGACTCACAAAAAGCTGACAAATAAGTGTTCTTGGGGTAAGGGAAGGTGAGGGTCTGGATTATAGAATTTGATTTAGAAATTATAATAAGCTCATCATTAAAAGAAACACTATCAATCCTCCCCAACACCAAACACACATATCTCCATCATCATGCATATAAATGGCTCCTTCTACATCTCAATAAAAGACAAATGTAGACTTCCATTTTCCCAGACGTGAAGCCTTACAGATATTTCAGCTTCCTTTCACCAACATTAAATCCACCAGGACATATTGTGATCTCTATCTTAAAAACACATTGAGAATTCGTCATTCTCTCAAATGCCATATGATTAATGTCATCATACTGATAGAGTAGGCAGTTAGCTAGATTTTAGCAGGGAACAAGTGTTTTCTAAATGTTTAAGGACAGAACCAGCTCCAAACAGCTGAGACAGACCTCAGAGGATACACATGCATTCTTTCCCACGACCATTGCCTCACCAATGAACCTCACCAATCATTATAATACATTTACATTGTGACTTTAAACCTCTCCTCCAATGCAGAGAACTGCCGCCATAATAGTTTGGCCAGATAGGGCCCAAATCTCCCCACCCAGCCAGTAGGAGGAGTCCCTTAGGTGACTGATTGCAACCTTAGTCAAACACTGCCCTAGTTATGACCCATAACCTATCCAAACATAAACATAAAAGACAACTCTGACCCCCAATGCAGCTGCCACCTCAGCCTGTCAATTCTTCCATCTCCAGAGAGTATTTTAGCTTAAAGTGTTATTGAACCCTTGCTTGTCTAAGAGTTTAGCTTTGAATTCTTTGTTGGCCAAACTTAAGAGCTGAGGCCTGGGGATGGGACTCCCCAGTGACAATCTTTTTTCACCTGGCTGATGGATGATAGCTTCCTATCTGGTTTTCTTGATTCCTTCCATTCCTCTCTGGTTTCTTTATCTTACAATGGGCAGAGTGACCCTTGTTCAAACCTTCCAGGGCTTCTCCTCATGTAAGAGAGAGAGAGTCACAGCCAAAATACCACAAAGCCCCTACATTACACCCTTTTATTACACCTCTGGTCCCTCACTACTCTTCCTTTTAGCCTAGGTGGGATTCTTATTATTTTTCAAAGATGTCAAGGGGACATATTGCCCTAGGATATTTGCATTTGCTCTTGCATTTTCCAGGTATAATTTATCTCATATATGTACATAGTTATCACCCTTATTTCACACATTTACTTTAAGGCCATTTTCCCAGTGTAAACTTTTTGACCTTCTTATTAAAAATTGAAAATTGCTTTTCCTCATCACTCCCCAAAGCCTCACAGCCACTTTCTTTTTCTTTCTTCTATCATCATTTGATACATCCATGCTTCAACTTATTTCTTATTTTTTCTGAGTCTTATTACTAAAAGAAATAGGATTTTTAAAAATGTGCTGTTTATTACTATATTCCCAGCACCTAGGAGAGTCTAGAACATTGTAGAGTATTAGCAAATATTTTTTCAGAAAACTTATGAGAATTAAAGCACATAACCAAGAAACTAAAGCATTTAGGTAAAATATTAAGGCAGAGTTTCAAGAAAATATATTAGCAGTGGTTTTCATTCATCTATGAATTCACATTATGAAAGAATGTCTTAAAAAGTGATTACATCTACTTTTAACAAACTCCCATCTTTGGAGTCTCATCAGATAGCTGAGTGACGCTGTTTATAAGATCTATATTAGACAGGGGAGATTTTAAAAGAAGAACAATTAGACATGATTCCAAAGTAATGTTGAACATCGTTAGTAAACTCATGTTTCATCATCTGTTTCCTTAAACAAAAATCCATTGCTGGTCAATGACACAAAAAGACCTCTCCCTCCATTCTCTAATAAGTTTGTGACTATGAGCAAATTATATAATTTTTGCCTTCATCTAACCTCCTTCTCACACATGTTTGGCTATGAAACAAGATCACTTGGTAGGGAGCAACAAACTCATTACCAATAACAGACATCTATTAAGTGCTTAATTGTGTTGTTCAAAGACAAACACGTAGGCAGCCTTTGCCTTGGAGACAATTACATTGTAAGAAAAAATCCTGATGCAAGATGTAGGTCACAGGAAGACATCAGAATAAAGTCATCAAAGTAATTAATGAAAGACAAGTGAGGTCTTAATGTCTGTGAGCAATAAAACAAGACATTTTCTCTTTCCTCATCAGTTTATGCTGCCTGTAAGGAGTGAACCTGCTTCGCATGTGTTTGGGGGAGATCATTTGCTACTGTTACAAAGAAAAGAAAAATCCTGATGTCAAATGAGTGCAAGAGAACAACACTAAACAGGTGACTGCAGTATAGTGAAAGAAATCAGCACAAAGCCTGCTTGGGATTCTCTCTCTCCCTCTCTCTCTGCCCCTACCCCATTTTCATTCACTTACTCATTCATTCATTCATTCATCCATTCATTCATTCATTCATTCTCTTTCTTTCTCTACCTCTCTTTCTCTCTCTCTCTCTCTCTCTCTCTCTCTCTCTCTCTCCCTCTCTCTCTAAGTAAATAAATAAACATTCATTAATAAATAAATTTTCCAGGCTCTCTTTTTTCTGGAATGGAGAATGAAAATCTTTCTTCCTGGCTCTCGAGCCTCAGAAAACAAACAAAACAAAACAAAAAACTCATTTCTTACACATACCCTGAAGCTTTTATTTTTTCTGATACAAGGTCCCACACACTACATATTTTCCCTTAAATTATTTGAGCTATTTCTCAGAAGATATTTGATCTCTACTAATGTTAGATTCTGTTTTGGAGATTTGTATCATTATTTTAATTTAAAAATTAATGCTTATTTAGTTTTGTGGGGGGGGGAGAGAGGGAGAGAGGCAGACAGACAGACAGACTATGCATGAGTGGGGTAGGGGCAGATAGAGAGAGGGAGACACAGAATCTGAAGCAGGCTCCAGGCTCCAGAGCCAGATGCAGGGCTTGAACTCACAAGCCCTGAGATCATGACCTGAAGTGAAATTGGATGCCTTACTGACTGAGCCACCCAAGCACCTCTGTATTAATATTTTAAAGAAAATACTATTCACTGATATTGGAGCCAGCATACAGGGACACAAGAGCACCTGGCTCCTGGGGCCCCAGATAGATCAGGTTCAGTCACTCAATACTGACAAAATCCAAAGGCAGAGAAATGAGTGCTAGTGAAACAAGAAAGTAATTTATTTCAGTGAGGCCGACATCAGAATACAGCAGACGAGCATCTGAAAGACTGTCTCTCAAGTGCTGAAAAATAAATCCAGATTTATATAAGGATAATGTGGAGGAGGGCAAAGGTGAGTGGGCAGTGAAGGTCAAATCTATGCCTCCATCAAATGGGGAGAGGTCTTGCTGGCTGAGGACAGTCCTTACTGCTTTGAGGGGATAGTTTTGGTTTCTATGAAGGGATAGTTTGCCCTCATTGTCCTTTTCAGGCAAGAGACAAGATGAAAAGAAGAACCTAACTAGAAATTCTGAGGTCAGAATGAAGGCAACGGAAATTTTCTTTCAAAATGATCAGAAGAACGTACTTAGAACGTACAAATGAAGAGTACTTAGAAGTTAATATTTTCATAGACTAAGATTTCATACTTTGTGCCACAAATAACAGAATGGAAGTAATGGTTTTGTAGTGTTATTAAAAGCAAAAATAACTTCTAAAGGTCATTTTGTATTTCTTTCACTCTCCTACTGTAACCAAACTTTTAGACATCTACACCAATCTGTACTACATCGGAGATAAGCTGTGTTTTACATCCTTCTCTACCAAAGGTCTTGAGAAATTTTGGCATAATGTGATTCATGCTCACATGCAATATACACCCCTGATAAATATGCAAAAGTCACTGAATACACTGGGATCTCTGCCTTTTTTGCCTTTAATCTTCAGAATATACTGGTTTATTTTTTTAAACTGAGAATAATAATGGAAAATCTTTTCATCTCATTGATGAAAGAAAGTGTTTGATCCGGCAGGCATTGGAGTTCAAATGCACAGATAAAAGATAAAACAGCAGATTATTGAAGAGAAGTTTTGGGGCTATGTATTCATAATAAGTAAAGACATGAAAAGGATGTAATATCAGTATATCAAGCATCGAGAATACACAAAAATTACAAGATACAGTGTTTTTGCTGCTCATCTATAAATTTAATGGATGTTGTTCTTTTATATGTAACGCTCCATTGCAGATGTCCAATTTTCAAAAGATATGTCAGAATACATTTTCTCAAAGCTAGGAAGAAATTATTTTGGATAACTATTAGCACAGAACAAATAGTAGGGCATATTTTCAACTCAATTTCTGATACTTTAAGGAGAAATGAGCTAGAGCCAATATAATGTCTTGAAATTGTGGTATGTAAAAATACATTCTCACATTTTTAGATCTAGCATCAGACACAACAGTTTTCATGGTTTTACAGGTAGTGCCGCAGTTGGCCAAGGTCAAACAAGCCGGTCTGACATATCCTTCCAATACAGATTTCGTAGCTGGGGAAAGGAAATAGTCTGGCTCCAAAGAAAAATTAAGCTCTTATGTAACTTTTTATATTTAGATAAGTGACTTCATAAGTGACTTTAAAAAAGGGCAAGACAAGGACCTATTAAGGATCTCTTTGATTAGTGATGCCTTCTAATGTTGAGTCCTTCTATTATTTTTATTTTTTTAATGCTTCTCATTTATTTTTGAGAGTGAGAGAGACAGGGGACAAGTAAAGGAGGGGCAGAGAGAGAGGGAGACACAAAATCTGAAGCAGGCTCCAGGCTCTGAGCTGTCAGCACAGAGCCCAACACGGGGCTCGAACCCACGAACCGTGAGACCATGACTTGAGCCGAAGTCAGATGTCTAACTGACTGAGCCACCCAGGTGCCCCAAAAACAATTAATGTTTAAGTTGAAGTATCCATCTACTAATAATACTTCTTACTGGCTAAAGGCAGAACCAGACATTTCACTTTGGCATATACAATGAAAAACAACAATAACAAAAACTAAAACCAAACCAAAGCAAACCAAATCACTGATTTTCAATACATGCATTTTCTGATAGGTTTTATTTAATTTAATCCAAAGAAATCAAAGTCCCAGAGATTTTTATTCCCAACAGTATTATTGATAGCAAATTGTAAAAAAAAAGACAAAAAGTCAATTTTCCTATGTAAAATGTATTTTATGTTCTGGCCTTCAAGGTAAAAAAAAAATCATTACCTCTAATATCATTTTGTACATGTCTTATATTTTGTTAAAATATCATCCCCAGCTTGCCAATATATAGAGAACCAATCATGGATTAAGTATCTTACCCAAGCTTTCATGTCATGGGTATTCTCTGTGCATTGAAGAATTGTCATTACCAAATTTCATGACCTCCATGGGTTTAGCTTTATAAAAAGATTACTTTAAGAAACTCTATGATTATTCATGGGACCTCTGGAGACAGACATTTCAAAACTCTGACAGAAGAATAATATATAAAGATATAGTGTAAAATTTGGAAAAAAAAGAAAAAAAGAAAAAGAAGACAGGGAATGAATCATTTTTAAAACTAAACCATCTACCTGAACAATTCAGAATATTATTAGACTCAGAAGTATACTCTCGTTGCAAAATCTTAGCATCTTATAATGAAAGAGGATAAAAGAACAGGAAAAAGAATTAGACTGTCTCAAGGGACTTCTAAATCTTTTCATTTAGGGAAAGTAAAAAAAAAAAAAAAGGAGAGTTTTCAAGATCATTTCTATCAAGATCATTCCATATGTGCTCCAATGTCAGCTTGCTAATGAGACTTACTCTAACCATTAAGATTGCAACTTCCAACACCAACTTTACTTTGACCACCTCTGATTTTCTATATGTATTTTCTGATATTCATACTGTGTGAATTCTTTGTGTGTGTGTGTGTGTGTGTGTGTGTGTGTGTGTGTGTGTGTGTGTTTGCATGATTGTATTTGTGCT
The DNA here is from genome assembly GCF_006229205.1 of Suricata suricatta. Lineage (NCBI taxonomy): Eukaryota > Metazoa > Chordata > Mammalia > Carnivora > Herpestidae > Suricata > Suricata suricatta. The sequence goes on along the minus strand of NC_043705.1, from coordinate 132,318,987 downwards.
ATTTTCTGTCTCCCTCTGCTGGAAAGTGAATTCCAGGAGAGCAGAGATGTTGTCTGTTAGAGTCACTGATGTGTCAAGTACTAAGATATGTGCCTAGCACCTAGGCTGCATCCAATATACAGTCACTTAATGAATTAATACAACCTCACAAAATGCTTTCCTAGCAAATACTTTATTTTCAGTATTAGGAACATCAACATCAGCCTATTGTTTATTTAAGGGTTAAAGTGATGTTACAGAGACTCATCTAACAAATTCTTCTGAGCTCTTTTTCTAGCTGTCGGTATAACCAACATCTGGATCTTGGAAAACCTAACTGCTGCTTGAAGTGCTGAAGACACAGAAGCATAAAATAAGTCTGAGACTGAAGTTTTGGCTTTTTCAGCACACCTGATTATTCCTCATATCTTCTGTATTTTCAATATCGCAAACTTTATGAGATCTACGTTGTTTGGATGATATCACTAGGAAATAGCTCAAACTATTATTTTGGCCAGCTGATACATAAAAACACTATTTTGGCAAATGAAAGATAAGACTTAGTAATGGGAACATATTAGGGTCATGATATCAAAGTCCAGTGTGAAAATGTAGGACTCCGTGACTGTGGCCTGTCTGCTAGTTTTGCTGCTAGTAGGTGACTATTTGTGAGATAAGATCTTTATCTGGGGGCTGTTACTTTGCTATGAGATTTCAGTTTTTATGGAGCACAACAATGGATGGGATCCAGCAAGTCCGCTGAAGCAAACTTTCCTAAAGAAGCTAAACTGGCAGTGATAGTTGCAGAAAGCAGAATTTTTCACTGCTTTCATGAGGCTAGAGGTCAGCAGCTTAAGTTAAATAGACTAACTAGTTGTTACTTAACCTTCTAATTTCTGTATAAGTCTAATTACATGAAACAGAAGTTGGTGTTTTGATTTTTTACTTTGCTTTTCTGTTTTGAGTGTCATTGCAACTACTGTATTGTAAAGGATGGAAAATAATTGCATATGTTAAAAAATATGAAACTTTATAAAGTAAAAAAAATAATAAAAATTAAAAAATAAATAAATAAATAAAAATAAATTAAAAAAGAAAGATTAAGGAAAAAAAGTTAAATAGACTAAATCTAAAATCAGCTTACAGAGTAGCATGTAATCTTATACAGCCATTTAGAGGAAAGAACTAGTTGGTACTTATTACATGGCTGCCCATATTTTCAAATACTGGCCTGAGTTTTCCTCCCTGTTATATAATAATGGTCTCATTATCCCCATCACATAGATGGGCAAGTAGAAGCTTAGATAGAAAAACAGAATTTTTAAAGATCCAGATTAAGAATCCATGGTAAACAGAGGACTTCACTCCATATCAGTCTTATTTCAACACCCACACTCTTTCTATAGCCTCCCAGGGCACTCAGTTACCAAAAATACATAATAAAAATTTACAGAAATTATTCATTCAAGTGGGTAGATGCATGTACTTATCTTGATTTAGTTTTATAATTTTTAAAATACAAATAGCAAACTAATGTTCTTTATACTGATGCTCCTGATAGAATTTATACTTCTGTATCGTTCAGACTTTTTTCTTGTAATGCATCTTCTTATAAAGAACTGGAATTGACAAGTTGGATAACACTGAGAACATCACTCCTGTTATGAGCACTAATGGGAAGGAATCTACTTATGCAAGCATCCCTAGGTTATTTTTTTCTCTAAATATACCACAAACTATAATGAGATTATTTTACTCTTTGATTCTTTCCACCTCCACCCTCCAATCCTTGGAAGAAAGTCGTATACACATATCCAATAATGTGATCATCGACATGAATTAGTAAGAGTTCCTACATTGGTTTCTCTATTCAACAATTTTTATTTAGTTTTTCTTTTTCTTTTTTCTTTTGGAAATTCCCATCAAATTCCCAGATATATGTGTTCAAGATCCCAGTTTGCAAGCATCTGTCAGTTTTTTAGAGATTGCTTTTCGGTAGGACAGATACCTGACCTTACCATAGTTTCAGTTTTTAATAGGGTGTTATTCACCATTTTCTCTTATTTTAATGAATCTATATTAATGAATTAAGTGAAGTCAAAATTAGTAAGAAGAGACTGTATTTCCCCCTAGAATAAGCTTAATAAGGAAATAACAAAACATATACAGCATATTCATTTTCAATCCTACTTAACTTACCATCCTAATGGTACACATAGTCTTTGATTACAATGTTCTCTTTTGATTCACCTGAGATCCAGGCTGTCAGGCAGACATTCTTCCTGAAGCTTTGTCCTCAACCTTCAGGCTCTTGGCAACATAGTCTCTCTGGAATTGCTTATCCTGCAGCAATCAGCCATTACCACCTTAGCAAGGGTGATTCATTTCTGTGACTATTTCCCAACTCTTCAAAGCTATAATTTGTCTTTTCTGGCACTCAGGATCAGCTGAGCCCCAAGAGTTCCTGCTTCCTTTATCTCTTCTCCCACAGGGCTGAAGAATGGGAACAGAGCTAGAAAGGCTTCCCTACACTGGAAGCTTAAAGAGTCCCCTGCTCACCATGATTAGAACTCTCTAGAACTTTATGTTTTCTTGGTCAATTTACTTTCTTTAAAAAATTCATATTTTGCAGAAGCACTTTTAGTTTCTGCTTCCATCAGCTACAAAGTTTAGTTCTTTTTTTTTAAAGCATAACTACATTATTTTTTATCAGAACTTAAAACAATTCAACTACTTTGGACATAGAATTTCCAGAAGTGTTTTCGAGATAGTTTTAAATCCTCAATAAAGAACACACGTTATAAATAATACATTAAAAAGAGGCATTTTAAGAACAAAACATGTAAGTGGTTCATATTACTTTGCTATTCAATTACACAAAGAGCTTTTACTTCAAATTTCACATTAACTGATTTAAATTGAGAGGATCCTCCTTAGTGGGGGATTTTTTTACACATCTATGTCAAATTTATCCAAACTATGTATCATACTATTCACCCTGTGGGTGCACTTTAATCATATAAGATCAAATATCCATTCTCTCATTTGACACCTGAGCTTCTTAATATATCCTTTAGTAGAGAAGCAGAAATTCTGTACAGAAGAATCTTCGTGGTGGCATCCTGATTGCAAGGGCGAACACAGGAATTCAGATGATTTGGCTCCCATGACCAAGCACCTATCACTACTGCTGACCAAAGTGACCAGTGGCCTCAGTTGCTATGAGATGCAGAATCCATGTGCATAGAAGTTAAGCTTCCCACAGCACCTAGGCAATGACTGGGCATGACAGGTGTCCCAAGATGGGCCATTTCGGGGAATAAATCCCGTAAGTGGCAACAGTGACTCAAGGATTGCCTGATAGTCTTGCAGAATTTTCTTAATATCATATTGGGCTTCTTTCCTTTCCTCTCTTCTTTAAAGGATCAAATTTCCATCATGATCCAAAGGCTCTCCCAGACTTCTCCAGTTCCTTTCCATCTTCCCTGAATAACTGTCCTTCTCATGTAATTCCTTATTGATGCCTACCTCTTATACCATCCAACTAATACAAATGAAACTGTTCTCTGTGTCAAAAATAACCTAGTGCAGTCTGTCCCCACAACACTCTGGCAACTCTACTGGCATCCTTTATGAAAGCAACTATATGCTCTTGATGATTTCATTTTTGTTCTCTGGGCTTTTCCAAACCTTCCATATCTTCTCTGAAATGTTGCATTCATCTGCAAGCAGCACTTCAGGTATGAATCCAGCACAGCCTATATGAATGAGAGATCATTTTGTCTTCCAATTATGATACACTTGCTTGAAAAGTATGGGTTGGACGTACAACTCTTATACCTGTTTGTTTCAATATTAAATTATTTTGTAGGATCCCTTAGTCTGGGACTGATATAGAAGGTTTTGGAAAGTGTATCTCTCTCATTAATTATGATTAGGATTACTTTTGCTGGGTGAAAAAAAATCTGCCCTGTGATACATTTTCTTAATTGGAAAGCAGTATCTGAAGGGAAAAAAATATTTTTAAATATTTGTAGCTAAGCATTTATACATCTGAAATTTTACCGAAATATGTATGGATATGGCAGTAAGCCTAATATTTACATATGACTCACCACTAATGTGTCTTTAATTATACTGTAGTACTCACATGGGAAACTGATGGAAACACAAGAACAATGTTGGCCACGCTGTATTTCAAATCTTTCACTGGCCAAATAGTGAAACTTGGGTAATGCTACAGGTTAACTAGTAGGACAGATACGGAGTTAACCTCCTACCTTAAAAAGAAAATATATTTTGCAAAATGTGTCCTTATATTGATTTACAATAAAAACATCAACATATCCATATTCTTTTTTTTTACAGTTGTCTTTTTTCAATAGTTTATGGTCAAGTTGGTTTCCATGTAACACCCAGTGCTCAAAGTGCCCCTCCTCCATGCCCATCACCCATTTTCTCCTCTCCCCCAGCCCCCATCAACCCTCAGTTTGTTCTCAGTTTTTAAGAATCTCTTATGGTTTGCCTCTCTCCCTCTTTTAACTATTTTTCACCATTCCCCTTCCCTATGTTAAGTTTCTCCTGTCCCACTACATATCCATATTCTAACCAAAGCATTAAAAGTTGTTTAAAAAATGAGTAGGGGCTTTACAACTTTCCCTCCAAAATAAATCTCAAATGTATATAGATGAAACAATGGTTAGGATGACATACTTAATGGTAAATAAGAAGTACAGTTCATTTAAAATGAATATTGGGGGCGCCTGGGTGGCTCAGTCAGTTAAGCCTCCAGCTTCAACTCAGGTCAGATGTCACATTCATGGGTTCGAGCCCCATGTCAGGCTCTGTGCTGACAGCTAGCTCAGAGCCTGGAGCCTGCTTCTGGTTCTGTGTCTCCTTCTCTCTCTGCCCCTCCCTCTCTCATGCTCTGTCTCTCTCTGTATCAAAAATAAATAAAACATTAAAATAATTTAAAAAAATATAATGAGTATTGATTATTTTCACAGCATGTGGGTTAAAGCAAGATAAACAGAATTCTTCTTGATCAGATATTGAAACATATTATCAATTGAGTTAAAACCACGTGGTATTGGGGGTCAAATGGTCATGTTTACAGAACTGAGCAAGAGCCAGAGAAATGGATCCAAACATATCTAGATATGTAATACTATATAATAAATATATAACTCGATTTTAGGAAAAATGTGCTAACTAATAGTTTAGGACAACAGGTTAGAAATTAAGAAAAAATGAAACTATTTACCTAAACCAGTCTGAGAATTAAAAAAATTCTAGGAGTAATTAAAAATGTATATTCACATAAAAATATGGCAGGATGATAAATTTAAGGAAAGGTGATAACCATACGAAAAATAATAGATTTTTAAGCCTGACTCCAAAGGTAGGAAGGAACTAAGTTATTTAGCAGTGTACATTTAAAAAATAAATTAGAAAGAAAAGGAAGGAACAGGAGAAATGCTATCCACACATTTCAGATAATTGAAATAAAAATACTGTTGTATTTCTATGGCAGAGAAGGAGTTGGTAACTTTGTAATTAAAAAAAAAAAAAACCCACCAACACAAAGCAACACATGCAGATGTCAAATACCCTGAAGGAAAAATATACAAAAAACAAGAAACAACAATCCTCCAAATTGTTAATTTACATACACAGTTGAATATAAGTGCCTCCTATGTCACAGAAATCGTTATAGGTACTGGGATAAAAATCAAACAGAACAGAATAAATGTCTACCATCGAAGCTTACATTCAAATAGGGAATTTACATAATATAAATTTGTTCAATGAAATCCAGGCCAAATAATTCAAAGTCATTTATTACCAGAGGAAAAATGATTTGAAATGACATTTGATTTATTTGTTTTCAAGTGGTAAATGATGAAAAATTCTAATTAAAGTTATTTTGTTGTTGTTTACTAGAGAAACTCACCCTCCTGTGCTGTTGGTAGGAGTTTTTACTAGAGTAAGCTTTCTGGAAGGCAATTCAAAATGCTTCAAAAATGTGTAACATCGGTCAAGCAAAACCACTTATCGGGTCAGAACCTGAGATGACATTCAGCTGTGTCCCAAACTATGTATTAAGGAAGTTACACAGTGTTCTTCTTTCTCGTTTTTTTAAATTTTTTGCTCTTTATTTTATTTTGAGAGACAGAGACAGAGAGTGAGCAGGGGAGGGGCAGAGAGAGAGGGAGACACAGAATCTGAAGCAGGCTCCAGGCTCTGAGCTGTCAGCACAGAGCCCAACACGGGGCTCAAACCCATGAACCATGAGATCATGACCTGAACCAAAGTTGACTGCTCACCCGACTGAGTCACCCAGGCACCCCGTGTTTTATGCTTAAGGTGCAAAACTGCAAACAACCAAAATGTCCTAATATAGCCTATTAATTTGAAATGGATGCAGTAATTGAATATATATATATATATACATATATATATAAATTACAAGATGTTCACAATATATTTTAAGTGAAAAAAAGCAGATTTCAATACATTTAGTGAGACTTTATTTTAATGCATACACACATACACAAATAATTAGAAAATATTTGCATTTTTATGCCTGTGGTTAGATATGGAGTGATTTAGTAATCATTTTTGGTGTACATTTACACTAACTAATAATTAGCATGTTTACTTATTTAGTAAAATTATAGAAGTTATCTTAAAAATTGTATCTTGTGTTGAGACCATTTAGGAATACAATCTAGAGATTCGAATTTGGCTTTCATATGGAACATCTAGGAGCTTTATTTGTACAGCATTTGTGCCTTTTGTGAATTCATGTTGTTCTCACACTGAACATCACTAAAAGAAAGATTTTCCTGTTAGTACTTCCTATTACACATTTTCTTTGTAAACTGTGGCCTTTTAAATACTTAGCATTCTCTGAACTTTGTGCCCCGTCATTTGCTAAATTATGTGACAAGAATAACAATGTCTAAGTGTTTTAACTGCTTTTGAGTCAGACTCAGTCTCAGCAGTTTTTATTAAACATCCATTAAACTTCAACTAAGGTCACATATTAGTCCATTTTAGTAAACACAGTAATACTTTTCGAATAGTTTTCTCTGAAGTATTTCCTAGCTTTATCTATATATATATATATTCTATATATTTAGGAGAGAGATATATATACACATATATATTCATTTTTTGAGATTGAGAGAGAGAGAGAGAATATGAGAGTAGAGAGAGGAGCAGAGGGAGAGAGAGAATCTTAATTCTCACAGGGCTTATTTCACGATGGTGAGATCATAACCAGAGGCAAAATCAAGAGACTGATGCCCAACTGATTGGTCCACCCAGGTGTCCTCCCCTCAGTTACATATTTTTAAAAAACCAACCTCAAACTTATAAAAACCATAATACTGAGCCTTTCAATAAAATTTCTGCAACTTGGGGTGCCTGGGTGGCTCAGTTGGTTGAGACCGACTTCAGCTCAGGTTATGATCTCACAGTTTGTGAGTTCAAGCTCTGTACCTTTCCTGTGAGTGCAGTGCCTTCTTTGGATTTTCCATCTCCCTCTATATCTGTCCTTCCTCTTTCCCTCTCTTCCCTTGAAAATAAAAAACCATTAAAAATATATATGTAACCTATTTTTTCACAGTTTGTCATCAAAGTCATCTGTGGTTAGAATGGCCAGTAAAATGTTAATATTTACTATGTTGTATAGTTCAAATATAAGTTATTATTTAAAGCCTGATTTATAGCTTAGGGAAATATTGTTGGAATACTGAGGAAACCAGCAATTATCTCCTTTAAAATTCCATCCTATATACTCTACTGATTTAATCAGCAATAACTTAGAACGAATGAACACAATCAATATAAAATTTTGAATTAATGGTATCTAAATTATTGTAACTACAATAAGCCACTAGATAAACAATAGAATAAGGAACGGGTAAAGAAATGCATAAATCCGAAACTACCAGTTCTCTCTTCAGCTTAAAAAGATAACAGAAATATGTGGCTAAGTTGCATCTCTAAAAATAAATTCAAGGTTAATCCTTGTTCTAGATGGATTAAAGACAGGGCAACCTCTTCATGTTGGCACAGTTTTCTGAACATGTTTGAAGATTTATGACTGGGAATCTTGCCCTAAGTAAACACATTTGACACGTGAACACGGACTCTTGGCTATGACACCTTCTGCTCATCTGTTTGCTTGGCAACATTCCTACTTGCAATTTGGTTGGAATTCTGCCTCCCGGTTTAGGTGCCAAATGGCAAGATTTTAAATAAGACGGTGCATATAATGCCACCCTACTCTGGGTGGAATATCCCTTATAACAGGATCCAAGCAAGAGCATAAAGCCTGGTTTGATCCTTTATCACAAGAGTTGGGCAAGTTTCCAAGATGTCACAATTAGCAGATTAAAATGCCAACACTGGGGGCGCCTGGGTGGCTCATTAGGTTAAGCAACAGACTTCGGCTAGGGTTGTGATCTCCTGGTTCAAGAGTTCAAGCCCCGCCTTGGGCTCTGTGCTGACAGCTCAGAGCCTGAAGCCTGCTTCGGATTGTGTGTCTCCCTCTCTCTCTGCCCCTCCCCTGATCACACTATCTCTCTCTCCGCCTCTCAAAAAATAAATAAATGTTAAAATTTTTTAAATAAAATAAAATAAATATGCTAACATCGCATTTCTCTCTCTCAATAAAGTTTGTCCTTTTATGCATAATTGCTCTGAAGATGGCATTATTATTATTGTTGTTATTTTGCCTTTGTTATTATTTTAAATTTTTTATAGCTAAAGCTTTTTGTAGGCCTATATAGGGCTATTGTTTTAAATTGAAAAATACATAACAAAAACTGCAAAGATTTCCCACACAAGAATTTTAAATCTCAGATAAGTATTCAAAGACAGAATTGTTTCTAATTGTAATAATGTAATCATAAATGAAGTATTTTAATATACAAGTACACAATAAAATACTATAAGACTTTAAAGTGTACTATATATATAGAATATTTATTTAAAGAAGAACTAATGTTAAGATTAATAGCATAGAGAAATTACTTCAAACTTAAGGTTTGTATTTCTCTTCATCAGTGTAACAGTTCTAAAATTGCTCATTTATTCATTTTTGAATTAAATGAGTTTTGATGATATTGACCCAAAACAAAATCTTTAGTAAGAAATTGAAAGTTTGGGGAGCCTGGGTGGCTCAGTCGGTTGAGCGTCTGGCTTTGGCTCAGGTCATGATCTCCCAGTTTGTGGATTTGATTCCCACATCAGGCTCTGTCTGTGCTTACAGTTCAGAGCCTGAAGCCTGTCCTTGGATTCTGTGTTTCCCTCTCCCTCTGTCCCTTCTCTGCTCACTCTCTCTCTCTCTCTTTCTCTCAAAAATAAATAAAACATTAAAAAAAATGAAGAAATTGAATGTTTAGTAATGTTTGGTTAGAAACTCTAGAAATGCTTTGTACTAGATAGCAAAGGAAAAACATCAATTTATATTTATATTTTGAACCTAGAAATGAAAAATCCAAAGATTAATTAATCACTAAAGATCAACTTACAAGAAAGAAATATATAAGAAATATATATATATATATGTGTGTGTATATATATATATATATATACATATATATATATATATATATATCCTTGCTAAGAATGTGATTTAATTTGGAACTATTTTGCTACCCATGTACTGGTAAAAGATATTTAAATAAACTTGCTTTTATATTAGTTTAATAAATATGGCTAATTGGGAAAGCAAATGATTGAAAACAAAGACCTAAATTGGTATATTTTGACTTTTAATACTAGACCTATATTGCCTAGTTCATTATTAAGCTTCTCAGTATATAGTTTATTGTTTTTATTTGTCAGCTAATTAAGCCTTTTAAAATTAATTTAAAGTGCATTATTTTAGGTTATTTATGTGTGATCAAGCTAGGTTAAATGAGAAAAATTTTAAACATGGCATATAGTATATGCTCAACTTGAATGAATAAACCAGAATACAAAAAAAAAAAAATTGTTTGCCTGGTGCAACTATAGCTCAAAGACAATTTTAGTAGACTGTCAACCAATCATATGAGGAAAATAAATTACTATTTGCATTCATGCAAAGGCTAATCATGCATATTTGATCATCTAAAACTGAGGGAAATATATGAAAATATCCTTCCCCTAAGGTTAATTAGCAAATAATCATCAAGGAATGTAATTAAGTTAAATAAAAAGTATAAACATTTACATCAACTTGAATTTTTTGTTTGGTCTATAGACATGATTCCTTTTAGAGGAATATAACATATGACTCATAATATTACACCAAACACAAACATAAGTAAAGAAACACAGAATATATAGTACACTGCAGCACAATTTCTTTTTTTTTTTAAGGGTTGGCCATTTTATTTTATTTATTATTATTTTTTTAGCATTTTGCATTTTCTTTCATTATCTACTCAAAGTCATGCCTACTGCACCTCTAAACATTTCATTAAGTCCAATTATACAGCAAACACTCCCAAAATAAACTTAGATTGTATTGTAGTTTCACTTAACAGTATATAAAATGCTGTGTTGTGACCAGTATCAACTATCCATTAGATAATAAATCATTTCTTCTTAAGCACTACTAACTGCTTGTTTTTCTTGAAGCTAGATCATTCTGAATGCTTCCTGTTAGACCTATGAGTGCAAAGATATGGTTTCTGTCCTTCTCTGCCTGGCTTACTTCGCTCAGCATGACACCCTCAAGGTCCATCCATTTTCCTACGAAGGGCCATATGTCATTCTCTCTCATTGCCATGTAGTATTCCATCGTGAATATATACCACATCTTCTTGATCCACTCATCAGGTGATGGACATTTA
>NC_043705.1:132292713-132308052 GCF_006229205.1 Suricata suricatta | reverse complement strand
ATCTGAGTCTTTTCCTTTTCTCTGGCCCTGTATCAATAAGTGGCATTAAACTGCATGTGAAAATTATGCATTGAAGGTGACTGCATTGCTTTCAACTTAGTTTAGGTGGATGAATACATCATTAACAATGGATAAACAAAATAAATTATGTATTAGGAAAAATATAATTAGTTCCTTTTTAGTCACATTGAGTTTGACATGTCTGTGGGACAGTCAATAGTGATCCTTGGCTAGAAATTAGAAATATGGATCTGAGGAAGAAATATGAATCCTAAGAAGGATTTTTTCTCTTCTAACCAACTACCAACTTCACATGGAATATTATAAATTTTTAGCTTCAGCCCCAAATGTTTCCTAGAACCCAGATATTTCTTTTTTACTCTACACTCTCTAGAAAGAGCAAACAAAAACAAAACAAAAACAGAAAAACACATTGCTGGGTTATATTCAGATTGGACTTTCGTAAAATGTACAAGGTATAAAGGAAGATGGTGTGAAGGAAGCTTGGAAAAAGATCCAAAAAGATTATTCTTTTAGTATTTCTTAAACAAAATCATCTATTTGGGGCCTCATGAATAATTCCTCAACTGATATAACCAGATCATCTAATCACCCCACAACCAATGACATAAGAAATAGTAATTAGACCTAGATCATCTGGTTCAACTATTTAGCTTTCAAGAAAATTACAAATAGAATAATGACATTGTAAAAGGATACATGAGTAATATATAGGGATACATAATTTAAAGAATGGTTGAGTCTATTATGGGTTTTATGAAGGAATAGAAAATATAGAAGAGAGACTGGTTTTCCCTTAGGGATTTAGAGGTAGTCTAGACATTAGAATGTGTGTTTTCACATTCTCAATTTAATATCTTTTAAGTACCAAATCTTAGACAATGATTATGTATAGACATCTTATAACTCTATCTATACCATATCCTTATTCCTTTATCTAGATTGTATTCCTATAGTGATTAACATGTACTGTATAACTATTTTTAATAAGAATTTTAGAATAGTTTAAACAATATGGATGCACAAGTAGAATGTTATTTGGGGAAACTTACTGTTACATGAAACCTGAACATTAAATTTTTGACAAAGAATAAATTGGTAGCTATTTAATGTCTCTACAGTACAGGGTAATATATTCTGATGATAGACTAGGCAGATATTTGGTAAGTGTCTTTCTAAAACAGAACAAATTTATAAAATTTATTCAAAGATATCTATAGTGAACCTATTAATTTTGGTTGGTAGCTAAGATAATTATGCCTGCTCTCCTGTGGAAAGGACTGTATAATACAATGTTATTTACAGAGAGTTAGATATACTTTTTCTTTCTTTTCCCAATCTTAGTTTCAGATATATTAAAGCTGTCAGGTTATAGATATATGTTTAGCTGCCAAAGTTTGTTTTCCCATGCTTCTGGTTATAGTTACTTAATCTTCAATAGTAATTGATTCTCTTTGATAAAAGAAGTAAAAAGAACAAATGGTTTCTAGTAATTAATTCAAAATTAATCTTTCCCAACACCCTGGAGTACACAATTCACAATCACTTCAGTACTGTTTTCAAAAATATCCTGACTGTATATCATGTAGGTATCTTTGAATTCTGAATAGATATCTAGCCACAAACCTGGCAACTTACCAGCTTTAGTTCCATTTTGTTTTTAATTTCTCTGTATTATTGAAAATATATTTTGTATATCTCCCATATCGGTTACAAGTGATATTCCTTAATCCTAGGCATCGTTTTACATTTCTGTACAACATCTTCTCAATATGAGGTGTGAGTTGACCTTCCATAGCCTGTGTTCTAAGTGACAGTTTGCATAGGTTACTCTCTGAACACCTTTCCTCAGTTTTCCTTTGTCTTTAAATTATTTGCCTTCCACAGATTCACTGAATGTCCAATTCATAACTCCAAAGACAGCAACTTCTTTTATCATGATCATCAAAGAAAATGTAAATAATACATACAACAATCTATTTGATTATTCCAATGGAAATATAATCTATGTCAAATTTATCATGTCTAAAACTAAATTTGTGATCTTCCAGACACACACCTCCTTATCTCCAATCCTCCTTATCTCATTTGACAAGATAAATAGCTGAGAATAGTGACTGAGAGGTCTTTCTTGCTTACTCATTGCAATCACTCAATCACCAACTCCTGCTGATTCAATCACCTAAAGATCCCTTAAGTCTATATACTTTTTTTTCCACTATCCCATTGACATAATCTCATCTAGGTCACATTAACTATTACAATAACATCCTAACTAGTTTCCCCACTATTATTAATGGTAGTCAAAAATTAATTGTCCACAGAATGTAGTTAAATCATGTCTGTGACAAGCAGTGGTGGAGTCTGTATCTACACTGCATAATTTAAAATCAAACTCAACTACTTACTTATCTTACAGTCTTTGGCTAATGACTCAACCTCAATGTTTAATCCCCTCCTCTAAAAATGGGATAATCATAACTCTTTCATAGAGTTGTGGAGAATAAAAACTAAAGAGTCGAATGACAACACTTGGAATGATTCTAAACCCATATTAAGTGCTCAACAGATATTGGCCAGCATTATTTCATTGAGTCATGTATTTTGATTTAATGCCTAATATGTAGAAAGTATTGGGCCAGGACCTATGATTGAGCAAGCGTTGTAGAGAGCAAGCAGTGTAGAATGGTTCATCCTTCCTCTAGATGACTTGGGATCCCTGGAATTGTCAGGATATTTGGGACATGGCTGTAGGTACTGATTTGCCTAGACAACCACTTTTGTTATACTTTCTAGATTAGACAGTTCACGTCCATAGGCTTTTCTTTAAAAATTAGCCTTCTGTACCAGTCTCAGTTATGTATGGTTTGCACCATCACTTTGATGCTCAGCCACTTCCAAACAGCTTCTGGTGTCCTTTGGGATGATTGTGATTAGCTTAACAGTTCTCATGTGCTAAATAATATGGGTTGCTAACACAATGGGTATGATGCTGTCCTTTAAATGAGAGGAGTACCTTGAGTGATAGTAAGTATTGACTTGTTCAAGACTGATTTTCCACTGGTTAGCCTCCCAGGAAAATATTTGGCCTCTAATAAAGTTCTAGGGCAAAATAGGCAATGCCTCTGGATGTAATGAAATCTATCTTGGTCAAGGCTCAAAAACCTGGGCCCTATAAGAGCAGATAAGGGCCTTGGGCATCTGCTCATCATGAATGATATAGCCAAAACCACCATTTAGCTTACCAAATCACATAATTGAGATTATAAATACTGGACCCCAATGTGTGATCATACCAAAGAAAGGGTTAGTATCATACCCAACTTCCAATACTAAGTTATAGGGTAGGGTTAAAGTCAAGCTTCTACCATGTCATATTCCTCTGTGCCATAGCCCTAATCATAACAGAGAATAAGCCTAACTTCTTATCTGCACAACTTAACAGTCCTACAGCTAAAAGGAAGGCTCTCCCAACATCAGAAATGACTGTGAGATCTCTGCATGTCCTAGAAAGGGTAATGGGGACCCACACACCTGCTATTTCTTTAAGTTTCCCCTATGCATGTTTCTCTAGCAGACCTCAAGTGAATGCTATTTCCCATTTGCCCTTGTTTGCACAACACAGAGAGAGGGCATTTTACATTCCGTTGTGAGTAGCAAACTCACTGTGTACAGAGTTTATAGGACAATATTCATATTTATGCATTCCTTTCCACATACAAGCAACTCCTATAGTCTTATGTTCTTTATATGGTAATATTCCTATGAAAAATGTGCTTAAAGAAAATGCAAAGTACAGTAAAAACAAAATTTAGTGATTCTTTATAGCATCCATAATCCTCATCTACCTAAAAATTAGCAAGTAAGTAGAAAGGGGATGTGTATTCTTTTCTTTTAGGATCATTGATTTAGGACTATTCCCAACTTGGCTCTATTTCCTCAATACATCCTTCTAGAACATTCCTTAACATTAAAGAGTGCTTCCAACACCAACTGTACATTAGAATCAACTGGGGAGCTTGAAAAAGCATTGACATTTAAGCCCTACTTGTAGAGATTCTGACTTAATTGGTCTGGGGTGCAGGTAAGGCAATGGTACTTTTTATATTCCGTAGATAAATCTAGATAGAAAAAAGGATGAGAACTGCTGACATAGAGTTTAGGGATTCAGAAGTGCGATATGAAAGCACTTAGCAAACATTTCTTATTACAGGGAATACTGGAAGTTTCTATTGCCTTTCATATTATGAGCATGATATATCCAGAAAAGGATGTGTAAGAGATTCAGTATTATAAAGTAAGAAAAATATCATGGCCCCAGCATGAAATCGAATAGTGACCGGTGGCTTACAATGCAACCACATTTTTTTAATTGTCTGGAGACTATTTGATTAAATATGGTCATTTTACTTTCTTTGAAAGAACTATTACTTGTGTTTAAGCAGTTCTCAAGATCAAGAAATATGACTAGTGTCTAGGACAGAGAAAAGAAATATAATCTAAATCTAAAAGCCAGAAGAAATTGGCATGAGGCCATACCATCCAATGAAAAACAGAAGTAGAAAGAAAAAGCTTTCTAGCATCTTTAAATGAGCTCATTGACAAGGAAATATTTCATATCTGAATTCCTTGAGGAGAGTGAATTTATTTTAATGCAGCAGTTCTACTTTTAAATTGAAGTAAAAAATACGTACCTTTTTATACCATTATGATTTGGCTTTGGAGAAGCAATGCTAAAACTTGACAAATTTTAGCTTTCCAATCTGAGCATCTAACTTTGGCACAGAAAGCAAAGAGTGAGCATTCAGTACTGGCATTAGAGCAAACAAAACCCCAATTCTAGTGCCAGCAGCAAGTGCACATTTCAAGCCCTATCCTGGGAGCTGGCACATAATTCCATAAATTCATTGCCCTCCATCTGTGTATTGTCACTCGGCTCCCTAGTCTAGCAATAGACAGAGCTTCAATGACACAGATGATGTCCTATGTTCTCTTATAATTTATTACTCTTTGAATTTTCAGAACAAAGGTCATATTCAGTACAGACCTATAGGAGTTTGCTTTCTTTTACTTTCCCTTTTTCTCATTATACTTGGCTTCTTCTTTTATCTTGGGACCCAGCTTTCACTGAAGTTGGAAATAAATCTTTTTTTTTTTTTTTACCCTTCTCCTTCTTAGCTTGCCCTTGACTGCTATGGAAACCAAAAAAAAAAAAAAAAAAAAAAAAAAAAAAAGAGCTATAGAAATCTCAGAACACTGATTTATTTTTTTCCTTGGAAGGAGGCAGGGGGCAGGGGGAGTTATTGAAGGTCTTCTAAACACTCACATAGGCTTAAATGATATAATTAATTAAATTTTTAAAAAAAGGATATGTAGCCGATTTGAATTGGATCCAAATTATTTTGGCTATTATCCACCACAGGGGGTGTGTGTGAGAGAGAAGATGACAACTTTGTGTCTCTTATGTCAGTATAAATATCCTATGCTAATTGCAACCAGCAACAAGAAAGAAAGAAAATTTAGAAAGAGGAAAGATGCTATCTCAATAAAAGAAGGACCATGCACTTGATGTCTTTGCAAAGGTAAATTGTTCTGTTTTCAGAAATGCTGGTTTTTCAAAGTCACGTGTCCCTGGCTTCTTTCCTTATTTATTTCACTTACTATGAAATTCTGTGCGACTAAGCTGCCTTTTCTGATGGTTAATGCCCCTTTTCCTCTGTGGAAAGGACTGCAGTGCAGAAGAATTATCGGGGAATATGGATAATCAAAAAAACAAAAAACCACGTGTTTTTGTTTTGAGCATATTCCCAGACTCCAGCGCTCCACTCCAGAAACTTCTGTCATGTGAGTGGCTGAGACCTTCTTATATTGCATGTTTCTCTGGTTATTCATAAACAATATGGTCATCACTGATTTGGAAATCATTTGGTGTTAGAAGCAAAAAAAAATGAATGCAATAGAACAATTTACAAAAAAGAAATATTATTTTAATATTGAAATTCTAGTTTTTTATTAATGCCTTTTATTTCTCAAGATAGATAGCTTCAAAATTCCTCCCAATGGATTTAATGCTATCTCTTTTTAAAGCAACATGGATAAAAGTTATATATTTAGGTAAAACAGTTGATCATCATCACCATCATCATTGTTACCATCATCACATATAATAAGCATGCTTCTGATGGATTTTTTCTATTTAATTATTTTACAAACTTTTGCCATAGTTACTAGTATTATTTTAGATACTAGGAAATTTGAAGCCCAGAAAAATTGAACCAATCGGTAGGTAAAACAGCTGGGGTTTATATCTATCATTGTAGGACCATCACACATATTCTTACTTCTAACGGTGTTGGTAAAATAATTGAAATTATTAGTTCACTTTCTCATAAGTAATCTATTTGTACTAGATGCAATACTAAGTGTTGAGTACAAAATGTTGAAAAGTCATACATGACAATTATGTAAATCATTGTTACAATAGATATAAGAATTTGATATACTCAAATGCATATTTTCAGAAGATTGCTTTACCAATTTTGTGGAAAATGTTTTGGGAGGTCAATGAGAGTAGTGGGTGTTACAAATCAGAAGACTATGCCATTAGTCCATGCAACAGATTATGCTGGTCCAGAAGAAGGTAGAAGGAATAGTGATCAGAAGAGGTTTGGTTCTGCGGAGTAAACAGAGGAAGGAAACTTTCTGAAAGATATAGAAGTAGTGAATGAGTTGGGGACATGGTGAAGAAAATAGAATCAATAATAATGACTGATCTTACCTGAATAACTGTGGTGGGTAGAGCAATTTATAAGTTAGCAGACTCAGGTAGATTGTGGATCAATAGTTCTATATTGCAGAAAATTGGCATTCTGAGACATCTTTCCAAGTAGAGAAGTGAATTAAACAGCTTTTAAGTGAGTATGAACATCAAACTGATGGTAATGCCTAGATTCCTATTTGCTAGTCTCAAAAATAATGTAACAATGAGAGGCAATCTTTGAATATGGCAAAATGGAAAATGACAAAAGCAAATTTTGATGCATGGTAGATGAAGCATTCTGAATGGACTGGCACAATTTGTAACTGGGGTTCAAGAGGATAAGGAATACTATAATAATAGTTCTTCCTAGAAATGTGCCTATAATGGGGAACAAAACAATAAGAACATAACTAGAGAATCTCAAGAATGTCTTGGATATTATAAGAGAGAGGGTAATAAGCATGCTCTCATGTTAATAAAAAGAAGATTCAGTCGAGTGAGAGAGAGTGCAGTGAACAGAGGATTCCTAATGGAGTGGAGGGAGCTTTTGAGATCCAGAAAGGTGATGGGGTTCCCACAACTAGTTCACACAAGGCAGCTGACAGAAGTAATTCTCCTCCAGGGTAAGAGAAGCGCAATGGGAGAAGAGGCTAGAATGAGTGTAGGTTTGAAGCTTTGGTGATAGAACTATGAGAAGGGTTTTTATTTTGATCCTAGCTGTCACTCTATCATGGAAGGAAAAATGTGACTTCTACTTTTGAATACTTTACATCAAAGGCAAGATCTGTCGAACTTAGTAATCTGTACCCCCATTGTTACACCCAGACTATCTCAACAGCAGGCTCAGTTCTTCAGACATCTACAGAAGAGACAAAGCCAAGTCAATGCTGGCTTTGGAAGGAGGTAAAACTGAGTAAATATCTGTCTATTACAGAATTCAGTGAGACTGAATGTTATTGATTGAGACCTCTCACTATCTGAGGTAATTAGGAATCTGCAATGGGAGTTCTGCATACCTCCGAGGACACCCTTGGGCTTGACTTCAATCTAAACAGTTCCCTGTATTTCTCAAAGAACCACAATGGCCAAAACTTCTCCCTTATTTTACACAACAATCACTGAAGATATTCCTGAGTTTTCTAGCTCTTTAGAACATTCTTTAGTCCATTTCAGTATAAATCAGCCTTTTCAAAACAAAGAATTATCAATGTAGATGATAAACTGAACAAGCCTCTAGGGAAAGAGGATACTCTATGAAAAATTAAATTCTGAATATTCCTTAAGAAATTACAGTAATAATCATAGCAATAACCATAGCAATAATATAAAAATCCACCCAAAGCAAAACTGATGAGAATGTGTTAATCTGAAATAAGAATCAAATTAATTTTACAGATTGTGGTATTCTGTTAAATATCCTAAAATAGGGTGAACTTAGTCAGTAGGATTAGCTTTGAGGTGAACTTTTTAGACTCATTATAATTTGGAATTGATTTTCTTGGTATTAGCATCAAATACTTACAGTGTAAAGGGACACGGGTGGCTCAGTTGGTTAAGCATTTTACTCTTGTTTTCAAGTCATGATCTCATGATGGTGCAATTGAACCTGGTATCTGGCTCTACACGGACAGCATAGAGCCTGCTTGGGATTCTCTCTCTCCCTCTCTCCTGCCCCTCCGCTGCTCGCACATGCTCTCTTTCTTTCTCTCTCCAAGTAAATAAGTGTTTTAAAAAAGAATATTTTATAAGAAATACTTACAATGTGACTGAGGAACTTCATTTTTAATTTTGCTTAATTAAAGTAATCTTAATTTAAGTTGCTGTATGAGACGTGCAGCCACCATATTGGACGGTGTAGACCAAGGCTGTGCTTTGCAGTGTTATCAGTTCAGTAGATATGGATGATTCATATTCTGATCCTCTGACTTAGCTTTCTTGAATTTCATTCATCTTGGTTAGCATGGCTTTATAACCCAGTACAGCTCCCTTGATGTCTGTTTTATGACACTTATTTAACCTTTCCCTTTTGCAGCTCCCAAGCCCATGCACTGGGACAATCATGCTTATTGTCAGATCTGCACTCATTTACCTCATGGGGACTGTCAGGATGAATCTTGTGTTGTTTGGCAAGCAGGATAGGGGTGAAGCATGCAATAAAACTGAACTTATCATAGTGAGCTATAGGATTCCCATGCTGCCATTACCATCCAAAACTGTATTACTTAGAAAATGAAATAAAAAAATTGTTCACAATGCATTAGAGACTACCAAAAAGAAGACTAGCAATAATTTATCAAAGGGGCTCCTAGTGCTTTGATCTATGTAGGTACATGAACTTTTTTTATAAACAGAATCACCTTGACCTCCACTAGAGACTGTGTCCTTCATGTCAGTTTCCTGAGGCAAAGAATTTGTTAGCATTTTGGTCCATAGACCAAATATTAATTTCTTTCTTTCTTTTCTCCTTCTTTCTTTCTTTCTTTCTTTCTTTCTTTCTTTCTTTCTTTCTTTCTTTCTTTCTTTCTTCTTTCTCTCTCTCTCTCTCTCTCCCTCCCTCCCTCCCTCCCTCTCTCCCTCCCTCTCTCTCTTTTCTTCATACTTTCCTTCCTCCCTTGCTTTTGTGTCAGTCCAGACATTTTAAGATTTTAGTGGAGACATACTACATGAAAAAGGATTCTACAGTGAGCTGGAAGTTACCTTGTGGAGAGAAGAGAGGGTGCCATGTTGGCCTTAATGCAATATGGAAATAAGTATCAACATCAACATTAGTAATTGACTTCATAAATGCCTTGTAAAATTCATATTTTTGTTTAATTTCATTTGACAATATTACCGAAATATGCACTATGATTCAGCAATGCAGTAGGTTCTAAATATAAAATGGTGATTAAAATAAGTAAGAATTTACCATCTCATCTAGTGAATCATATAATAAACAATTAAAAAAACAAAATCATACAGAAAAAATTATTTTGAAAAAATGTCTCTTTTTTCCCTCCCATCTCCTTCCTTTCTTCTTTCTTTTGTTATCATTTTAGGGCTTTTCTGATTTCCTTTCTTACCATTTTTCCTTTCAATTGAGATGTCTTCGATGCTCTGTTTAAAAACCTCTGTATAAATACTTCTTATTCCTTATGCCTTCAAACAGTGAGAATGTAATAAATGTTGTATTTGAGATCAGAACTGTTTCATCCGCTTGCAGAAAATGAATGCACTCCCCAGTTAACTTCGTTATCAGATAGTTGTCGTATGTTTGAAGGCACAACCTCCAGACAGGAGGTAGCCTTGTAAGGTGCAAACACTAATTTGGATAGACATTATTCTATTTAACATAGATTATCTTCTTTCACTTTTTACAGCAATCTCATCAATTTTGCATTCTTATGTCAATTTTATAGACAAAGAAATTGTGTACAATGTCCAATTAACATTTGCAGAGCCATAAGAATACTGGGAGTTAAATTGAAGTGTGTAATTCTTAAATATTTCTGACATTAGTAACACCAAAACCCATATGCTATAGAGTCTGATGCTAAGGTCTTCACTGCAGTTGAACTGAACAGAAATCTACAATAATCGTGGGAAGTTAGACCTTAGCACAGTAGAGATCTCTGAATGAATACCCCTCTGCTCTCTGTACCTGAATGTCTTATTTAGCCTGAGGCTGTCCTAGTCTAAATTCAATAAATAAGGGGTTGAGGTAACCTTGTAGTACTCATAAAAACAACAGAAAGTTTTTTTCCAGCTTAGTTTCCTTATACTGTCCAGAAATATTGACTTATGGACAACTTTCCAGACAACTCTCTGAATACTCAACAGGGCTGTGTGTCTACAATGCTTGTTCAGGCAACTGAGTATGCAGTTTTACACCATAGTCCAGTTTTTGGACATTATATTTAAACTGGCTATTATTAAATGCTGTTAACTCTGGGGCATGCCTGGTAATTTTGTCTGAAAATTTCAATGTTGAGGTACCTGGTTGGCTCATTCAGTAGAGCATGCAATCCTTGATTTTGGGATTGTTAAATTTGAGCCCCAAGTTGTATGTAGAAATTACTTAAAGATAAAATCTTAAAAGAAATTCAGTGTTGATTTCTTGAGGAAAAACTATAGAAGTGTAAAATATAAATCATCTCTCAAACATAGGATGTTAGTAACAACTGGACTAGTTTTCTTATACTCCTAGCTTTTTAGGAGTATAAGAAATCCATTTCTTTTAGTATCACTAGATCTCATCACTATAAATATTCCTGATTATTCTGTGATAGAAAATATGTTGCAGAGCCATACTGTTGTGATTGTACCTGGAGCAATTTCTAATAATGACAAATGTCAACTTCAACTTCTCCTGAGCAGGCTACTTTAGTATCAGCATCTATCTATCTTTCTTTCTTTCTATCTATCTATCTATCTATCTATCTATCATCTATCTATCTATCATCTATCTATCTCTACTATCTCTCTTTGTCTCTCCCTATCATCTATCTCTACTATCTACCTATCATAATTTATCATCTATTTATCTATCATTTATCTATTTATCATCTCTATCTACCTCTCTATCATTTATCTATCATCTCTATCATTTATCATTTATCTATCATCTATCTATCTACTATCTATCTATCTGTCATTCATCTATGTAACTATATATTATTTGTGTCATATGTCATCTATTTATCATCTATTTATCTATTGATCTATTGATCTATCTATGTATCATCTATGTATCTATCATCACAACAGAATATTATGAACACAGCCAAAAGCTACAAATGTTTCTCTCTTATTTTGTGTCATGCTGTATACAGCTAGCATTATATAGCAGCTGTACATATCAAAGATATACTCAGCAAAAACTTTAGTATTCATTTAATATTTAACTGGAATACAAACATAATTAATTGTATGCATCAATATGTATTTGAAGAGATTATTTTAATGTATCTTCAAAATTACTTTCATGACTGCATTGAGGATTTTATTTTAAAGGCAAGAGTCAGCAGCATATAGCTGTTAAAACTTAGTGAATAAAAATGTTAAAGTTGGGTTAGTAATGACATTTATAAATGACAAATATGGGAAAATCAGCACTAAATTATCCCTGACTATTGAAAAATCAGTATGAGAAAAGCAGAGAGGAAAACAAGGTGGGGGGGGGAGGGACTTGTCAGCCCTGGGTGATGACCCCAATCACTGAAGCAAAATTGGCCTCCTGAATGGATACTGAAGAGAACAGGGTAATGTGATGGTGCAAATGTAAAACGTTCCAACATCTGAATTTTATAAAGTGTCTCAAGTGTTTTATTGTTCTCTTTCCGTGAAAGATGGACTGTGGCATCTGATGATTGATGGCTAAAGGCACAAAATGGATATCTCTGCAAAATGAGAGCAGAAATAACACAAAAGGAATAGCTGGATCTAAAATGTAGCATCTCCTAAATATATAGTTGTCAATTTAATAGCATTTTGATAGATGAATTGAAATTGTGTTAGAAATTAATCTTTGAACTCATTTTTGCACCACATCTAAGAATCAAGGCTCTGGAGTAAGGCAAATCTGGGTTCAAATTCATTTCCAAGAATCTATAGTTACAAGACCTTAGGGAGGTATTGAAACATCCTAAACTCTACTTTCTTCTTTAAACTGGAATAATAATATAGATCCCAGTGGGTTGTTTATCAGATAAATGACACATTTTTTTAAATAATCCTCATGGTTATTGATATTAAAATATTTACATGTATATTGTTAGTTCACTATCTGGCACACAGTAAACCTTAATACCTGCCTATCTATGTTATTTATTTATTTATTATTATTTTTTTTTACTTTTACTGTTGAGAGACAGCATGAGTTGGGGAAGGGCAGAGAGAAAGGGAGACAAAGAATCTGAAGCAGGCCCCAGGCTCAGAGCTGTCAGCACAGAGCCTGACACAGGGCTAGAGCCCACATACCTCAAGATCATGGCTGGAGCCAAAGTCCAATGTTTAACCAACTGAGCCGCCCAGGTGCCCCTTCATGTTCTTAATTACAGAGTTTAGCACCTAATTTTATCTAATATTATGGTAGCCTCCTCTTTACCCAAAGCATGACAACCTTCAAGAAAGAAACTAGTGAGTTAATTATATTCACTCAATCAACAATCACTATTAGTTGAAAGGTTGAAGTATTTTCCTTTAATTATACTGTTTTTCTTTTGTTTGGATGATATCATTTTAGACTTCCACCAATTTCTGGTGCTTGGCACAAATTCATCCACTTTCTAAAAGAAATAAATGATTTTAACAAAACTCTAAATGGGACAAAAACCAAAATAATATTTCAGTTCAAAAGGCAGAGAGATTATACTGATTTTCATGTAAATAATGAATTCTAGGCAATTATTCTATAGTAGCCAAGATAAATTCCCTATGATTTCATGCCACCTGTTATGGGCTAAACAGTATTCTTTCAAAATTCATATGTTAAATCCCTAACCACAGTACCTCAAATACTGGTGATATCTAGAGATATGGCCTTTAAAGAAGTAATTAAGTTAAAATGAGAGCATTAGCTCCTAAAACAATCTGACTGATGTCTTATATAAGAAGGGAAAATTTAGAACAGAAAGGGACACTAGCGTTATGCATGTGCAGAGGAAAAACCATGTGAGGAAATGGGAGGGTGGCCATTTACAAGCCAAAGAGAGGCCTCAGGAGAAGCCAAACCTACTGTCACCTGGATCTTGGATTTCCAGCCTAGAAAAATGTGAGAAGATAGATTTCTGTTGTTTAAGCCACCCGGCCTGTGATTTTTTTTTATAGAAACCTGAGCAAACTGATTCAAAACCCATTCAAGTAATTACAGATGGAAAGAGAGAGATGGGACCTAGTAGGGTACAAGCTGGTGTGTTAGAAAGATCATGAATGTGTTGCCATGTAGGAGTTGGAAATAGAGGCTCTGAAGAGGCTCACTGAATCAACCCATTTAAATTCACCCTTCTGCCTATATGGTGCTCTGAATCCTCCTTTCCCTGTTACAACTTTTCCATATAATTGGCCACCTTCCAATGTGTAATCAATTTATTTTCATCTTATCATTTTCCCAATCCCAATAATAGCGAGGGTCTAAATCATAGTTTGGTTTTCTGTAGGATATGTGCTCAGCTCCCAGAAGATTGTAGGGCACTTAATAAAAGATAAAATATATAATGAATAAATAAGTGGGTACAGAAAGAAAGGACTACTCCATGGGTGGTCCTGATAGGCAGAAATAATTGAATGAGCCTTATAGTTTGGAAGAGACCTTTCCCACTCAACCAAGATAGAATTAATTAATATCAATTGTAATGAAGAATGAATGGTGCTGAAGTAAACAATTATTCTGAATATTATTTCTACTGATTTCCTAGCAGAGAGAAATTTTACTCTTACTCTTTCTGATGTTAAGGATTTATATGGGAGTTTGTATTAGGATAATAAACACATAGAAAAGGATATGAAAATATATCTTTTGAAGATTATTATCAGAATGTTTTGCAAGTCTATTCATTTTAATACTGAAAACCTAAACTATACTAAGATGACATAAATTCTTATGCGTGCTCTCTCACTTTCAAAATGTTTTGGGGGGACAATACTATATAGGAGAGAATAGACATGGGTTGTATGTAGCAAATTGATTGGAGGGTTTTGTTTTTGTTTTTGTTGGAGAATAGTGATATGAAATGCTAGAGAGTAGCTGGCCAAGTCAAGGGAGACACTGCCCTTCACAGTAAAGAGCAGAAATCATAGTAGAGTTTTATTTCAAGGATGCCAATCATGGTAATTCCTTATGGGAAGATCAGTATGATTGTATTTTAGAACCAATAGGAAGAGTTAGTTTTGAAGGAAGTAGTTAAGAAAAGAAATCATCCTCACTTATGGGGAGGTCAATGGGAGAGTAGAGCTTAATGGGTGAGGCCAGGAATAGCTAGTGAGAAAAACAATAAGAGCAACATCCTTGAGCATCATCAAGATCAAGCAGTGAAAACATGTCGGGGGAGGCCGATGGAAAAGCCATGGCAAGAGGCACGGGCTGGCTAGCCAATGACGGGTAAGAGAGGCCTTACCATCCTTTCACCTAAGACAGGCGCTCAGACGCAAGCTTGGGTGTGCCCATGACGGGTAAGAAGGATTGGCGAGTCTCCGACCTAAGCCAGGCACAGTCCTTTCCTTGCCTATAAGGAGCTTTTAAAATCAGTTTTAAAGGGAGGACCTGTCGGAAGCCACGAAGTTTTCTGTCTGCCTCAGGCAAGGATTATCACTCTCCGGAGAGTGAACCAGCAAACAAGATTTGCATCTAGAGGCTGGAGACTGCCATTTCCTGGTCAAAATAACTTTGGCGTCTGTCATGCTGGCCAGACTGGAGTGGCTCAGGTGCACAAAAGATCAAAACCGTATTTTGGATTATTCAGTGCTAACTCCCCCCTTCCCAGCATTGCTGAGGCAAATCTGGGCGTTTCTTTTGATATTCATTTGACTCTGTTTACCTGGTAACTGACCTTGGTCAGTTACTTTGTTTTCCTGCCTTGAAA
>NC_043705.1:132213893-132292613 GCF_006229205.1 Suricata suricatta | reverse complement strand
CCCTCCCTCAGGAAAAGAACCCACGACGATTCTCCGCCCTGCTGGTCAGGGTGGACGAAATAGGTACCTCCGAGCCTGGGACGAGCGTGCCGGACACGGCCTCCGGGTTATGACAAAAACAAACCACTTCAAATAGCACTGCTTTCGTCCTCCTTATAGAATCACATGCCAGTCACATGTTCATGTCCTTATTGTGAGCTATATTGTAAATACAGACTCTACAGTTCTTTTTTCCACTACTATCAACACACCAGCAAGCAGTTTTCTTTCACTTCCCATTTCACTACAAGCCATTCAGTTCATTCCCCCTCAATGCTACAGTGACCACTTAATTTGCCATCCAAAATGGGACACATTGTTATTAATAATTACATGGAGCATCAGATGAACTGGATTATCACATCTAAAGTCAGAAGCTTATTTATTCTACCTTTCATTCTAGACATAAGCTGACATTTGCCCCCCTGTAAAACCCCTTCTTAAACATAGAGATGGTTAATTCCATGATATTTCCTTTTCTATATTTGGTTGCCTTAATCCTTCCTTATATTATAGCTAATATTCTCAAGAGGACTTGTGTTTTAAATGTTGTTTTATGATAGAAAATATTTTATACCTGTGACATCTTTATCCCTGGATGGGTTAGCACCGCTGAGCCCATTTAGAGGATGAAATGTTCAAAGCAAAACTGTATCCACACATCAGCCATCGGAGCACTTTAAAGATTAAAATTTAACCATTATTTGTAACTGCCCATATGTTGTGGAAACATTCTGAGTATACTTCAAAGAAACAGCTTTTCCAGCAAAGTTTTTCTGAAATTTCAAAGGCTCACAGAAACTCTGCTTCACCTGGAAATCGCTGAAGAGTCTGTGGAACTATTGAAACATGGAATATATGGCATTTGTGTGTTTTGTTTTTGTTGCTTTGTCTCAGCTTTCCAAATGCCTTTAGTATCTTCATGAATGAAGAATGGTTCTAGCTGATCAACGGACATAAAATGCTTTGCCTAATATATTACCATATTCCAACAGTCTTTTGGATGTATTTTAAATTTGATATTGTATTGAAATGCTCTTTGGGATCTATTTTTTTAGAGAACAAAGAAAAATGACAAGTTACTGAAAACAGGTTGGTAAGCCACATAATTACAGAGTATAATTTATAATGACAAACACACTTGCAAGCAGGGTAAATAATATGAAATTTTTTACTATGTGGAAATGGTAATGACTTCTCATGATTAGATAGAATAAGAACAATAATAATGTCATTATCAACAAGATTATGTTACTGAAATTAATCTTCAAGTGATTGTCATCATGTGTTAAGAGTAACCCATGAGACACACCTAAAATTTATATGAAAGTTAATTGAAATTTTAAATAAAAATTATAAGGAGATAAAATGGTTTGATTTAAAATGTTTAGCAATCCTGGTGCTCCTGGGTCATTCAGTCAGTTAAATGTTCCACTTAAGCTCAGGTTATGATCTCATGGTTAGTGAGTTCAAGCCCTATGTTGGGTTCTGGGCTGACAGTGCAGAGCCTGATTGAGTCTCTCTCGCTCTCTCTCTGTCCCTCCCTCACTTGTAAACACACACACACACTCTTCCTCAAAAATGAATTAACTTAAAAAAAATAAAATGTGTAGCAATCAAATGAATTTTTAATTTATTTTTTTAAAGTTTATTTTTTTATTTTGAGAGAGAGAGGGAGGGCAGAGAGAGAGGGAGAGAGAGAGAATCCCAAGCAGGCTCTGCACTGTCAGTGTGGAGCCCTAGGTAGGATTCAAACTCAGGAACTCTGAGATCATAACCTGAGCCAAAATCAAGTCAAAGGTTTAACCGACTGAGCCACATAGGTGCCCCAAAGTCTTAGCATTAATTTTAAATGCTTTACAGTTTTTTTGAAACCCTACTATTATTCAGTGAACTGACAGAATTTACGTATACTTTATATTGCTCACTTGACCATGTTAAGTGGTGTTATGCCTGATTATACGTAATTTGGTATATCCTCTATTAAGGTCTTTTTTGGACTGCATATAACTGAGAAATCCAGAAAACACCAAAGGCCTTATAAATTATATGATACTGACATTTATAAACTAGAGCATTCCCATAGATCAGTGTGTTATGGGAAAACCTGATAAAGGGAAAGTATGCATAGACCCATGTGAAAAATCTAAGAGACTATCTTTGATTGTTCTGAATAATCCCCATCTCAGAGTTCTGAACTCCCGTATCCACCTCACTCTCCCAAAAGACTGAGGTTGAATAAACCAGCATAACAAGCCCTCTGTCAGCATGAGGATCTTGGGGACTCTTTAGGCTAAGCTGGTGGGCTTTTGAGGATCCTGATGCTAACTAGGATTTTGGGCTTTGCAGAATAAGCATCAAAATAATTTGTGTTTTCACTCTCTCTGCTAAGACAGAAGGGAAAATTCTATCACTCACCACGTCTTGCAAACTTTGTGTCACCGCCAGTGACTTTACAAACTAGTGGTAACTCAAAGATGAAGGAAGAGATGTTTTAGATGAACATGGAAAGGAATCCTTTTAATTTTCTTTCTGATGTGTGTGTGTGTATGTGTGTGTGTGTGTGTGTTATTTCCCATCATATAAAATAAAGATGCTATGCAAATTGTACAAAAATATAATTGTAATTATACATCTACAGCAGAAACTATAATTATATGCATATCTCATACACACCCAATCTGTGCAATATACTTTTTCTGAAGTGGAAGTTGTGTTTTGCTTTTAATTATAAAAATAACACATTCTCATCATTTAAAAGTACAGAAAAATATTAAAGGGAAAATATAAGTCTTACTTCTATATTATTGTTTTTTTATGTTTTTTGCTTATTTTTGAGAGACAGAGAGAGACAGTGGGAGCAGGGGAGGGTCAGAGAGAGAAGGAGACACAGAATCCGAAGACAGACTCCAAGCTCTGAGCTAGCTGTCAGCACAGAGCCCGATGACATGCTCGCTCGAACCCACGAACCGTGAGATCATGACCTGAGCCAAATTCTGATGCTGAAACGACTGAGCCATCCAGGCGCCCCCATATTATTGTTTTTATACATAATTAGAAAACATTTTACAAAGATGTTTGTCTGTGTCTGAATCTGTCGTGTTCTGTTCATAAGGAGAGCTCCATTTGTGAAATATTCTTGGACGTTCTTTACTCTTCATTCATCCATTCTCCAAGTGAGGAGATATATTTTGATTTGATTATTGATTGGGATAAAAAAAATGCAAATGATGTTGGTCTATCCCTCACTCTTCCTTCATGCACTTAGCTGGACTAGAGTGAGTATATTTGTGTTTTTGGTAGGCAGGCTGCCGGTTTAGGGGTCACCAAGCAGTTTCCAACCAAGGAAGTATTGATATTTACCACATAATTTAGGTCTCTCTAAATTGGAAACTCAATATTAGCAAGTTAACTGGGTTACAGAAATAAACCACATAAAAACAACAAATAAACAAAAGGAAATAAGTAGAAAATATTAGTATTTTCAATCTTTTAGATAAAACCAGGAGATAAATACAGACACTCGGGCACCAAAGTCTGTTCACTGAACTACCACACCATGACTTAAGGATCAGCCTTCAATGTGAGAGTCACTTTCCGCAAGTCACTTTCAGCAGAGATAAATAGGATAATTTGGCTTCAATTTGCATTACAATGTGGCAATTGGTTTACATTCTAAAGGGGAATGAGAAGTATTATTTTTGGATCACAAAAGCCACATAATGAAGTTACTAATGTATCAACCCTCTTCTATTTGCAGATGAGAAAATGAGGCACAGAAAGTCTATATGCCCAAGGGCAAATAGGTAATAACTGGAAGAAATTGGAGTCAATTTTGTTGGACATAACCTATTTCATATGTATAATCTCCTTTTCTTATTATATTCACGTATCTATAATTTGATAATAGATAATTATAGATAATATCTTAACTGAAGATAGTTGTTTAAGACTTCCTGACTTACATTTTGACATTTTCTGTATTACTGAAAACTACAGTTGTCCCAATAATTTTCCTAACTTATAGAGAAAACACAAATTCTAAATTGTAGTTTTCTTGCCCATGATTAGCACTATCATTCTGCCCCTTGAAAAGGTATTAACCTTACTCATGCATTGTATGTTTTGGTATGTCAGAGGTTTTGTGTCTCTTCTGCCTCAGTTAGATGCTTAATTGTGCTCAGAGTCCTCCGATTCAGGAATCAACAAACGTTTTCTGTAAAGGACAAGATGGTAAATACCATTGTCTTTGATGAGCACCATCTCCATTGTAGCCATAATAGGCATTGATGGCCATAAATGAATGGATATGTGAGAATCTGGAAAACTTGGCATAGTTTGCCAACCCTGCCCTAAGTATGTGTATAATTCCATCTCATGTATGATCAAGAGGCTTACACATTTCAGGCAGATTCTAAATCATGGTGCAGTAGTTATGTGAATAGACTTTGGAGCCCAATTGATTTTTATCCTTTGGCTTTATATAAAAGCATGAAAATATTAATAGTGTCTATATCATAAAATTGTGAGCATAAAGTGAACCAATATATATTCAATACTTACAGGAGCTTAGACACATAACTGAGCTATGTGAGTGCATACAGACATAAATATGGTTGTAATCAATTACTATTTATATTTCATGCTATATATTCTATTATTATGAAGCATAATGAGCTTCTGAACTTCCACTAACACATTTTATAGATTTAGTCACCTTGTATCAATACACAGAGCTTTGCGTTATTTAAATTTGGTTTATATTGTAAGGGGACAAGCACATTTAAATCCATCATCGATAATAATTGCACAGTTTGCTCTGTTACACTGACGAGTGAAACCCAGGGATTCTCTGTAAGCTTTCCTCTCCTTATTCACAGTAGGAAAAAGCTTGAGTTCATCAACTTTACATTACTAAGCCATTTTTCCTCACCAATCTCCCCTGAATGTGAAGTAGTTTCATGTATAATGCCTATCATTTTAAAGCTCCACAATGATGCGGCACTACATCAATATCCATGGACAGATAGAAACAAAAACTATTAATTATTACCACAGTAAAGAACAGTCAAATATCCAATATATTGGTTCCAAATAAAAGTGCCACTATTATATGACATCAAAACCAACTCTTATTCCATGTAGTTTTCAAAACTATGTTGACAACATTTATTGTTGAGAATTTTGACACTTGTATTTGCCAAAACATTTTTACGGAAAAAATAAGATTCTCCTGAGAGTGGAACACATCATAATATACAGAAATTGTCCTCTATATTGTATACTTCATAATATACAGAAATTGTCCTCCTTTTGTATACTTCATTTGATACAACCCAGAGATCATAAAGGTGGTGTTAGATGAATAGCTGTTAATTTTTTAATTTAAAAAGTTAAAGAAAAAGTACAGAAAACCTAACTGTGACTTTTCAGGTTAGATGATTGTAGCATTTTAACAATGTTAAACAGGCAGAATTTTATGAGAAAAAATAATAAATATTTTTCACATTGAAAAAATTATCAAGGATTTTACAATTTAGCTTGTCTATCCCTTAAATAGTAAGAACTTTTATTTTCTACTGTATTTTATATGCTTGGGAACTCTTTTCATATATGTTTATATTCTATCAGTAGAATTTTCTTAGATCTCAGTATTCTCTGCATATAAATGAAGAGATGTGGATATTTTTTCCCCCTTTTATAGGTAGGGTGCTAAAATCTAGACTAATTAAGTAACATGCTCAAGGGAAACATATGTCTACAGAGGCATGACTTGAAATAGGTGTTTGATTCTAATACACTTACTTTCACTGTCTACACTGCATTTATTCTTAGAGAAAAGTAGAGATAGCTTACATTATTTCAAAGGAAAAAATTCACAATAACATATTGACTTAGAAATCTGAGTAAAAATAAATCACTGTAAATGTAAGCCACTAAATTTACTCAGTTTTGAGTCAGGACCTTTCTGATTTATGACTATACTTTTTAAAGATTTTAAGTAATCTCTGTACCCAATGTGGGGCTCAAACTCAAAACCCAAGATCAAGAGTCACATGATCTGCTGACTGAGCCTGCCAAGCACCCCAATTTCTGATTATTTTTGATTTCACACTTAATTTCCAACAAAATTTACTACAGTGTTCTGGAAGAAATTATTCCGTAGCAATATATCCCCAGTGTTTGATCTACTCTCCTCCAACAAATTCATCTATAGAAGTAACACATTTACTATTTCAATCATAATAACCATTATGACTGATATTCATGTACTCATGGCTGAAAATTTAAACACACATGCATATACCCACACAAACATATTTCTACATATTAGATCAAAGGAACATATGAGATAATAGGGATGCCTCCCAATTTTCTGTTAACATAATCAATAAACTGAATAGACATAATATATGGGTGACTTGGAATAAAAGTAGTTTGGCAAGGTAGTTGTTGACTCATAATCTATAAACTTCTAGAGACAAATGCTTTTTCTGTGAGTAAAATTAACCCTCTCGCATCTTTGATCTGGTCAATGATTCATTTATAAAACTAAGCAATACAATTTTAAAACAAATTTTTAATGTTTATTTATTTTTGAGAGAGAGAAAGACAGGGCACAAGCAGGGGAGGGGCAGAGAGAGAGGGAGACACAGAATCTGAAGCAGGCTCAAGGCTCTGAGCTGTCAGCACAGAGCCCAATATGGGGTTGGAACCCATGACCTGTGAGATCATGACCAGAGCCGAAGTCAGAAGCATAACCAACTGAGCCACCCAGGCGCCCCGTAAGCAATACATTTTGGAAGAATGTACATAAGTTAAAATCAGGTGCACTGCAGCATAATGTGTGCTAGTGAAAGGTGTTCACAACTGAAGGGTAGCTAGCCACAGGTATAGATGAGTCCTCACATTGTCCATCTTTCTCAGCTCACCTTGTTTCAGTAATTAACTGATGCTGTTGCTAAATTGGTTTATTGTCACAGGAAGTGAGGGAGTTGCCAAACCAGCAAATCTTGTCAAGCTGTCAAGTCTACTCATCTCATTCCATGTATATCAAAGTTACAGTCTGTCCATTTGAAATTTAGGTTTGAAGTCTATTTAACAAATTAAGTGTTCCCTGTTTTAAGATGAAATGATATGTTAGTCATGTTCATAAAGCCAAAAAAATGGTTTCCTACATGTGATTCCCACAATATTATTTAATGAAGTGACTACTTACAAAACTCAACCATAATAAATTATGATTAAGGTAAAGATATTGATCTATAAATGCTGTTGTCTCTTGAAAACCTGTAGAAAAGACAATAAAATCAGGCATTTCATTGTTTGGTCACAAATATATTAAAGTAGATAAGACTAATGAATTTCTTTAACCTTACATATTCATTAAATATCATTGAGATGCTCTGAAGTTTCTTAAAAAATAATATAAAGCCAGAATAATCTATCTGGAAACAATTTCTACCTTGAATATAACTTTTCTTTCTTTCCATTTACAGCAATACCATATTATAATTTTATACTTAATTTGGATAAAGTTACATTGTGAAACATTTAGGCATGTTTTTTTCTGACACTTCAGTAGCCAATTGTTTTCCTTACTAATTTTATTTTATTTTAAATGTTTATTTATTTATTTATCTATTTATTTAGTTTTTAGAGAGAGAGGGATGGAGAGAGCAAGCTTGCATGTGCTCATGCATGTAGGGGAGGGGCAGAGAGATGGGGTGGGGTGAGGATCTGAAGCGCTCTCCTCACTGACAGGATAGAGCCTGATGCAGAGCTTGAACTCATAAACAGTGAGCTCATGACCTGATCTGAAGTCAGACACTTAACAAACTGAGCCATCCAGTGCCTCTTGCATTACTAATTTTAAAAAGTTCATTCATTACTCAAATGAAAAAGTTACCCAACCTTAATATCCATGGAGTGCCTGTTTTTCTAAAGGTCGATACCAGCCAGTAATATAGGGTCCTTAGTCCTTGTCCATCATATTATTCAAGCAAAGAAAGAGGAAGGACTCAATCCACATGACAAAGAAAACATTTATTAGTTTATACATTTTTTTAATTTGACTATAGTGTTTTGATTTTTTTTTTTTTGGTAAATTACCAGCAGAGGAAGTGGCCAAAAAATAAGTTTCAGATATTACATTTTTTATCATATAAATGTATAGCCTTAAAAAATCCAACTGGGGAAAGTGGGGAAATGACTTCTCAATATTCTCTTTCTATCAATGATATCAGTCAGAAAGATAATGCAAATCATATTTGCAGTTTTAAATTTTCTAGCAGTCACACTCTAAAAACCTAACATGTAAAATTAATCATGCTAATACATTTTATTTTAATATTTATATCCAAAATATTATTTCAACACACAGTCAATAAAAATACTGTCTTTTTAATGTCTTTATTTTTTTTTTGAGAGAGAGAGAGAGACAGAGTGAGCAGCAGAGGGGCAGAGAAAGAGGGATACACAGAATCAGAAGCAGGCTCCAGGCTCTGAGCTGTCAGCACAGAGCCTGACACAGGGTTTAAACCCATGGACTGTGAGATCATGACCTGAGCCCAAGTCAAATGCTTAACCGACCAAGCCACCCAGGCACCCCAATAAAAATACTGCTAATGAGAGTTTTCATTCTGTTTTTCATACTAGAAATGGAAAATCCATGTGTACTTTAAATTTACAGTACATTTCAATATGAACATTGAATTTTCAATACTGAAATATAGTTCTAACAAAACTATGGTGCTTAATTAAAATATTATATTACTTTAGCATATATCTTAATATTTAAATTAATTCAAATGAATGAAAGTTTAAAATTATGTTTGTTAGTTGCACTAGCCATATTTTAAGTATTCAATAGATACATGTGACTATAATATGTTATCACACCAGTCAGTATAGTTCTAAATCAGGTAACAAAGCAAAAAACTAGAGCCTATTTCTTGAATAATTTATCATTTTAATATAATACAGATATAAGCATACTGTTTTTATGTTTATGAAATATATGATGTTTCTATAATGTTAGTATTCACTATAAACCAGAATAATAATCCAGTGATAAGCACATAAACTTTCATTCTTTCCTAAAATATATATAGTTATATAATATATATATGTGTATATATCTTTATTTATTTATTTATTCATTCATTCATTCATTTTGAGACGGAGAAGGAATGGGATGAGGGGCAGTGAGAAAGGAAAGAGAATCTCCAGCAGGTTCAGTGCTGTCAGCACAGAGCACCACGAGGGGCCTGATCTCAGGGCCCTGAAATCACGACCTGAGTCGAAATTGAGAATTGGATAGTTAACTGACTAAACTACACAGGTGTGTCCCCATACTTGCCGTTTTTGAAGTGACTGATTTAGTTAGCTCTGAAAGAAGTTAGTTTAAATTTTATTAATATAATATTATTTAGAGATTCAATGCACGAAATGGTCACATTTAACGAACAAGACAGCACAATTTCAATACTGTCCTGTGACAGAAGCAGGGGATACAACCAAGAGCCTTGCTTTGTGTGTTGAGAAGATTAGGAGATTCTCAGAAGGGAAAGCATGGCAGTTTAGCATGAAAAGCAATTAAACAAACCACACAAAACTCACTGATCACAGCATCCCTGTTTCCCCCAGACAATACAGCCATCTCATAAGAACTCTGCACTTGAAGGAGCAATGAATTCAAAGATCAAAGAAAAATAAAATTAATAATAATAAACAAAGATGAAAGCATTCCTGTTTGCCCTCTATTATTTTTTGTCTGAATTCAATGTAACTTCTTGTCAAAAGACACAAAATTGATGATAAATATGAAATTAATTTAAGTACGCAGTAAAAAAATACTAAGGAGAGAAGTTGGAAACAGCAATGCAGTAGAAAACATAATAAAATCTTGCAGGAAGTAATGGGAATGGATTTCTCAAGCCCAAGTTAGAATTAATAAAAATGTGAAAGAATACATGAAGATATACTACTGTCAGTACATTAAATTACATGGAAAAAAAGAACAATTCTGTAGTTCAAAGAGTTTGATTTGAATACCACTTCACATACCTACTAAAAAGCTGTCCAATCTCTCTCAACCTCAGTGTCTTCTTTTGCAAAATAAATAAATAAAAAACATTAAAAAAAAGTGTCTGTTGATTTCAGCTCAGGTCATGATCTCACAATTTGTGACTTAGAGTCCCACCTTGGGCTCTGCACTGACAGTGCAGAGCATGCTTGGAATCCTCTCCCCTCCTCTCTCTCCCTGCCCTTCCCCTGCTCACTTTCTCTCTCTTTTGAAATAAATAATATAAATATTAAAAAAAGAGAGAGAGAGACAAGGAAGTCTACCCTCAATGATATCAAACATCAAACAAAATTACTTAATGGGTATGTGGTAGAGCAAATCATAATGTACTTTAGTAACAATTCATACATCAGGAGAAATGTTTAATTTAAATTTTTAATAATTGAGTTGTCCTAGACATAGTGTACAATGAATCAATAATAGAAAACCTTCTCAGTAATACCTGGTTAAAGCAGAAGAGTGGTAGCTACTAGTTTTTTGATATTGTAAAAACATCTATGCATCTATGTATTTAAATAGATCATTGTAGGTATTATATCTAGGAGGCACGATTCTAATGCCAGTGAAAGTGATTTTTATTGTGTCAATTCTATATTCATATCAATTTTGGTAAAGAGATACATTATTTTTTTAAGTTTCTGGTAAAATTAAGCAACATAATTCTTTTTCCTTACAGAATATTCTTTTTATAAAGTTTTTAAAAATGTTTTATCTTGAGAGATAGAGCAGAGAGTGAGCGGGGGAGGGGCAGAGAGAGAGGGAGACACAGAATCTGAGCAGGCTCCAGGCTCTGAGCTGTCAGCACACAGCCTGACACAGGGCTCAAACTCACAGACTGTGAGATCATGACCTGAGCTGAAGTTGGATGCTTAATTGACTGAGCCACCCAGGTGCCCCCCTTTTTTTTTTAATTTTTAATGTCTTTATTTTATTTTGAGAGACAGAGCAGAGAGCGAGCAGGGGAGAGTCCTTACAGAATATTCTTAATCAAATTACTTGTTTTCATAATAACACTTAAATTGCAATGGCTCATTCTAGAAAATACTGGTTTCTAAAAATATAAATCTTTTTGAGAATATTCAGTAAAGCTATTTTTATTAAGTTGTAAAGACAAAAATTAATATAAAAGTACAGTTACTCAACTTGTTTTCTGTAAGCTTCTATTGGTTTCAATCTTTCAGATTTAGCACCAGTAATGCAATACAGATTTAATATTTTAACAAGTTGCAAAAATATAGCAAGAGTAAAAGTGCTAAAATTCAGTGGATATAAAGGTGTAGAATGGAAATTATGATTAGTGCATCATTTTACTAGAACATTTGAAATTCATTCATTTATTTATTCAATGTGCTCAGCAAATATTTATCAAACAACTTCTACCTGATTTACTGTATTGCACAAGACAGATAAGGTCATTGCCTGGAAAAAGACTGAATTTCTGGTTCTAAGAGGTCATGGAGCATAGGGAAATGACAAAGGCCATTCCACAGAGGGATTGACAATTTTTTGAGAACACATAATTAAAGAAGATGAATTATTAAAAACTGGAGCACAGTTTATATTAGAAAAACCTGGAAGGATAATTGGCAGCAAATAAACATAGTACAGTATATAGATAAACGATTATTTCTTTTATTTGTATTGACTGAGGAATCCAAGTGTAACTTGTGCATGACATAAACCCTCATCAAAATTTTAAATAAATATTTTGCACCTGTTTGTTGTGAGAATCCCAGGATGGATTTTGTGGGGTGTGGAAGAAGTACCAGAATTTCAAAAAGTATGAAAGTTTCAGGTTAATTACTAAACACTCAGTACTTCTGGGAACTTAATCTCAAATCTAGACCTAACTACTCAGTGAGTTCTCCTGTCCCACATCTAGAATATTTCCACATAGCCATCAGTGTGTTTCCACATAGATGCTTCATAGTCAACATGTCTAAAACTAAGCCTTTTATTTTTTTAATGCCCAAGAAAAATTTATAGCTTCCCTGCAAACCTCCATTTCTATCAAAGGGAGCAAACAGAAACCAACCAAGCACTTCAATCATTCAGACTGAATTCTGGTTCTTTTAACTTTTCAGTCACCGTATCTATCCAGTCTTCCTTCCTTATTTTTTATTGATACCAATTGTTTTTTTACTATGTATCTCTTGAATTTATTTAAATTTCTTAGAAAATGTCATGATAGAATTCTGAGGACTAACCAGAAGAAATTATCCAAGATGTGTTTTTAAAATTATTCACAGTGTTGGGGCATCTGAGTGACTCAGTTGGTTAAGTGTCCAACTTGAGTTTGGCTCAGGTCATGATCTCATGGTTGTGACACTGAGCCCCACATCAGGCTCTGCACTGAATGTGGAGCCTGTTTTGGGTTCTCTCTCTCCCTCTCTCTTTGCCTCTCTCTTTCAAAATCAATTAAAAAATTAAAAAATTGTATTTAAAATTCTTTATAGTGTTTGAGTTGCCATATATCTAGGAAAATGTTATTTACAACTGTTGACTTAAAAAAGTCTTTTTTAAAATGTTGATAAAAGACCAAGTTTTTATGCTAACTATATTGTTGAACATCTGATTTACAATATATTTACATATGTCAAATAATTACAATTAATTGGATGCATGCCATGTGTAAAATACATACAGTTCTCATGTAATCGTTTAACAAATTTATAAGATGGGTATATTTATTGTAGTTAAGGAATATAGGAATTTTAGAATTTGATTACATTGCCCAAGATTATATAACTGATAAGTTTCAAACTAATTTTGCTCTTACATCAAAACCTGTGTTTTCTACATACAGTGACATGAATGTCAGTTCAGTCAAATGGGCCTTTATTGCTGGCTGTGTCTCACCAGAATTTCTAAATATTTGTGTGCTAAGTGAAAACTCAATTTCCGTGTGTACATAACATGCTCCTCTTTCAGTCCTTCTCACATGAAGAACATACATACACAGGTACCCAGCTGATCACATTACACAATTAGGAAACCTTGTTTTCTGTTCTCCTCCATTTGCACAACAGTCTTTCAGCAAGTTCAGATTGAACTATGAAATCCCCATGATCCTAATTTTAGTTTTCTCTCACTATTAAGACATGAAGCCAAATCCCCATCATTTATCAATTGAACTATTTTATCGCCCTTTTAGGTTTGTTGGTCTACAAACTTCCAGTAATTGACCTATATATGGCTATATGGTCATATTGGCCAGAGCGATATTTTCATTTATAAATTATATCACATTACTCCTTTGCTTAAAACCCTGTGCCTTCTCTTTGCACTGTAAGAAAGGCTTGCATCTTCCCTTGATCTAGAAAGCTTTCTGCTCTGGATCTGCCTGCTTACCCCACCTTCACCTAGCACTACGCTTTTTTTTATCTGTTCTTAGATCTTGGCAACCTCTGTCTTATCTCATGACCTTTGCACTTACTTTTCATATGTCTGGGAAATTATTTTCCTAACTCTCTGTGTACAAGTTGTTCCTTAATGTTCAGCTCTAAACTAGGTGTCATCTCTTCAGAAAGTATTTGCTAGTCTGACCTTACTAGCCATTCCAGAATTCCACCTGTTCCCCCTCAGGGAATATATCTCAGTGTGAAATGACCTTTTTGGGTGTTTGTTCATTATCTGCTTTCCCTACTGGATTGAATACAAACCCTGCATTCATTTGATCTCTGGCTCATGGAGCAGGGCCTGACACATAGTAGGCAATCTATTAATACTTGGTGAATTTATGGATGAAGGGTAATTTAGTCAGAGAATAATTGAGGCATAGAATACTTTTCTGTATAGAAAAACACATTTATACACACACACAAATACACAAACATACTCTTGCAAATGGAAATATATATTTTAATTATAACACTCGGTACTGAGTTATTAATTTTTATTTGATATTTTTAGATAGTGTAATAGATTCATAAAATGATATTAATGTTTTCTTCAGTTTTTGATGTAAAATTTCACATTTAATTTTATATTTGAAATCAATATTCCATTCATTAGCAAAGAGAGTAACTTATACTTGCACTGTTTGGACAAGGGCATGCAAAAGTAACGAATGCTTAGGAAATCATGAGCATTTTCTTCAGTTACTCGACATGGACACAGTTTACTGCTATCTGATTAATATTACAGAATTCCAAGTCCTAGGACATATAACTTATAAATCTATTCCTAAGAGACAAGGGTATTTATTTTGATTTTCTACACCTCACTCAATATCATAAAATGGTTTATAGGGAATGTCACAAATATTTTATCATAGGCATACTGAAAAAGGTCACATGATGACACAAGAGGAATAGAGTCAAAATATAAGGAATCAATTTCAAAAAGGTAAAGTTTCAAGAATGTAGTGAAAATCATCAGAACAAGAAAACATATTTAAAGTCACAATCTTGTCCAGAAACTGTTATAAAATGGCTTCTAAAAATAAATAAATAAATAAAATGGTTTCTCATTTATGTGTTTTAATACCTTTGTTTCATAGTTTTTACCTTCTAAAATAATAATATTTACTATGGAAAATATTCTGTGATTTTGTCAAAAAGAATGACTTGAGTTAAAAAAAATTCAAAACTTTCTAAATACACACACACACACACACACACACACACACACACACACACACACCCCTCGTAGAGGAACATGAAA
The DNA here is from genome assembly GCF_006229205.1 of Suricata suricatta. NCBI lineage: Eukaryota > Metazoa > Chordata > Mammalia > Carnivora > Herpestidae > Suricata > Suricata suricatta. Next base: position 132,277,822 of record NC_043705.1, on the reverse strand, counting down.
TTCAAGATATTATTCCGTTCGCATTTGCAAATGTTTTATTACATAACTGCTATTATGACCCTGCTTCTTAAATTCACAGTCAACACAGATAATTTTTATGGTTTTGGAAACAAAATACTTGTAGTTACATGCCTTCTCCTACTCATTGTGGTTATAATAAACTTTGATGTCAAATAAAGACATACAAAAGAGATAAACAAAAAGATTCAGAGAGCGTTCCTTTGTAAATAACAGATTATTTTAAAAAAGAAAAGCTATGTCACCAAAGAATAGTGAAACAGGAATTCATATGAAGAAGAAATACTCAACCAACAAAAGAAAAACACCTTAAGGAATCCAGTGAAATTAATCATCATGAGTTGTGGAATAAACGTCAAGAAGATTGCTTCCTCCCTTTACTGAACTTGTCACAAATTAAATATGTGACAATAAAGATTTGGAATTACTTTAAAAATATTTTTATGTCTTTATATTTATTTTGAGAGAGAGAGGCAGAGAGCAAGCGGGGGAGGGGAAGAGAGAGAGGGAGACACAGAATCTGAAGGCGACTCCAGGCTCTGAGCTATCAGCACAGAGCTTGATGCAGGGCTTGAACCCACAGACGATGAGATCATAACCTGAGCTGAAGTTGGACACTTAACTGACAGCGTCACCAGGCGCCCCAGGAATTACTATTTTAAATGACCATTCTGTCAAGTGTTTTCCTCAAAACTGCTATAAAATCAACAGAGAAAAATAATTTAACAAGTCACAAGTCTAAATAGAGAAAGAGAAATAATGCAACTGGTTATTTAAAAAAATAATAGGAACTATCAAGAATTAGACGAAGTTTCAAGAGGATTACTGTCATCTCTAAAGTTCATATACATTTGCTGAGGTGTCTTAGGAAGGATTAATCCTTGAATATTATGCTAACATTTGTGGAATAGAAAGATGGACTTGGTCTTATTGAAGTGAATAGAAAATTCTGTGACCAAATAAATCATGATGGCATCATAAAAAGTGAATTTAAAAATACATAAATGATTCTAAGTTTGTCAACAGATTCGATGAAAACACAACTCATTCTGATTTATCTCTAGAGGGGTAAATTTTTCAGATGATTAAATATATTATATGTTTGCCTTTCTCTTAGGAAATCTTAACATTCTGAAATTTCAAAAATATAACATGAAAACACATGGAATGATAATAAGATCGAAGAGAAAGCAAATTGAAGGAACAGCATATACAATTAATAGAGAATTCCTTTATTCAGAAAGATCACATTACATGCAAAAATCAGTCTGAGAGAATGAAAATGAGATTAGGATTTCACTTACATTGTACAAATAAATAAAGTTAAATGGTAACTTTGGTGGTTAATCACTAAACTATACACAAATAAAAAGACTGTCTCAATGAAACACACCCCTCCAAATGCACAGGTAACAGCAGACTACAAGGTGCAAATATTCATTTATCAAAAACTCATCTGAAAAAGTGCACTCATTTGAGTCTTGTTAAAATGTAGTTGTGAACACAATATTCATGGCATGAGAAAACTTGAAGATAATTTGGAGGTATGCCCTGAAATATGAATAAACAATTCTAGAGTCACCTGAACGGATTCAAGATACTTAGAGGGAAAAACAGATAATGGATGATATTTCTCAATTATGTACACATCATAGTAAAACAATATAACTGGCAAAAGTATTATATAAGAGAAGAATATTAGATTCTAGATGTTAGTTTCTATTTCATATCTTGAATGAGTTATTCAGAGGTGTGCAGATGACAAACTATTTGATTTGCAATATTGAAAAGACTACACTTACAGTTAAAAAAATAGCCTAAAAGGGACCCCTGGGTGGCTCAGTCCATTAAGTGTGCGACTTCTGCTCAAGTCATGATCTCACGGTTCATGGGTTCAAACCCCGCGTTGGGATCTGTGCTGACAGCTCAGAGCCTAGAGTTTGCTTCAGATTCTGTGTCTCCCTCTCTCTCTCTCTGCCTCTCCCCTGTTCATACTCTTGTCTCTGTCTCTCAAAAACAAATACATGTTAACAAATATATTTTTTAAAAAGCCAGCCTAAAAATCAAAAAAGATATTGAAGAATCGTTGTTAGAGAACTTTCATGGTATAATTTGCTGATAGTTTATAAACCATGACATGTACTTAATAATTTAGCTATTGTGTTGCTCCAAAGTATATATTGTAAATATAATAGGAGGGCTATTGAGTTAAATTTTCTGGGCAAAAATGACCATATTGTTTCCTCGATATTTATTTTCCAGAAAATATTTATCAATTCCCTTTTACTCATATTAATAGCAAACCTTTAAAATAAAATAAGTTTAGTTCAGCAAATATTGTATATATGTCCAATAAAACTAATGTATACTTTCTCTATTAACGCAGGTATGAATACCAACAGTCTGTTTCCATCATTATAAAATCTAAAGTAGTTAAAGAATATATTCCAGGAGTAAATCATGAAATGATACCATATTTTGGTCTTCAGGTTTGACAAGCAGAGGAAGATACATATTTAGTAAATACACTCTAAAATGTGTAGCTAAGTTCATTTTATGAAACAAAAACCTCTCTAGTTGAAAAAGTTGAAGATAATGAGAGGTGACAGTGAAAGGCACTCTTTCCTCTATGCCCCCAAGTCACATGAAATTAGGAGCACTGTGTGTCACCATAGTATTTCCTGAGATGAGAATGCAGGACCAATGGTGAACTCCAATAATCAAACCTTTCCCAAAGGACACTCTAGGATTATCCAACTTAGAGATAGAAGTCAGAGCTCTAGCTCCCCGATGTACTGATAGCTGAATAAAAATAGTAATTAGGGATGATTTCTAGGTATTTCTGATGATATGCTGGGCTCTCCTCTAAGCCCTTTTCATGTGTGAGTTTATTTAATCTGCACAAGAACCTTTTGAGGAAGGTAATCTTAGAAGCCTATTACTAAAAGACAAGCACAAGGATGTTAAGATTTTCCTCAGATGATGCAGCTAGTATTGAATTTTAGCCAAGAGAATTTGACTTAGTCTCTTCCTATCTATTCTGTCTTGGGGAGATTCTGTTAAACACACGCATGAATGCGTATGTACTGTTAAGGTGGACTGCTACATTTTCCTGTAAATATTTTGGTTTGAAGTTTTCATTTCATCTTAAGAGTGAAAGAACTTCTTTGATTAATATAACTTATTGTCAAATTGGCTAACATACAGTGTATACAGTATACTCTTGGTTTGGGGGATAAATTTTCATGGTTCATTGCTTACACATGACACCCAATGCACATCCCAACAAGTGCCCTCCTCAATGCCCATCAATGAAGTCTTCCTTTCTTTCTATAGAAATTCTGACTAAAATATTTAGGTGAGCTTTTGGGGGGGGTTGGAGATTTTATTCTTCTTAATTAGTCCACTTGAACACAAGGAATATATTCAGAATAAATAGAGATTTAAGTAATATATTGTATAATTGAAAATAACTAATCGTAAAATAACTTCAGCTTAACTGAGTGTATGTGTGTATATATACACATACGTGTGCACCCACAAAAAGGCATCATATTCATTTTGTCATGGACTATCTGCTTCCATAACTCATATGTTAATTCACAATTCTAGCCACTTTTTTGTGTTTAGATGTTTGTAAAAAGGTAGAGATTCACTTTCTTTTTTTAAAAATTTTTTTGTCTTTATTTTATTTTGAGAGACAGAAACAGAGAGTGAGTGGGGGAGGAGCAGAAAGAGAGGAGACAAAGAATCTGAAGCAGGCTCCAGGCTCTGAGCTGTCAGCACAGAGCCCAATGTGGGGCCTGAACCCACAGACTGTGAGATCAAGACCTTAGTTGAAGTCAGATGCTCAACTGACTGAGCCACACAGGTGCCCCGTCACTTTCTTTCTTAAAAGAGATAATGAAATAAAATCTTTTTTTTTTTTTTTTGTAATCTTGTAATATGTAACCTTGTTTTATCCCAGCAAGTACTTTCTCCATCCAATTACTTTCTTGGGAATTTTGAATACAACAAACACTGAACATTAACCATGAAAGCAGATCATTATCAGCCTTGAGATTCTCAGCTCTAATGTCCTCAATCTGTTGAACCCTAGAATAATGGTTGTAGTGATGAAATACGTGACTATCATGTGACTCCTTTGAGGATGTTTTTAGGCAGTCTTCCTCATCAATACATCAAACTCACTGACACCCCCCGGCTCTCTGCAAGCAGCTAATGGTCAATAGCATCTCAAAATCTTTTTTTACACACTGTTGGAACTTCCTTTTGTAAAAGATAAATCTAACTATGAGAACTGACAAGAGATTGGGACTTATTCTTTATAAAATATCTATAGTTAACTCAAAAATACACAATAATCCAACCCGTAGAAAAATCTATATACTTCAAATTTATGTTCTTTTATATATTTCATTTCTTTTTAGAGTACTGAAAAGAAGTCAAGTTAAACTTTTGTTTATTTCCTTAGGACCTTTTAATGTAAAAAAATAGTACACTTGACAATAAGTCTTTGTAAAACTATGTTCAGTTATACTTCTTCAATAAAATACATTACTTGTAGTGATATAGTTTCATAAAACATAAATAGAATCTTTTATATTTTGTTCTAGTCTTAGTCATAAGTGAGAATAAAAATACCTTGAAATTTCTGTATCATTTAAACAGTCCACAGGAGACTCTGGAATCTTCATACCTTGTAAAAATGTTAGGATTTTTGTTGTCTCTTTCTAATTGAGGGTCATTAACTCAGATCCAAGATCACTTATTTGGCATTTTATCTAACAATAATAAGTTGGAAAAAGCAAATAACAAAGAAACAAACAAAAACCCAATACTATAAGAAAAGTGTTTCTTTTCTTTCTGTACTTAATACATCAATCAATCTGTTGTTACTGTTTTTCATGAAAACAGAAATTTTAACCCCTAATATTTATCCTATAAAATACTTGCCTAACAATTTATTGTGTGGTGTGTGTGTGTGTGTGTGTGTGTGTGTGTGTGTTTTGTAATGAAGATGATTGCTCTTTCTTTTAAGATGTGTTTTTTAGCAAGTGACAGAAAAGCCATCAACACGATCTTCTAAAAAAACTGATTTTTCCCCCTACATAACAAGTAATGTAGGAATGGCTTACACTGTTTAATACTGTCATCAAGGACTTTAACCCTCTCTGGTGATGGGCTGGGTCAACCCTGGGTCTTCAATTTGACCCATTCGCTGTCAATCGGCAGGCAGACTGCTGAGGCAGCTTCATGCACCACAACCATATTCAAGAGTAATGAGGGGAATAGCCAAATGCTCTCCAACTATCAGACAAGTAACTGCTTTTCCAGAAGTCTCCAACAGAGTCCTCACTGATCTCAATCGGAACACATATATATCTTTAACTGGAGTGGAGGTGGAGGAAGTAATTGCTTGTTTGGGCATTTTCTACTCTTTAGGTGAGAGGGAGCCTGGGGAAAGTGGGTATGATAGGACTTTGAATGCCAGTCAGCACAGCTAACTGCAATAAAATAATTTACATAAAAATTGTCTTATTTAGGGGCACCTGGGTGGCTCAGTCAGTTAAGTGTCTGGCTTCAGCTCAGGTCATGATCTCAAGGTTTGTGGATTCGGGCCCTATGTCGGGCTCTGTGCTGACAGCTAGCTCAGAGCCTGAAGCCTGTTTCAGATTCTGTGTCTCCCTCTCTTTCTGACCCTCCTCTGCTCTGGTGTCTCTGTCTGTCTCTCAAAAATAAAGAAAAAACAGAAAGAAATTTTTTTTTTTAATTTTATTTAGAACTAGGTTCTGAAACAAACATGAAATGCAGAGAATTCCTAGATAGTAGGTGAACTTCTCTGGAAGGCTACCCTAAGATTTACATATTTTATTAAAAGTTAAAAAATTTAAAATATTTTTAATTTATTTTTGAGAGACAGAGAGAGACAGCATGAGCAGGGGACGGTCAGAGAGAGAGGGAGATACAGAATCCGAAGCAGGCTCCAGGCTCTGAGCTAGCTGTCAGCACACAGCCTGATGCGGAGCTCGAACCCACAAACAGTGAGATTATGACCTGAGCTGAAGTCAGACACTTAACCAACTGAACCACCAGGTGCCCCCGAAATTTAAAATATTTTAAAAATTATTATCATTTTTAGTGATTAGATATTTTAAAAGGTTTTAAAAGATTTTTGGATATTCTAATGAAAAAAAAAGTTTCAGAATCATGTGTTACCACATGGGGTCTCACCAATAAATACATTGGTTCAAAATGAACATGAAATATGCATAGATTTCATTAAACCAAACCAAACTTCAAATATAGGAATAAAGTGAAATAATGAAATAGGGCAAATACAACAAAATAGAGATATTGCACATTGACTATATTACATATACTCATATGTATGCATATATATTATACATATACATTATATAATGTATGTATAAACATAAATATATTGTATATGTTTCAATACATGATATATTAAATAAATATATAATATATATTACATATATATTCTTATATGTATTCACCAAATACAACAAAAATGCTATAATGATATTTTTTGAGCCTTTCTTCTACATACTCATTCCCATACTCTATTTTTTTATTTAAAATTTTTTAATGTTTTTTATATATTTTTGAGAGACAGAGAGAGAGTGAGAGCAGGGGACAGTCAGGGAGAGAGAGACACACAGAATCCAAAGCAGGCTCCAGGCTGTGAGCTGTCAGCACAGAGCCCGATTCAGGGCTCAAACCCAAGAACTGTGAGATCATGATATGAGCTGAGCTAGACACGTAACAGACTGAGGCACCCAGGCGCCCCCCCCAAACCCATTTTTAAAAACTTATTTTATCTGATTTCTGTCATCAAAAATTATCCAGCTCCTTTTTTTATTGACAAATTCAGCATGTATACACCCTCATACAAATGATAAATCACTCTGATAGTTGTAAAAGATATTTTCATTTCCAAATATGTATAGTATTACAATTCTAGGGAGAAAGTGAACTTCCTGCTTTGTTGTACAAAAAAGAATTTGTTTTTCCAAATGTATTTACTAATTCCATTTATAGCCAAATTGATTGAAAAAATAGCCCATTAATTAAGTTGTTCATGGCACAAGTAGGGAGATGAAGCATTTGGTTTATTATGACCAAATATTTCAGACACACAGATCCTTTACTCTCTCAGGAATTTTTTAAAAATGTACATAATCATGCTTTGTGCGATATATGATAAAATAATTATTTCAAATTTGATTAAGCATACGACTCCTGATTTCAGCTCAAGTCATGATCTCAAGGTTTGTGGCTTCGAATCCCGCATCAGGCTCTGCACTGACAGCCTGGAACCTGCTTGGGATTCTGTTTCCCTCTTTCTTTCTGTCCCTTCCCCTGCTCACTCTCTCTCTCTTTCTCAAGATAAACAAATACACATAAAAATAAATCAAATGTGCTTAAAATAGTCTTTTAAAATTTTTTCTAGATTGTTTAATAATGTTTATTTTTTCAGCAACGTATAGCTTTAAACTCATTTCAGTGACACGTGGGTTAATGTATATTAAATTAATAATTGTAAAAAGTGCATTTTCTATACATAAATATTTAAATTACGTATGAAGTTTAGCTTGGCAACCAAAGCCATGTTAAACTTTAGCCACAGCCTATCTTTACACAGGAATTAAATCATTGTGTCCTTTACTTTGCACTTACTCCAAAACATAAAAAATAAGACTCCATTTTTAATGAAAACCGGAGACATTCATAACCTCAGTCACAACATTATGCCTTAGAGTCCCAATCCCCAGTTGTAATACCTGAGAACAAGTGGAGAAATAAAAAGTATGTAAGCAAATGGAGCAAAGTTAACCTTAAGTTATCACATATATAAAATGAAAATAATAACCTACAGAAAACAGAGGACCTAAAATTGCCCTAGAATTAAAAAAAAACCCACCAGTAATAATAGAAATTCAAAAATTAGTAAACAGATTGGAAGATAATATTAAGGTCTTTAGAAATTAGAAAATAAAACATGAAGATTACAATAGGCAATAGACTTGAAGATCAATCCAGGAGGACTATATAAAGGACAATTAGTAAAGTTATATTAAGAGAAAAATAGACGAAACATTGTTCAAACATGTTTTTGAACAATAATACATTTTTTCAGGTTTGAAGATAAACATCTTTTGCCAAGCTTATTACTCAGAAATTTCAGAACTTTATAGATAAAAAGACTCTGAGAGACAATTCTGAGAAAAAGGTATTAGTTCTCATCCAAAAGATCTGGACTAGAAAAGCCGTGTGCTTCTCCATCACTCACTATGACGTAAATGTGGAAGAAAGAACAAGGATATTTCAGAGCTACAAAGTTCCAAACAATCTCTTTATTCCATTTCTAAGAAAAATATTATAAACTCTGCTCTATCAAAATGAGGAAGTAAACCATGATGGAGGAAAAACATGAGTTTCAGACTGGGGGTGGGGGGAGAGAAACAGTAAGAGGAGCAGAGGGACTTCTTAGCAAGCCAGTATCCCAGGACCATAGCATGGTGTGTCCCGGATGGAGCAAGAGGCACAAAACCATTGAAAAGGGTGATCCATGACATACAAACTTGAGAACTGGATAAACCTGATCATCTAATAAAGTTCACTCTCTAGAAAATTCTATTGCCACTTTCCTTAGATACTGGAGAGTAGAAACACTTAACCCTAGGTTAAAACAAATAGTATATTAAAACAAACAATATGAAACAAAAATTAACTCCAGAAAACCAGAAAAAATGGAAAAAAATGATGACGCATGCTACAAGTCTCAAAGTGAAAAATATTTATATGCTCATGTAATTTATTTTTTTTAATATTTTTTAATTTTTTTTATTTTTGATAGAGAGACAGAGCATGAGAGGGGGAGGGGCAGAGAGAGAAGGAGACACAGAACCGGAAGCAGACTCCAGGCTCTGAGCTAGCTGTCAGCACAGAGCCTGATGCGGGGCTCGAACCCACGAACGTGAGATCTGACCTGAGCCGAAGTCGGAGGCTTAACCGACTGAGCCACCCAGGCGCCCCTATATGCTCATGTAATTTAAAAATCTGAAAATAGATTTAATCAGGAATTCATGAGGAGGATATGGAGGCTGGGAATTTACAGGCTAAGGTTTTAGTATCTCCATTTACCACAAGAGATTGATAAGTATAATTGACACATCAATGGATATAAAAGTTAATAATTTAAAAATAAAGTTTTTGGTGATCAGCATTCTGGAGACGGTCATAAATTGGATTTTTGCTATTCTTATCATACTTCTTAACTCTTAGCTGTTTCACTTTAAATCATATATTCATATAAAATACTAATTTTAAAAATTGATGCAGTCTCAAATTTAGCTTAGATCTAGTTGTGTCTACCACTATTTTCAATTCTGGTATATTATACTTTAAAGAAATAACTGCTTTAGTTTTATATTTGTTTTGTTTTTAAATAGTTAGATAAAGCAGATGGTTTTAGGCTGATATTTACAAGTATTCTCCTCCAAATAACACATTTTGTTTTAGATAGACTAATGCCAAATAGAAGAAAATCCAAATTATGATAACTCTCTTTTTTGTCTTAATATTTAAATTTCTTTTCAACGTTTATTTTTTTGAGAAAGAGAGAGACAGAGTGTGAATGGGGGAGGGGCAGAGAGAGAAGGAGACACAAAATCTGAAGCAGCTCTAGGCTCTGAGCTGTCAGCCCAGAGCCAGATGCAGGGTTTGAGCTTCTGAATCATTAGATTGTGACCTGAGCTGAAGTCGGTCACTGAACTGACTGAGCCACTCAAGTGCCCCCTGTCTTAATTTTTTAAAAAGAAGCTGATGTGGTACATAAAAATTTTAATCAAATGTTAGATGGTATGTGATAGTGGCCATGGGCTATGCTCTAAACTCAGGCTACATTGGTTCAGATTCTAGCTCTCTCACTTTCTGTGTGACCTTGGCCAAGTTACATGGCCCCTTTGTGCCTCACTTCTCAGATATTTAATAATGTAATGTTAATAAAGCAGAATCATAGTTTTGTAGGAATTAGATAATTCACAGGAATAGCTTGGATCTTCACTTTGCAGCAGGAAGAGCTCTGTAATTATTAGCCATGTTATCATCATTCCGAGGACAAAATGTTTTATGAGTTTGACGAAGAGCAATCTGAGAAAATTTGAGAAATTATTTTCTCACTTTTTTTCACTTTCACTTTCTTTGTATATTTCATCATCTTTTTATTTTATTCCTCAATTCATTTATAAATATGTATGTATACTTTTGATAATAAAATAAAATACATTTATTTTTTCTTAATATTTTATTTTTAATTTTTTTAATGCTTATTCAGTTTTGAGAGAAAGAACGTGAGCAGGGGAGGGGCAGAGAAGAGGACACAAGATCCTAAGAAGAGGACACAGTGTCCTAAGAGGAGACTACTGTCAGCAGTGAGCCCCATGCACGGCTTAAACTCATGAACCATGAGATCATGACCTGAGCCAAAGTCCTGCACTCAACTGACTGAACCAACCCAGGTGCTTCAGAATAAAATCATTCTAAAAATAAAACGATTTTCTTGAGTTTTCAATCTCTTAATCAACTCTATCACAATATACTCATTATACACACTCATACACAATTACATGTATCTTATGAAGAAGATTTGTAGTAACTGAAAATCATAAAAGTCATAACTAATTCTGATTGCAAATCACTGTGAAGAATTAATTAGCTAATCAATGAGTCCTGAGCACACACCCTGAAAATCCAACCTCTATCCATGGTCGCCGTCTTACTCCTGGTAGGATCTCTATCATGTCTGTTTTAAAGTGAGATGTAGACTTTTTAAATGTTATTTTTTTAAAAGTTGGGGCACCTGGGTAACTCATTTAAGCATCTGACTTTGGCTCAGGTTATGATCTCAGAGTTGGTGATGTCTAGCCCCATGTCTGGCTCTGTGCTTACAGCTCAAGAGCCTGGAGCCTGCTTTGGATTCTGTGTCTCCCTCTTTCTCTGCCCCTCTGCCACTTATACTGTGTCTCTCTCTGTCTCTCAAAAATGAATAAATGTTAAACAATTTTAAATTCTTAAAAAAAGTGATGTATAGAATTCTTATTTTATTTTAACATTTTCAAATGTTACCAAGTGACCCACCCATCCAAATATGACTTTTCATGTTATGGATTCCCCACCCTTTACAGACTGAGTAGATGAAAACAACTTTCAAGAGTGTGAGGTCTCATGGGAAGTCTCCTCACCAGTTATCTCATCACGGTATTTCACTCATTCAACCCCATCTTCCTGATCTGGGCAACGGAGACTATCATAGACTTCACCTCATTATATTGGTGAGGCAATGATATAAACCAGTGCTTGACATGCTTAATATAGTGCTCAGACAATGCCAAACACTAACAAAGGGAGTAAAGTATAACAACCATAAAGCTACATCAGTGAAAACACTAGAGAAGCTTTTCACTATTTTCATTTGATATTCAAGTTTATATTCAGTCAGTAAAGGAAGTTAAAACATTTCAAATATTTTGGTACAATCACTAAAATTGTTCCTGAATTTGTTCTATTTATACTGTGTTCAAGAGATTTACTCAAGGATTTAGGATAATTACATAGTAGAGGAAAAAATTGCTTTAGAAAAAAATTTAATTTCCTCATTTTGTGAAGGGGAAACGTCTCTGAAGACAGCCAAAGCAAATAGAAGAAACACAGCATATCATTTTGCAAGGTCTATTATACTTCAAGAAATAGGAATAGGCAGGAAATGTATTTCTTATTGGATCATGTATGATATATTATATTAAACCTGCAATTCAAGAAAATGTTCAAGAATTCTAAGACTTTCTGTTTTCAGCAGTGTCAACATGTATTCATTCTGTGACTACTAACAGTTGGCAATCTTTTTTTGAGAAGAACTGACATGAGCAGTTAGTAAAATTTGTTACTCAACAGTAATAGAATGGACCATGTTCTAAATCCCAATTTGCCAAATTCTCCTCTCTCTAGGAGCTTTATTCTTTCTCCTGAGTTCCCATGCATAAGCGAGTATCATTTACGTCCATTTCCTAGGTAAGTATATCTGCAAATAGGAAAATATTTGAACAGTCTTTGTGGGTTGTTACTATAATTACAGATGATATGAGAAAAGAAACAGAGCTCAATAATTTATTTTAAAAATCAAATCATTGGGGCATCTGGGTGGCTCAGTCGGTTGAGTAGCCGGTCTCGGCTCAGGTCATGATCTCATGGTTCGTGGGTTCAAACCCCACATCAGGCTCTGTGCTGACAGCTGGCTCAGAGCCTGGAGCCTGTCTTTAGATTCTGCGTCTCCCTCTCTCTCTGACCCTTCCCTGCTCACACTGTCTCTCTCTCTCTCTCAAAAATAAATAAAAACAGTAATTTTTTTTTAATTTTAAAAATCAAATCATTAAAAGTAATATATGTCACTACAATAGGGAACCATGAAGTTGGCACTGGGTGAACAAGCCAACATATACCAGCCAACATCTAGGCTTAGACTATGGTTCAAGTGAGTCTATGATAGAGAATTCTCAGTGACATCTTTAAGTAAATTAAATGAAGACAAATCATCATAATTGTTACTGTATACTTATATTCTGATGCATAGTGTCATCTGGATTGTTTGGGCACATTTATAAATATAGAGTTAACAATATAATATAAGGCATTTTGTGGTAACTGCCTAAAATTAAGTATAAATAATGCACAAACGAATTGTTGAAGAACTAAAGGTGGATTCTGACTACTTTGATGGGAAAGAAATTGAGAAGAAATTGAATTAACATTGAATTAACATAATTCATATGGAATTAAGGTAATGAAAGATACCTCAAGCAAAAATAAAGACATAGTAATTAAATTTAAGATAAACTCCAGAGAGTGTAAATAGTCCTATGCTTCTGAGTATACATAGTTCTTCGATAATATATGGATTAAATTGAAAAGTAGTTAATGGCAGTGAATATTAAATGCTTATAGTGACATATGGAGGGTCTTGAGTGAATGACATTAATTTTTATAATAAATTATTTAATTCCACATTTTAATCGTGACAGAAGAAATCTACCTTGAGGATTAAATTTTCGTATAAATGACCAGGTTCACTCACCATAGGTATCAGATCGATCAGTCTTAGAATTTACGGGCTGACATTGCCCCGATGATTTCTCTTTGTGGACAGGAAAAGTACGGAGGGAAGTAGAAATGTATCACAAAATCATGGCTATAGGGAGCCCGATAATTTTTAAGTTTTAATTTCTCTTCAATTTTTGTACAAAAATTCAGCAAGAAATTATCTTTAAAAATAACATCCCAGCATATCACTTGGAAAAACTACCTCTCAGCTGCATATTTGCTCACATCCACTTCTCTTTGACGTTCTCAACTTATATAAGTTAAAGGGAAAATGTACTAGAATCAAAGCTCAAAGAGTTATTCTCTTTTATTCTACACAATTGAATCCTTATATTTGAACCTTTATATAACCAAAGACAAGCAAAAACTTCAAAGGGTAATGTTAATTAAAAAGTTTAAATATATTTATTAATAATAAACAGTTATGTGTTCTAATATTCTTTGTACCTTTCTCCATTTTTAAAGTGTCTCAAGTAAGCCCCATCTAACTTTAAAATCATAAAACATTGGCCATGTTTTACTACAAATGGCAGACAATACAAGTTCCAAAGTTTATTTTGTATATATTTTATACCATTATAAAATCCTTACAGGTTTGCTTTTGGCTATCAGCATTTTAGGAAAATAACCAACACACAGTATTTCTTGTAAATCTGAACATTCATGTTATCTTCCTTCCCTCTCATGTTTACCTAACGTAAAATATCCTTTTTATTAGGTACATATTCTTTAAACAGGTAAGGGGACTGAGAACATGACAGAATTGGAGAACAACTTGAAGCTGAGAGGTTTTTAGTTTTTTGTTTTATTTCATAAATGGTTGGGGCTTCTGAAATAAATAATTCACCTGTCAGATTATAATATTAGTCTGCCAAAGGACAATATTATTTGATATAGTTTTAATTAGTAAATCCATGACCTGGCCACTTGCCTATTAGCTGTATTTTTCTCCTTTTGTTTCTTTTACTATAGTTCCTCCTGCAATTATTGTTACTGTCCCATTCTTTTTAAAAAGTGTACACATACTTTTTGTTATTTTTTAAGAAATGGCTAGTGTAATGGGGCACCTGGGTGGCTCAGTGGGTTAACTGTCTGACTTTGCTCAGGTCACGATCTCATGGTTTGTGAGTGTGAGTACTGCATCAGGCTCTGTGTTGACAGTTTGGAGCCTGCCTGGAATCTGGGACTCTTCCTCCCTCCCTCCCTCCCTTCTCAGTTTCTCTCTCTCTCTCTCAAACTAAAATAAAATAATAAAAATGAAATGAAATAAATAAAATAGTAATTAACTAAATAAAAGAAATGGTTAGTGTTGGCTATACTAAGTTATGACTCAAATCTATTGTACACAATTGAACCAATCTCAATGTTTCAGGAATAAAAATTCTGTGTGCAGCAATGTAATATTTAGTATTACTTTGGAGTTGCAAATTCATTGGTTGAAAGTTTCCACTTTTCTAATTAGAAAACTATCATTTTTTTCACCGAGTGTGCTTTCGTGTAGGTCATATATAACTATAATGGATCACAAGTAATATGTATTGTTTCATACTCTGTTTTTTCCCTTACCTTTGCACTGTTTTCTCAGATACAGGGAAAAATAATAAGAAAATATTTCCTTGAAAAGCGCAAGCATTAGTAATTTTCCCACCTATTCTGATGGCAACAGGCAATCCCTCAAAGGGAACTATATACATTTTTCCTTAGTGGAGATAGAATCTTCTATCAGTTCCCAAGGGAGAAGTCTGTAAAATATTGATGTTCTGGAGGAGAGTGTGAAAATAACACACATGTTTTTACATCCTTTCATGCTAGCTCTGCTTCCTTTTTCTGGGTGAGTTCTCTCTCCTCAAGGGAGACTATAATATTCTCTTGCAGTCTCAGACTTACCCCCATTTTCATTCAAAGTTTCTATAGAGTCTGTCTCTCTGCTGCCTCCCAGAGAGATTCAACTTATGGAGAATCTCCCCCCCGCCCCCCATTGATTGAATACGTTACCACGCTCTTTAAATTATTATTTAAGAAAAGAAGGAAGCAGAGAAAGAAGAAAGAATAACAGTGCTTCTTTACTGTAGAGGTACAAACCCATTGCATATTTTGGCCAATTAATTATATTATCCAATGAAGTAAACCTCTCATATAAAAGACAAGTAATAATCATCCATACCCAGGTCTAAGTCAAAGGACACCAGTTGTTTTATGTGTACCCTCATTCTTTACTGGTTTTGAAATTTCTTGAAAAAATTATAAATATGAGTAGGGCACAAAAGGAATATATAGCTTTTAGGTTTTCTACCAGTGTGATGTGCTAAAGAGAAAAAAGATTGACATGCTTTTGAACAAATAGAAACCGAATTTTACATAAGCTTTTACATAATAGGATATTTTTGCAGTAACTGTGATATTTATTCAAAAATTAAAGCAGAAGGATATAGTATATTAGATAACCTTAAGAGTAAGTATCATTGTATAACATATGTTTTACTATAATTTTAAATAAGGGCTAATATCTGAAACGATTATGCCAACCTCAGTATGTATTTACTCAGCAAAGTTATCTAGTAGCAGTTAAAGCTCATTCCAAATGAATCCCTATTTTATAAATATTGTTTGAGATAAATGTTTCTTTTTTCCTAAAGCACTCAATATTGATGTCATTTCTTTATTCTCCCAGGATTCTCTTGAAGAAATTATTTCTTGAAGCACATATAATCCTTATACATGTGGGATTCCTAGTAAGACAAAATGCAGCAAACATTTTACAAATATTTTTGGTTTGTTTTAGTAAAGAAAGGATGCACAAAATGCATGCAATAAATTAACAGTAAAATCAGAAGATCAGGTATTTTATAAAATTTATAATTTGGTGAAAGATTAAACAAATATAATTGTGCTCTATGAAGAAAAAAGTATGAAATCCCTGGTACATTTTAAAAGATACTGTCTTCTGTGCACCTCTCACGTGGCAAACCTCACACTTTCCATTATTGACTTAAACAATTTTCACAGCACGAGGTGTGCTACATTGCCATTACAGATGAGGAAACTGAAGTTCAAATAGTTCAGATGTCCATGCAGTTCTAGAGTCTTCGATTCTAGATTCTAACCCATGGTGGCCATCTCTAAACAGTGATTTTCTGCCAGGAGAGCATCATGCTAAGGTCAGGAGGCTGTGGTGAGGTTATACATGTGTTCTGGCAAGTTTGGCCATTGACCCATTCACGGCTTTGTGTAATTGGCCTCCATCCATTTACTTTTGACTCATCACGTTTAGAAAGAGCTCCCTAGAGCCTGGATTTAATGCATATCACATACATGTGAAGAAACAAGACACTAATTCTTAACATAAATGGAATAATCTTTGTGAGATATTTTTGTATTTTGTGTTTTTAATCATTCAGGGTATGGAACAACCAAAGCTAAACAGATAGAAAGCCAGAATATTAACAAATAGGATCAACACCCAAAACATAAATGGAGATCACTAGAGATTAAAGTCAACTAAGGCAGTCATGTTGAGTTATATATTTTTCCCTCTCGGTTTCTAACTATTTTGATATATGTTTTTTTTAATTTTCTATTTTATTTTTAAGTAATCTCCACATCCCATGTGGAGTTTGAACTTGCAACCCCAAGATCAAGAGTCGACTGCCCTACCACGGAGCCAGTCAGACACAAATTTTCTATTTTGTAATAACAGAGTGCTCTCATTTAAAAAATAGTTAAGTCTCTGGGGCACCTGGGTGGCTCAGTCGGTTGAGTGTCCGGCTTTGGCTCAGGTCATGATCTCACAGTTCGTGGGTTCAAGCCCCGCATCAGGCTCGGTGCTGACAGCTAGCTCCGAGCCTGGAGCCTGCTTCCGGTTCTGTGTCTCCTTCTCTCTCTGCCCCTCTCCCTCTCGTGCTCTGTCTCTCTCTGTATCAAAAATAACTAAAACATTTAAAAAAATTTTAAAAATAGTTAAGACTCTATAATTATGCTAACTGCTAACAATTTTTTAAGAGGCAATCCATTTCTATTTCTCTTGACACGTTTATAATAATAAATGAAACCTGTGTGATGGAGAGACATATCATTTGATAATGTCTATATATGCTAGTCACTTCTTCCATTCTATTTTACAGGAAAAACTGCTTCTAGCAACTCACTGAATAATATTTAAAACTGGTTTAGTACAACTTAGGGTATCCACAGAAAAACATTCCATACACCAGGCACTGTGCTAGAAAATGCCAATGATTTGTTTTAATTCTAATAACAGCCTTATAAATTAATATCTGTCCTAATTTTTGAAAACGAATGGGTGCTTCCAAAGGTCAACTAAATTGCTAACACACCTGTAACCATTAAATGTCAGGCTAGCTCAAAATCTCTGTGATACTGCACTGTTTTAGAATACATTCTGTTGTCATTGAGCATTCATGAGTGCTCGAGTGTTTACTGAATCATATTGAAAAAAGAAACAGATGGAGCCTCATAGAAGTAATTAGTTAAGGTGTTAGTCCCTTAATTACTAACACTCAATTTTCCTAAACTACTAATTATTCTTCCCCAGTGTTCAATCTCATTCAGAGTCTAATACCATTTGACATTGGGACAGAGAGAGAATTTGGTAATCAGACAGGAAAGTTAGGATAGTTGATGGTGGACAAGGGCTAGAGCAGAGGAAAAGCTAGTTAGTACAGATGGACTGAGGTTAAACTGAACACTTGTAATAAATGTTTGCTGAATTTATATAAAGTTAATGTCATGGCCTTAGTTTACTAGGGTTGCCATCACAAATACCCCAGACTGGGGGGCTTTCTCAGGCATTTGGAAGCTGGAACCCAGCCCATCAAGGTGTCTGCAGGTTTTATTTTGAGACATCTTTCCTTGACATGCAGATGGCCACCTTCCCCCTTCATCTTCATGTGGTCTTTCCTCTGTTTGTGTTGTTTGACTCTTTTCTACTATTCTTATAAGGGCACTAGTGTTACTGGATTAAGACCCACTCTAAGGACTCTATTTTAACCTAATTACTTCTTTAAAGGCCTAATTTACAAATACAATCACATTCTGAGGGCTGTGGGTTAGAGCTTCAACATATCAACTTTGTGGGGACACATTTGGCTCATAGCAATCACTACCCTGAATTCCATATTGAATACAAAGATGAAATGAATAAGGATTTGCCTTCAGGAAGTTTCCAATCTGGCAGGAGAATCACTGTCTTGAATTAGAGTCCTACTTCCTAACTAGGTTATCCCACAAATGCTACACAATTTTCCTTGTGTAACACAATTTATTGATGTCCTTTCTCTCTTAAATATCTTTAGTATATTGCTATCAGAGTCCAAGTTCACAGCATAATAATTAAAACCCTGATTCACTAATTCTATCCTCTCTCACAACAGTTGAATTATCCCACATGGTACCTTCCCAATCCCTGAAATTCTCTCAATCAGCAACTATGAATTAATACTTTAACGAAACTGACCATATTCTTATTTCCTTCCTATGCTTCCTTCTGCTTTTTAGCACATAATTTTCTCTACCTTGAAATTTCTTTTTCCATTTCTGTTGTGGGACAGGCAGCTAGCTGGTCTGCACAATTGTAATTCTTTTTCTTCAGGTTATATTTCCCAGAGTCTCTTGAAACTGTATGTAGACACATTGCTGATCCTAATCAAGAATTGGATATATAATCGATATGGGCCATTTCTGAGTCAAAATATTTTGAGGGAATGCTTTCTCCTCTTCTGCCAGTCATAAGCAGGCACCAAGGACCTGAGGGATGGGCCTGGGTTTTTTAAATACCCAGGGAAAATTGTCAGATAGTGAACTGGAATAACCCATGACAATTATAGCATGAGCAAGAAAAATATTTCCATAGTGTACAAGCCATTACATACGTCTAAGTCTATGCGTTAGTTCATTCTATTCTATCCAGGCAATATACCCAATGACTGAAATCTTATTTATTAAAACAAAACAAAATAGCCAAAAACAAACATTCAAACAAACAGACCAAAATACTAGCTCAATTCAAACATCATTATCCATGTAAAGTTTTTCCTATGATTTCCCTTTCTGGAACATACACCTTGTAGATTTAGAAAGGAGTAAAAAACATAAGACACTGTGAAAAACTTAACAGTATTTAACAGTAAGCTAGAAGGTGTAAGGAGATGAAGAGTGGATGGTGAAGGAATGAAAAATAATTTTTTTAAAAGATATGATTTTTTTTATTTATTTTTTGAGAGACAGACAGAGACAGCATGAGCAGGGGAGGATCAGAGAGAGAGAGTGAGACACAGTATCCAAAGCAGGCTCCAGGCTCTGAGCTAGCTCTCAGCACAGAGCCCGACGCGGGGCTCAAACCCACGAACTGTGAGATCATGACATGACATTGGATGCCTAACCGACTGAGCCACCCAGGAACCCCAGGAATTCTTAACATATTTCTAAGATTAAAGTATAAGAAAGATATTTGAGGGACAGAGGTGATAAATTCAAGCTTGACCTGTTAGGTTTTACATGGGTATACAATTAAATATACCTAACCACTATTTATAAATGTCAAAAGGGGCGGGACTAAATATATATTTATGCTTTATCCTTTAAAAATTCACTAAGTCTGTATGAGAAGGTGAAACATACAAGGGAGACATGTGGAGGAAAAGGGAATTTGGACGAGAATAGGATATTAAGGATTTTGCATGTTGGAAAGACCAACTAAGAGGTACCAAGATATTGTTGTGATAATAAAACAGAATAAAAAAAAATTAGAAATAAGCAGTCTAATAGGAGAGAAGTTGTAAAAGTGATAAATCATGGATGATTAATTAAAACCACTGTATTTGTACAGTCGTTTTGTGAGAATGTAAGCTCTCGGAGAGCAGGGGTATTTGCCTTTTGAGTTGCCATATTCCTA
Organism: Suricata suricatta; assembly: GCF_006229205.1. NCBI lineage: Eukaryota > Metazoa > Chordata > Mammalia > Carnivora > Herpestidae > Suricata > Suricata suricatta. Next base: position 132,257,712 of record NC_043705.1, on the reverse strand, counting down.
GAACCTAGAATAGTGCTTGACACATTAAAAAAATATAAATAAATCAGGCAAAATCAGTAATTGAAACCTTTGGAGAGGGCAGTCTCATTGAATTGTTGAAAACAGATATTAGATTACAGGGTCTTCAAAGAAGAATTCAGACCAAGGTGATTCACATGTGTTTGTGATATGTTTGTATCTGTGAAGAGTGCAGTTTTGAAAAAAAGTGGAGAATATCTTGAAAATAGATTCCTTGTAAAAGCCTTTAACAATCAGTAAGTGAAATGGTGACCAAATGGACTTCAATAGCAAATTGAATACAGTCTTTTATGATATATCTTATGAGTATCTTGTGATGTAGAAGGTATGCTTGGTGATGAAGCCAGCAGTTCATAGAACATACTGGAACATAGAAGAGTCTTAATAAGGAGCACCTGCGTGGTACAGTTGGTTAAGCATCTGACTTTGGCTCAGGTCATGATTTTGCAGTTTGTGAGTTCAAGCCCTGCATCAGGCTCTGCGCTGACAGCTCATCGGAACCTGGAGGCTGCTTCCGATTCTGTGTCTCCCTCTCTTTCTGCCACTTCCCTGATCACACTCTATCCCTCTCTCGCAAAAATCAATATTAACAATTTAAAAAGAGAAGAGATTTAATAAATAATTGCTGATTTAATGTCATAAGCTTGGAGTGGAGTGATAGGACTGTCAATACAAATGGAAATAGGTTTTATAGTCAATAACTTAAAACTGTTCATGTTAGTTGGGATTAGGAAGTTACTTAGTTTCTCCTAATCAGACCCATTGGCTTGAGTCTTTTATTCAGAGAAGAGTCATATGTATAAGGACAATTTTCATGAAACAAACACACTAGGGAACATGTCAGTATATCAGAGTAGGTGCAAGCAGTCAGGGGAAACACGAATAAAAGTTTCTCTATAGACTATCTGTGGGCCCCTTCTCTACTGTAAACTGCTGGGGTGTGGCTGGAAACAACTAGATCACAAAAGGATCCAGGGAGAGGTATTCCATTGTTCCTACTGAATAGCCACTGCACTAGCTTTCTGGCCCTCCTGGGAATTCTGCAGGCAAGCTTAGCCACTTACAGGGAGTCCGGTTTGTTGTTGCTGTTTGTTTAATCTAGTCACAATGAAGTCTGTTGTATGTAACTAAGAATACAATAGCAATTCAAATAAAAATATCACTTCTGCCTATTATAGTGACATTCAAAGTGGCTAAAGGTGATTGTTGAGATGTCAGTGCCCATTTCATTTGACTGCTCCAGGAGATCAACAATTAACTCTATTTTGTTTTACTTTGTATTCTGGTGCTCTGAACAGTGTGTATGTGATACATAAAACAGCTAGTAAAGAGATGCTGCCTGAATGAAGGAGTTAATAAATGCATGCTTCCAAAATCAGTGACATTCTGGCAGATACAGCTTAATGATGGTGCGTTACCATTACCTATGCCCTCAACTTCAGGCCTGCAAACCTGTAGTGACCTGCAAGAACTAGAAAGCTCAAGCATGGCTAAGACATGCCCTGCATCTGATATTGTTACAAAGACTGACGAGTTAGGACCACTCCCTTGAATAGGCCAATCACATGGATGTTTCCGCTCAGAGAATCGTGACATAAACTAGGGTTCAGCCACTCTCCAGAGACCCCTGATGCTAGAAGAAGGCAGTGCACTTAGCCACTCCATCCCAAATAAGTCAAATTAAATATAAAGAGTAGAAATCCAGAGAAGAAAAATAAGGGTGGTTTCTAAGGTATTCAAGTGTCACAAATATCTGTAAGTTTTAAAAGATCAATCAAAGGTCAGATCAAATTGTATATTTATTTGGGAATCCACTAAGTGAAAATTTTTGTGAAATAATGTTATCGTCATTATTACCATTGTTAATACTGCCTTTAAGTTAGGGTTAGTGTAAGTACCTCTATGCTATCCAAGATTTTAAATGAATCTGTAGACCTAGGAAAAAACTGATACTTTAACATCATAAAATAAATGTTTTATTATATATACTCATGGCACTTAACTCACTCTTATCTTTAATAAATTATTCTATACTATTTGATAAATATACATAACTTCAGGTCAGAGGAAGAAAAAGAAAGATCCATTTCATTCCTCTTCCAGAAAATGAAGCAACATTTCAAGTTGCCAGAAACACTTGTTAATTGCTTCCATTGATTATTCCCTGTTATGGGAATCCAGCTCGCCTTCCCATCTCCTCTGCACTGGAAAGGGAGGTATTATTTGATTCATGAATTCTTAAATTGAAACTGAAACCAAACTCCCCATTTTATGCCTTTGTGTATACTCAACTGCTTACCTCCTCTTAGCCTGAGTTTATTTAACTTCCCTTCACTGTTCCAATGTAAATAAATGTGGCCATTATCTGTAAACATAAATGGTTGGTAAAAGTGATACAACATACTAGAAATGCTTCATTGTATTCTCACTGACCATGAAAACAGATCGCCAACATAAGAAAAATTGATATTTAATATAGGTATTCAATTATAAATATGAATGTAGATGTGTGTGGGAAAAATACACACACACACACACACACAATAAACAGAGTACATAGATGCATATTTACGTACTTATTTTTGGATACAAATGCACCTTTTTTTTTTTAATTGTAATTTCCTTATAGCGTTAAAATGTTACCAGATTTTTCCTTGTTCATTTCTAAGGATCTGATATCAAAGGACTCAGGGACCAAAACTCTCAAGAAGTATGTCTCTAAGGTAGGTGGTGGTACTCCTACAGTTATTTATAATAAATTGTTATTCATAAGGCATATCTAATTTTGATTTAAAAATAATTTGACTGAATTATAATAATCATGATGATTTCAACAGAAAATAAGCCTAAATACAAAATAGATTTAAAATGCACAGAATAATAATTTAAATATTTCCATATGATACACAATCTGTCTTTGATCCATTGCTAACTAATTGCTAGATAAACAGAAAGGGTTACAGGTTTAGATGTGTGGTAGATCTAGACACCTTCATAGTAAATCACTTAGGAAAAATAAAAGACCCGAGATTAAATAGCTGAGCTAAAGATGACCTATGACCAATGAAGATATTTTTATTTAATATAAAGACTACATTGTTCTGCATTAGGTACCTTTTTGTATTTCCTATAACCTCTGTTTACAGCCTGAAAGAATTAGTTTTTATTACTCTATGTGACTTAAAGTCAAATAATATTTCTTCTTAAAAATTGTGTCACATAATTTAGCAATGTTAATAATAAAATTCCTTTTGTACTATAGAGAAATTATTTCATGTTCTAAGAGGGAAAGTTTCTGTACAAATAATTCATGACTAGAGTAATTAATGTTTCTGTGTATGGGTAGGGTGACTTTGTACTTCAGAGTAGATGGAATAATAGAGTTTCTTCCTTGTATTTTTTATGAGTGGTCCATGGTTACAAAGGAAACTGATATTGTCTATTTCATCAAGATTAAACTGACTTTAAAATGTAGTCATTTGAATCCAATGTTCTGTAAGTGAATCAGCTTAAAATAAATGAATGTTTTGCTGAAAACAACGCAATTCAAAGCTAGTTTGTGTGTTTTTTATGTACACAAAAATAACTTTACTAATTTGGTTTTTTGAATAAAGATGAGTTTTATTCACGCTCCAAAAACAATAGAATAGAGCAAATGACAATGTTACAGAAAAACATATCAATTACTTGAAGACAAAACTGACATATAGTTGAAAAATTCCTGTGTACATAATAATAAATTCTTACAATGAAATGTTCTCATTCTGTTACTGTGTCAATTTGTTTAAATATGTTATAATATTAAAAAATGTAAATAATGCTAGAGTGAAAAGCAAATGTAAATATCACTTGAATTATGAGTAGACTTAAAAGACATTTCTTGATATTATAAAATAAATATGAACATTTATTTGCAGTAATATATTTAAAATCACTGCTAATTCTTTTGTCATGGTCTTGATGTATTCAGTCAAACAGGCTAAGAGTACAATTTAGTATATAATTCTCATACATGAATTAAGTACTTTCCATTTTAATGGATTGAGTAATACATTTTGTTAAATATCAGATTTTTGTGGGCTGAAAAAGTATGCGTGAGTGCTTCTATTTGTGAGACGAGGGCCAACATAGAAGAGATGAGCAGCAGACATAAATAGGAAATGATTTGTCAGGTGCCTACACATCCATGAGAAACCTTGGAAATTGCTATCAATATTCTTCTAAAGTAGGACTAATTTTGTTAGTTGTTAAACTAGAATAAATTGCCAGATTCACTCAGAAAGTCAACAGGGCTTCTTCTTAAACCTGCTTTTAGACCTGGGCAAGATGATAATGAGTAAATTCACACTTATGTAAGTGTGTTATAACGCCACAAGGAAGGGTCCAGGAAACTAAGAAACTAGAAGAGACTCATAGAATTGAAGTTAGGTGGGGCCAATACCAGCTCCGTACGAGACATGAGAAGGAAATAGCTCAAACACCATTATTTTGATAATTGCCAGAATTCTGATCAGAGACACTGATATGAGGAGAAGGCTGTTACATGCATGTTCAGTTTCTCTAGATTGATGCTCCTCACTGTTTTTTATCCCAGACTATTTCTGTTCCTGTGGCTATTTTTCTAGAGCAATCTGCATTTATTTAATCAGATTTGCTGAACCTCCACTGTGTTTAGAGCAAGATGTGTGGAAGTTATGAAAAACAAGATGTACAAAATCATTTGTAAAATGAAAATAGTGAAATATATTTCAATTCCATTTTTTTATTTTAAAACATTCCATATTTTGAATATTAAATATATTTAACCAATGGTGAAAAGTCATCAAAACATTGGCTGTGTATATTTTAAGTGGTTTTTCCAGTTAATGAACCACAACACTCAATCCCTATAGTACTTGTGTTCTAATTTTTGCAAGCTACACATACTTGATCACAAACACAATTTAAGAGAGATATTGCTGGATCAATATGCTCTATCAGCACTATTACAACAAACTGAATACCTGCATTGTTTGTAGGGAAGCCAACAGCTTTACTAGCAAATCTCACCTTGAAAATGATTAGGAGAGCAAAGGCATGCTGTGGGAAAGAGGGTGTATGGGCATATTTTGCAAACTATTTAATAATAATGCGGTGCTCACAAGTTGTAGATTCCTGTTTTAAATGGAATTTTGGAAACATTCAGAATCAAGAGTCTTCAGACTTGCTTGATCAGAAAAAAATGTAAATTTTGAATTTATAAGACACACACATCCACTCATAACAAAATCTCACAATGTAGTGTGCAATGCTTTGCTCTTTTCAGTTTACCTCTTATCTTTTATTAGTTGATTAAAAGTATATTAGACACAAAGTCATTAAATTGATTTCATAACTTTAATCAATTGCAACCAAGATCTCAAAATGTTGCAATCGATCAAATTCCATTTTATGACTCATTTAGCTCTGCATTGCACAATTGTATTGCAGAAGCATCCTCTGAGTGAAAATGTATATTCTTTTCACAAGTGATTCCTAACCTAATCCATCTGCGTCTCCTACTTCTTTACTCTGAATGTTCAAGATTCAAAGCAATATCTTCCACCTTATATATAACTTAAAATTTCTTGGGGTTGGGAGGTGGCGCCTAGGTAGCTGATTCTTGATTTCACATCAGGTCATGATCTCCGAGTCATGAAATCCAGCCCCACATCAGCCTCCATACTGGCATATAGAGTTTGCTTAAGATTCTCTCTCTCTCCCTGTACCATTCACACTCACACTGTCTCTTTTTCTCTAAAAAATACATACATACATACATACATACAAACATAAATGTAAACAAAATAATAAATGCATAAATAAAATAACTTGTAAATTTATACATGAAAAGAAATATATGCCTTCTGAAATACTTCCAAAAATAAAGCATTGTCTGCTGAAAGGCAACAGAGAAGTTTCTGTCAACATTTTCAAAGCAGTTATATGAATTAAGTATTGGTATTATATTGCAAGAAATACATATAACCTTTTGTTTCTCTATTTCATAGCCTCATTAATCATATTCAATTAGTAATAATAATAAATTTATAAATGTGTAATATAAATTATCCACATTTAAATTCTGGAGTTCAGTTAACCATTTCATTACATGAACTAGAGATAAGAATTCAACAAATGTCTTTAGAGAACACCGTACAGAGTTAAAACACAACATTCGATCCTAGGAGATGGTAAGGTTGATGTGACATATTCTAACACTGAGAGTTTTAAATGTAGGGAAGGCAGGGGGATAAATTGCTATAATCTAATATAACAAAGAGTCCACTGGAGCATGTATGAGGTATAACAGGTAAGACTGTGACTATAAGTATAGTGAAAGGTAAGTGCTATCTACTAAGAGATCAACACATTTAGGTTATGCCTCAGGAGACTGAGTTAGAACATTTACCTCTAAGGAACAGGATGCCTCTCTAAGATTCTGCCTAAAATATATTTAGTATTTATCCCCTTTGATGAGACATAAGAAGGAGAAAGAGAAAGTGAATATAAAGAGAACAAAACCAGGCAGACTTTCTACATGACCTGTGTCTGGTTTTGCAGAACTGAGGGATGAATTTTCAGGAGGTGGGTGCAGGGTGGGGGGCGTAGTCAATGCAAAGCTAAGCTCAAACTTTCTAAACCTGTTGTTGAAAACTATTGCCTTCTAATAATATGCTGATGTTTTCCATTTTATTGACCTCCAACATTAGGGAGAAGCAGGCAGATTATTTTCTATAAATTAGATATTTCCTTTTTACTGATTTCATGAGGACTTGGCTAGTGAAACTTCATTGAGGAGACATCAACATGGCCAAGGAAACATCCATGTGCATGCAGACAAAATCATTTCTGAATCACAGGGTTTGGGGAAATGATGCAGAAGATAGAAGCTAAAATGAAATTAAGGCCAGAGGAATAAAATCTAGGCAGAGAGTACAAATATGTGAGGATGCAGAAAGAATATGCTCTGAAAGAATCCATGAATCTGAGAGATTTCGGAGTATCATTATGCATGGAATGAAGAGAGAAGAAAATTGGACAATCGGGCAGGGTCTAGCACAAAATATCACAAATGTCACTGAGTCTGAACTGAGTCTGAACACTGGGGATCCCCTAAGAGACAAAAATAGGGACTTCAGAAACCAGACATTTTGTTTGTTTCAAATTTTAATTTAAATTCTAGTTAGTTAACATAAAGTATAATATTGGTTTCAGGAGTAGAATTTAGTGATTCATCACTTACATACAACACCCAGTGCTCAACACAGCAAGCATCCTCCTTAATGCCCATCACCAATCTAGCCCATTCCCGGCCACCTGCCCTCTAGCAACCCTCAATTTGTTCTCTATAGTTAAGAATCTCTTGGTTTGCCTCCCTCCCTTCCTCTCTGTCTCTCTCTCTCTCTCTCTTCCTTCCTTCCCATATGTTCATATGTTTTGTTTCTTAAGTTCCACATATGAGTGAAAACATATGGTATTTTTCTTTATCTGACTGACTTATTTCATTTAGCATAAGCAGACATTTTCTTAAACAAAAGTTTTTTTCTCTGACCTATTAATAAAAATAATGAATTTACAAATCAAATATATGTGTGTGTATGTATGTGTGTGTGTGTGTGTGTGTGTATATATATATATATATATATATATATATATATATACAGACCAAAATGTGTCATTTTTTCAATGTATAAAAGTAAAGGATGGGGGACCTGGGTGGCTCAGTTTGTTGTGTCTGACTCTGGCCCAGGTCATGATCTCATGGTTTGTGAGTTGGAGTCCCACTTCAGGCTCTGTGCTGACAGCTCAGAGCCTGGGATCTGCTTTGGGTTCAGTGCCTCCCTCTCTCTCTGCCTCCCTGCCTCTCATGCTCTCCCTCTCTCTCTCAAGAATACATAGACATTAAAAACATTTTTTTAAAAGCACACTTCTGATCATTTAAAAGAAGGGACACTTATTTGTGTGGGAAATAGTAGCTAAATATTAAAATGAAGACAAAGTCACAATAATGTAATTTCACATTTGTACTGACTTACTTAGCACCAGGATAGGTATTTAAACCATAGAGTCACTAGCACTGTATCTGGGTCTATGTGATTTTATGTACATGCAAAATGGTACAGAGGTGAAGTGTGTGTACACTGTGTATGTGCTTGTGTTTAATTCCAAAGAAGGCATTAAAATTATGCAGAGCAAGCAATTAAAATAAATCATTTCATCTTGATTTAAAAGAACATACAACCTTTTTCATATGAAAAATGGATAAACTGTTATAGCCAAAAGTTTGATCCCAAACTCATAGCCTGCATGTAGTGGATCCCAGATAATTCTCTAAAATACTGAATTCTCTTCACTTTCTTCATTTGCAAAATATTAAGGATCATTTTTTGTCCTTACTATTTTGGTTTCAGGAAATCACAAATTCAAGTGAGACACTGAAGATAAAAGAATTATTTAAAATAGCACATCCAGAGCTGCAAGCATCTAGATTGTCAAACTAAAATTATCAGTACTATTCAGTCAGGTCATCTTTATTTGGTGTTTACTATGTACATGACATGAATAAAAGTGGTCATTAAAATCAACATCTTAGGGGCACCTGGGTGGCTCAGTCGGTTAGGCTTCCAACTTCAGCTCAGGTCATGATCTTGCGGATCGTGGGTTCGAGCCCCATGTCAGGTTCTGTGCTGACAGCTTAGAGCCTGGAGGCTGCTTAGGATTCTGTGTCTCCCTCTCTCTCTGCCCCTCCCCCTCTCATGCTCAGTCTCTGTCTCTCAAAAATAAATAAATATTAAAAATAAAAAAATAAATAAATAAAATCTTAGGTGCAATAAAGTTTTTACATTCAGAGGAATAGAAACAGTCAGTACAAAATCTTAGCACAGCTGAATACAAGCTCCATGAATGCAGAAATTTTATCTGTCTTGTTAATTGTTATGTTGCAAATACTGGAACCCTTACTCATTAAAAGGCTCCATGGTACTTGCGGAGTGAAAGAATGAATCCAGTTGCCCTGGTAACATGGTTGGTTCATCACTGCAAAGCACTGTTATTGACATCCTGGAAATCAACACGGTGGATACAAGGAGAAGAGCCTTGCCTTTTTTCTTGACTTTTAGCACCAATCATTTTTGTGCTATGGAATTAAAACTTTTAAACATGGAGTTATATAAGATATACATCTTGACTTATAATAACAGAAAGTATCAACATGTAGTGTTAATAAGACGTTGCCCTCTACTACTTTGTACAATATAAGAATCATGGAAATTTTGTCTCTTAGATGAAACATGTTGGAAATCAGCATCTCAACTATAGAATCATTTGTGAGCATGAGTTAATTTTGTATCCGAAGCCACATTACATGGCATCATCTGATGGCAGATGGTCCAGGGAGGCTCAATTATGTAGAAAGACAAGTTATGTCATAAAAATAACAGTTACCTCCTCTGAAAGTGCCATTGCTCATCAAATATTGAATTGGAGAAAAACAAAACAAAAAACTATGCAAAAAGCACTTGCTGCTTACTAAGATTTAATTGGTCTTGTTCTTATTGACAGTTGCTGGAAAGAAGTCTCACAGGAAAAGCTTGTCATACATCTGATAATGCAAGTCATAGGAGAAGTAATAATTATACCAAATAAAAGCACCAGCAATTGATGAACTGGCTGATGAATGTAGACAAATATTCAGATTCAATGGATCAAATACACAGACACTGCCAAAAAGTGACGGAGGAATTCTTTTACAAGTTATCATCAAAATGGGTGCTAATACAAATATATGTCTTTTGCAAATAAGATTGTCTAAGAAACTAAGGGGAAAGGAGCTGGTTGAACATAGCATGTGTCCTTGCTTTAAGAGGAACCATTGGTGCCTGGGTGGCTCAGTCAATTAAGTGACAGACTTTGACTGTGGTCATGGTCTCATGGTTTGAGTTCCAGCCCCACATCAGGCTCTGTGCTGATAGCTTGGATCCTGGATCCTGCTTTGGATTCTGTGTCTCTCTGCCCATCCCCTGCTCCTGCTCATGCTCTCTCTCTCTCTCTCTCTCTCTCTCTCTCCAAAATAAACAAACATTTAAAAAATATTAAGAGGAATGACCATTTCAAATGATAGAAGTACATCTTTTGTATCCCCAAATAACACATAACAGTGCCCAATGACAATTTAAGCCACTAATGATGATTAATCATGACATATTCCGTGGCCACAGATTGTGTGAAAGCTCTGCCTGACCTCACTGTAACATGTCTCGGGGCCACCTCATCATGCCTTTTTAACTGGTCCCAAGGCTATTTAATTGCGGATGATGACAAAACATCCATTAAGTGTTTTCCTTGACAAGAGGATCGGTGTCAATAGTTGTATATGCATGCATTAGGCTATTTTTTAGGGTCATCGATAGCAGACACTCAGAATAATTCATCGATAATTATGTGTCTCTTTTTCATTCTTAAATATTACTTCCTCCATATCATCCTATGCTTTTTATAGTGTTTGTATATTTTCCTTATATTTTAGTTAATTGCATATTCATTTCTCTATATAATTATTATTTTTTAAATCAAGTAATTATATGGTTGATCTCATGGTCTTCAGTAGTTCTCAGCAAGACTGGAAACCATCGACTCTTGTCTCTCACTCTCTTGCGGAAATCTGCAAGCAGCAGTAAACACATTTTAAGTACTGTGCTGACAGTATTGAGTACAGATGAATGACTGAAACAGAAGGAGAACTATGTATCAAGTATTGCATTTAATACACGTAAGAATATGAATCTAATTAAGTATAAATGAAGCAATGTCTTATTTTCATTTTTATGAAGTTCATATTTTCAAATGGGAAATATGTAGAATTCCAAAGTGGAAATGCACAATTGAGAACTTTATTTCATGGGATATTACAGAATAAATCACATTTATCTACTCTTCATTTACTAAGATTGGGAAACGCTTAAGTAACGTGAGCTCTTTTCTAGTAGGCTGGGGTACTATCGTTCACTTTATTTACTCCTGCCTAGAGGCTAGCACTTACTAGGCATTTATATATGTTTCTGAGTCAGTGAATTGAGGGACGGAAGTTCATTCCTTGATCAGAGTATTTAGGAAACAGTAGAGCGAAGATGAAATGCCAACCTATTCCTGGGCACACATTCATATCTTTTAACAAAATTCCCTCTTACTTCTACCTGACTACCTAATCCTGAGGTACACCATGAGATTCAAAGATCATCTGTGGTCGGCAGTGAGGCAGAGATAGAATCCACTGGAATTTTCCCCTCACTGACCACAGTGAGAGTCTATGATGAGCTCGCCTGAATCAAAATGTTGCAAGCTTTCTTTGGGGCCATGGCTCTTCAGTAAGAATTCCTATCACATGATGAAGAGAATATCAAAGCAGAAATGCAGCCAGTCTGACAGCCAAGTTCAACCTAAATGCCTCCATGTATTTGTCGACAAATAGATCAGGAAAATGCAAGAGTTGGTTGTAAGAAATGTATTATTAATCTTTATATAATGGTCATTTGCAGACAGAGTCACAAGTGTTAAGCTTTGTTTAGCACTAAAGCTTTTTCTCCAACATAAATCATGTTTGTATAATCCTGGTGCATTTATACACTGCTTTCAATACAGTACCATTTTCTTCACTCACAGTGCTTTCTGCCACTGTTGCCTTTTATATAGTTTCAAATTAAAAGTAACGGAGAACATGACTTTTGAGTTACAGAAATAGCAGTTTACAAGGACTAAACATTTGAACATTGTTTAGAGCTTAAATTTTAGAGTTTATCTCATTACTTTACACACAATTCTAACCACTTTGATGACTTGATCTCTCAGACATTGCAGATTAAACAACAACAACAAAGGCTGAAAGGAAGAAACACAGAGTCAGTTTCTTAGAACTCGCTCTCCAGAGCAACAGTGTATGTGACAGATACAAATTGACATCCCAACGTGTAGGCATCACACTCAATAATATTTGATCTTCAAGATGATATGAAGTGTAAAAGAAAAAAATATTCTTTCATTTGTTAAAAATGTCAAGGAAGACTTTAGTCAAGACAATTTCAGTAGGGGTAAAGATCACTGAAATAGAGAGGAAGATAGAACTCAAAGACAAATATAACAAGGGCAGTGGAAGCCAAGGGGCAGTGAAAGAAAGTGGATGTAAAATTACTAACAGCAACTCAGCTAGGCAGAATGGAGGGGTAAAGAGGAGTTTGATCAGATACTGGAGATGAGAGAATTATCAATAAATTGGATTAACAGGATTCTTTGCCCAAAATGAACAAGGCCAGGAACTCAACATGAGAGAGGTAGGGGCAAGAATAAAATGTAATTGAAAATAAGTCTCAGAGAAGTTTAGCAAGAATAGAATCACAAAGAGAGTTTCTGTCTGTGGTTGAGGATAGGTCCATTTAGGCTTCCTACTTTAAAAGAAGTTAGACAATCATGTGCAACGTTTGAGAAACTTGTTTATTTTAAAAAATGCTTATTCACCTCCAATTATGCTAATTCAATGGCAGTCTCCCACGCCGTGGGAAATGGACTAAGCCAGAGCACTTTACTTCCTATTGATGCTTATGATAACTTAACACATTAAATAAAATAATCACCTTTTACTTTCACCAGATTCAAAAAGACACATCAAAGAAGCATCGACATTGCTGAATGAACTGTGTAATGGCCATTGTTTATCCCTCCCTGAACAAGGTCACAAATGGCTTGTGATGGTTTAAATGAGATTTGCAATAAATTAAAAAGGAAGTATATTAACGTTTGTGTGGGATGAAGGCTTACTTGTATATATCACTTAAGGAAAAGAGAAGGAAACAGTTTGTAAGAACTATCCTGCTTGTAGCTGACCATTTTTTGAAGTTGTATACCTTGTTTTATGGAGTTGACTTAATCTCTTAGATGAAAATTGGCTTAGAGAATAAAATTTGTATGTTCCTTCTAGACTTAGCTTTGTTATCCTTCCTTTCTTTCTTTGATTTTCTTTCTCTTAATTTTCTTTTTCTTGAGGTATATTGTAGTATAGAGGTGGAATTTAAGGAAAGGTATTAAGCAGGCTGTGTTGTAGCTTATGGGCAAGTAATAAATTGTATCATGTATCTTGAATGTATCATAGATAAGCTGCTATATAACGATCACCACTTCAGATAGCTGTGAAATTAGGTGATTAACTAGTTGTTACATAACCTTCTAATTTCTGTATATGTCTAATTACATGTAATAGAAGTTGGGGTTCTGATTTTTTACTTTGCTTATCCATTTGGAGTGTCATTGTAACTACTGTATTGTAAATGATGGAAAATAACTGCATATGTTAAAAAATAGTGTTATATTCTTAAAAAAATAAAAAATAAAGTTACAAAAAAACAAACAAACAAAATAAATTTCTTTTTCTTTTTTCCATTCTTCTTCATTTTCTTCCTCCTCCCTCCTGTCTTCCCTTGTCTCTTTGTCTCAATGTTTTTCTATTCTCCATCTTACATATAAATATTTTAATGGTCATTCTCTCTCTTTGCTGCCACCCAAACTTACTCATTCCTTATGCCTTTCCTCGAATGTAAATGACCAACATTTTTCAATTGTCGGAACAAATATTATTTGAAAGCTACATTAAGTTTTAATCCATCTTACTCATCTTTAAACTGACCCATCTGGAGTGCCTGGGTGGCTCAGTATGTTGAGCATCTGACTCCTGATTTTGTCTCAGCTCATGATGCCAGGGTCCTAGAATCAAGCCCTGTGTCAGGCTCCAACACTCTCTCTCCTTCTCTCTCTGCTACTCCACCCTCCATAAGTAATAAGTAAATAAATAAATAAATAGCCCCATCTATACTCCATTTTATAATAATGTGGTTGAAACTGTGAAAACCATATTTTCCTTTTTCAGAAAGTATCTTATTAAATTCCACCAATATAGGTAAATAGATTGAAACCAGAAGACAGGAAAAACAAGGAAAATTTGCTGCTCTGCCCACAAAACTGGCTCCAGCTTTGTTCTGGCAATGGCACCCCAGTCTCCAGTAATTTGTGTGCTTCAGGAACAAACACCACAGTGTCCCTTTAGAGGAATTAGTACTTACTAAGAGATGATCTATTCTCAGGTCTAGATGCAAACTATGTGGTGTCCAGCCTGTGATCTCCTGAAGTACCAAGAGTTGCCCAGGAATGCCTCCTTTACAGAGTTTGGAGCCTAGCTCTTCAAAGTCCCTTCTCTAAATTCCTATGCTATTCACTGTGCCTCAGAAAACCACCTTCTGGGAGATGTTAGTCTCAATTCTCCTGGGCACCTTGTCCATGTTTCCAGATTCTGAAAGCCCCAAACCCTACCCTTTGTGTCCCAAGTCTTTGAGGTGCAACTCTGATTTACCTTTGTGCTCTATCTTGATCTTGCTATTTGCTACCACCTTTCTATCTAATGTATCTTAAATTATTTCTGTTGTCATATTTAGTATGATTTCTCTGTTTCCAACTAGACAGTCTAGTCTGATACTATACTGATGCCAAATATAATCCTAGGAGATAAAGCTTCATAAATGAGATTTATGGGTTGGGTTAGTTGTATCCTTGTCCTTGAACACTATGCTGAGCTCCTAAACATAGGAAATGAGAGGGGCGCCTGGGTGGCTCAGTCAGTTAAGCACCCGGCTTCGGCTCACGTCATGATCTCACGGTTCATGGGTTCAAGCCCTGCATCGGGCTCTGTCCTGACAGCCAGCTCAGAGCCTGGAGCCTGCTTCCGATTCTGTATCTCCCTTTCTCTTTGACCATTCCCTGCCTGCACTGTCTCTCTCTGTCTCTCAAAAATAAATAAAAAAACATTAAAAAATTGGGAAACGAGAATTCATAATTCTTGGCATGCTGTGCATCATGAGTACATTGATACCTGTGGTTGAGTGTGAACCGTGTCTACTCTTGACGCTAGGATATCTTCTTCTTACCACATTGGAGAGGATGACGAAAACAAAGTACAAGCTCAAGACTTTCATCTTTTAACTCCATTGAGAGATAAAGAACAAGAGATCTTCTTCTTTATGTCCTGAAAATAATTTATTTCACTGCAAACCAAATTCACTTTTATGAGTTCAAATCTAAGTCAAATTCATAGACTCCCAGACCTTGACAACCCAAGACTTGAAGAAAGGGGGAAGTATTACAGCATGTGTAAAAGCCATCTTTAATTCTCTGTTGTTCATATTCCTTTATCTGCTGGCCCCAAAACTTCAGAGTAAGGACAAGTGTACGACATAGTGATTCCATTGCACTTTCCAGAAAAAAACAATATTCCCTTGGAGTAACTAAAAAAAGATAGTAGAATATCCAGCAGAGATGGTTTGTGTAGGAGAGCTAACAGGTGGGTGTAATAAAGTTTATGGCATTGAACATAGTTCTTCTCTAATTTTCCTTTATTTATTTATGATCTTTGCTGGCATTGGCTCACTGACCCAGAGGAATAGAGCCTGGTATTCATTGTTCATCAATGTCCTTCTCTTTCACCCTTGATTGATTCCACAAAGTAATCAACACCACTCTTCCTCATCAACACATTCCACACACACATTCCATTTGTTCTATTTTGTTTTCATTAAGTTAATTTCTCAGAAGAAACAGGACTTTAAATTTATTAGTCATTTATCTGAAGAGCAAACTGCATCATACCATTTGAAAATGTTTACTTTCTATTCGTTCACACATAAGTTATTTTGAAAGTAAATAGAAATATTTTGGGGATTTTTTAAATCTATTTAAACTTTATCTTTGAAATATCTTGCTTTAAAAATAAGCTAAGATAACTAACTCAATTATATACCAAGGAAAATGTACCAAACATAAATGTGTACATAGAATTTTACCATCTTTGAAACGATCTCTAACCTTCTTCAGGCATGACAAACAGTCTTTCTTTGATTTCCTAATTTACTTTAAATCACTAATTTTTTTTTAATTTTATGAAAATGTATTAGCTAAGTAAATCATTATCACTTTAAAAAAGAATGACTTGTGATTCAAATCCAGCTTTACCTGGAGAATCATGCATTTCATATCATTAAAAAAAAAGTATTCCTCTTAGAACATTGCCTGAGACTTTTCAGACACATTTTCTCATCATCTTCTTCACTGATGCTGGGAAGACAGAAAGCATTCTTATTTTCATAAACCTCTTTATAGCTAGAAATGACATGTGACCCATTTCTAGAGAGTTTAAGCAGACATTAGTAGGGGAAGGCTGGGAGATGGGTACAAAGGGAGATCCTATAAAAAAAAAAACATTTGTATTTCTGATTAATCAAAACAGCAATTACAATAATGAAAGCGAAGCAGATAAAAATGGCAAAGCTCTTCCTTTTAGTCCCTGTCGGGGCCGCCAAGTTTTCTGTCTGCCTTGGGCAGGGCAAGGATTATCACTCCTTTGAGTGAGCCAGTAAACAAGATTTGCATCTGGAGGCTGGAGATTGCCATTTCCTGGTCAAAATAACTTTGGCGACTGTCTTGCTGAGCTAGACTTGAGTGGCCAAGGTGCACAAAAGATCAAAACCATATTCAGTGTTAGTTCTCCATCCCCCAAGATTGCTGAGGCAAAGTCTGGGCGCTTCTTTGATATGCATTCGACTCTGTAGCCTGCGTAGGTCAGCTTGCCTTGTTCCCCCCCCCCCAAGACTATATAAAGAACAGTTCTTTGAATAAAAGCTCTTTTTCACCTGATCAGAGAACCTTGAGTTCTCTGCCTCTCCCTCTCCTGCCCCCTTTTTCCTCTCCCTACCTCAGGAGAAGGACCAGACAATTCTCTGCCCTGCCAGTCGGGGGCAGATGAAACAGGTACCGCAAATCGCTGGGGACGCCCGGCCATCGGGTTAGGACAAGTCCCTATTTACTAATTCAAAATTAATTATGATATCTGGCACCTTAGCAGGTATCCTGAAAATATGAATAAGCATTTGGCAAAGGTCACATAGAATTTCCTATTACCTAGAACTAAAAGAATTCCTAGCTTTTAGAGAGAGAAATCATGAGTGATTTTCAGGTCACTTCATATGCTCATGTAGATTGGAGTAAATTTGTGATACCATGAATTATTTGACACATCTATTAAAATCTTGATCAAACATGTCTTTTCTTGTTCACTTGATGCATCAATTTGGTCGCTAACTTATACTATCCATGCCCTGCGAGACTTGCGCCCAGCCTCATTTCCTCCCACAATAAAAATGTAATTTCAATTATACATAACATATTGTTATTCTCTAGAGTATTTGGTGGGAAGCAAATTTTTGAATATTAGGTAATACTTTTTTCTTGGAAAAGTGAAGGTAGGGTCTGGAGTGTTAAGAGTATTTTGTGAACTCTAACAATAAGAATGTCAAAATATTAACACCATGTTTAATATCTTGTTCATGAACTTACTAAAATAAGTCTAGACATATATCCCCAGGACTGAAATAGATCATGCAAAAATTTAAGAAAATAATATTTAAAATTTAAGTTGGGTTCAATATTATAATATCTTTCTCAATGTGGACTGATAGTGCTATAATTGGTCTAGATCATGTTTTTAAAAATACCTATTTATGTCTCATTAATAGCTAGATATTTAAAATATCTTTCATAAGGCAGAAAAAAGTATTTGCACATGTATGTATATGTTTATGCATATAAGCACTCAGAGACACTTATGGCATACAACTAACTCTTTGAATTTTCATTAGAATAAAAATAATTCATATCTTTATAGGCGACACAAAACACTCCTATAAAGACTATAGCAAAAATAAGCAAATCTCATTAAATATATTTCAAACTTATATACAAGGAATAAAAACGTTAGGAAACAGCATTTAATTACTTCCACTAAACTGTTGATATTGAAACGTAAACTCCTGAAACAATGCCAGGAGTATTTGCTTTATTGTCCTGTTTTGTTCCATGTTTCCCCGTGCAATTTTGAAAATCAACCCAATGGGATACATTGGATTTTTTTTAACTTGCTGCAATATATATTTTAAAATATATTGTTCTACAGACGCCTTATGCTATATGATTTTATATGGGATTATATGGGATTATATTTTATTTTAAGTACCAGCCACATTTTTACACAAAATCCAGCTCCTTACATTAATCAATTGTAAAATAAAAAGACACGTAAGTAACATCCGCCACCAATGCAACACTAAAACCAAACAAAATAACTCATAAGAAAATTAACCATTTCACGCGCACACACACTCACTCTTAGACACACACGTACACATTCTGAATCACCCTCTATCTGCAATGGATCAGCACCTGCCATTCCTATCACGATGCAGACAGAAAACACAGGTCAGACATTTGTCAAGTGCTGTCCCCTACCCTAGTGCTCAAGAAACTTATATGACAAAACTCATTATTTTTTACTGAAATTACTTAATAGCATTTATACTCCTCACTACCATGTAAATTACCTGAGAGCAGGCCTTAAGCCTGTTTAGATCAATGCCCCAGTTTCAGTACATATCATGGTACATGGCACGTAGCAGGTGATCAATAGTATTTGTTGAATGAATACAGAATTATGAGGTCTTTTCAGATATTACCAAAAAGTTTTGATTTAGAAAATGAATAAATTCTGAAGATCTAATGTATGACATGGGGACGATAATTAACAATATATAGTATGTACTTGACAGTTGCTAGAAGAGTAGGTTTTAAAGGTTCTCACCACACACAAGAAAAGGTTAATATATGAGGCAATGGATATATTAACTAAGCTTATGTTAGTAGCTATTTGACTATATATTCATGTGCCAAGTCATCAAGTTGTACACCTTAAACTCACACAATGTCATATATCAATTATCTCAATATAATCTGGAAAAAGCAAAACTAAGGTGTATTGTATTTTAAAATATACATTAAAAAATAAATGAATAGGGCTTCCTGGGTGTCTCAGTCAGTTAAACATCCGACTTTGACTCAGGTCATGATCTCACAACTCTTGAGTTGAAGCCCCGCATCAGGCTCTGTGCTGACAGCTCAGAGCCTAGATCCTGCTTCGGATTCTGTGTCTCTTTCTCTCTCTGCCCCTTCCTTACTCTCTCATTCAGAAAAAACCCATAAGTTAAAAAAAAGGAAGATAACAGGAGAGAAGAGAAAAGAAAAGAAAATACACAAATTCAGGGGCACCGGGATGTATCAGTCTGTGAGGCAACCAGCCCCTGATTCCTGCTCAGGGCATGGTCTCCCCGTACATGAGTTTGAGCCCCATGCAGGCTCTGTGATGACAAAGTGGAACTTCTTGGAATCCTTTCTCTCTCCCTTTCCTTGTCCCTCCCTTGCTCTTGTCCCCACCCTCAAAATAAATAAACTCCAAAAAATACATGAATTCAAGTTTTAAAATGATGTTTTATTTTTAAGCAATTTTGAGTTAAACATCTTCATTATAATGTAATGGGTCAAAGAATACCAACATTTTATAATATACAGAATTATAGTCATGAAAATCCATATGGCCAGAAAAACATAGTTGATTGAAAGAGCTCCTGTCCTTCCAATTTACTTCTATAATAGTTCCTTAAGAAAACTATGTAAAAGAAGCATCAGTTCTATCCCATTAATGATATCCAATTTGCAGCACTTTCAAAGTTAAAAGCATAGAGTTATTAAGATATTGCTGTGTTAATAGTTAGAAATCATCTGGAATCTTCCAGAAAGATACAGTGTTAGAGAAAGCAGGTGCATTTTAAAATGTGTAAAAATATATATACAGTAGACATATAAATCAATTTCCAAATGAATATCAGCATAGGATTAATACTGGTTAAAAATGTTCAGCATGGTAAACAGGGTTATAATATGCATTTTTGTGTCAATTTAGAATTTTCAAGTTTTCTGTAGAGACAAGGAAACCCACAGGTTGGACAAGACACATTTAAAAAAGTTAAGCATATATAAAAAGTAATCTAGAAGTTTATGGCAGTCAAAACGTATGAGATATATTAACTTGGTAAAACATCTCAGTAAAGACCCTGTGAGACATAGGCCGTATTTATATAATTTATTAAACTTATATAGTTGGTATGGCCATGGTACAGTAATCTGTAATATACACAAAAGAGAGAAATACATCGTAATAAAAGACGGAATTGGACAAATCAAATCACGATACAGCTGGGCTCACAGCTCTGTGACCCTAAGTCAACCTCATTTGGTGAAACCAGCTACGGCCAAGCACCCTTGTCCCTGTGTCTTACCATTAAGGCAAGGGTGTGTTGTTAGTCAAGGGGCTCCTTACTCATCACATAGCATTTCCATGGGAGGCTGATGTCATGGAGAGAGAGACGCACGCTGCGTAGGCATCACCTGAGTCAGGACTCAGGGAGTGTTGCCTTGCCTACCTCCTAAGTAACTTCACCTGCCCTACTCTTTCTGGCTGGAAGTGATGTGAGTTGGGCATTTTAATTTGATCGATTAGCCTTTCTGTTCTGTGACTTTCGAGATGATTTACCGGTGGCTGGTGATTTACTTGAAAGTTAACAAGTCCTTCGGACTCGTAGGCGATCTCTTTTAATTTTGCATCTTCATTTGCCACTTAAGGAATGTTGTAAACTTTCAATACAACACCTAAGCTGTAAGATTATTCCATGCTCTGATGAGGGCAAAAGGGGGAAAAACAGCCATATTTGTCTTACTTGTAATAAGTGTTTCAATGAGAGAATTGAAACACTTTTTTGCTTGTTTCTGGTTTTGCTTCTTGTTTGATTATTGTTATTGTTAGATTGTTTCAGTGTAAGAAGTACTGAATGGTTACTAGTTCCGATTCTGATCTACTTGTTTGTGTTCAAGTCGCAGCTCTGTTACCTGTTACCAGGTTTTGTCTCCTTGGACAAATTAATAATCTCTTCAAATTTCCATTTCCTTGTTTAACAGTTAGAGGTAATAGCTGATTCTTCTACCATAGCAATCGTAAAGTTTTACTGAGAAGTGTGTGTATAATGCTTAGAAAAGAGTTTGATACATGGAAGTATCCTCTGACAGTTGCTACTTAAGGTAGAAAAATACTTTCTAAATATACAAATAATTCAAACTACTATTTATAGAGAAGGTCATGTTCTTTGAAGTGGAATAAATATGATAAATAATAAAACAAACTTTACTAGGCAGTTGGCTTGATCTGAGAAAAAATTGAATCTATTATATTAAATGTGCTTAGGTCAAGGGTAATTTAACTTCATATTAGAAGTTCTATTTTTGATTTGTCTTCAATAAAGATGGTAGCCAACAAAAAATTAATTTCTTTTACATGTTTTTTAGTTTATTTATTTTGAGAGAGACAGAGACAGCGTGAGTAGGGAAGAGGCAGAGGGAGGGAGAGAGAGAACCTCAAATAGACTCCGTGTTGGCAACACAGAGCCCGATGTGGGGATCGAACTCACAAAACCATGAGACTATGACCTGAGCCAAAACCAAGACTTGGAAGCTCAAATTACTGAACCACACAGGCACCCTTCTTTTATTTATTTATTTTTTCTCATCAATAGATCTAATTCTGTTTTAAAGTAGTAGTTTATATTTTGTATATTTATTCTTTCCTACAGAGGTACTACTGGGTTCTATGTACTTTATATTTTTTAGAAGGAAAAAGAAATAAAATTATATAAAGTAATGAGTAAAAAAGCCATTTAGTATCTTATAGGTAATATTCACATTTTCAAAGATTGTTTTAAATAAAATAGTTCAGAAGCAGATATCAAAAATGACTTATGTGGTCTAATAAATTTCAGAGATAAGATCAAGTTGTATACTTTTTTTGCAAGGTATGCCTGTGAAAATTTGGGTGGGACACAATCATTCAGGCCATAGCAACTGTACTTCCACTGTATTGTGTTACTGTTCCCTGTTTTTATAGCAAGAGAAGCAAGACTAAATTTTGTTCAGGGGAAGAAGTTACCATCATTCCTCCTGTCTGCTGGCAGCAAACACAGCGGGGTAACTCTCCCAGGTAATGAGTGATCAGGGTAAGGCACTGCTGTTACACTGTAACCAGAAAGAACAGCAGGGAGACTGAAGGCCCTTTGTAGATGGCCGCTCCTAACATTAGCCAATGCTGAGAAATTGAATAAAACTCTAAACAGAAAAAAATCCCCATAATTCTCTGCTTTCAAGAAAAGTGACGGGCACTTAGTAGGCCAAATAAATCTTGATGAACATAATTGAATAACTGAGGAAAAGCCCATGGAGTTAGTACTTGGAGGAGCAGCAGGGAGTTGCATATGGCAACCTAAGCCCTGTTAGAGTTTGGACTTGAAAACTCATGGAAGATTATTAATAAGGAAGAGGCATGGTCAGATTTACATTTTAGAACCATCACTTTGACATCTATGTGATGATAAATTCAAGGGAGCAAGACAAAGGCAGGGAGATAAATTAAGAAACTATTGCAAGAGAAGGAAGAGATGATGAATAAGGGTCTAAACTAGGGAATTATTTCACAGGACAACATGGAGAGAGATTTGAGCAATATTTAGAGAACAATCAGGAAGACCACACGTGATGGAATGACAGGGGAGGAGCAGAGATGGAGGAGGCACACGGGATCCTCACTGGAGGCTGGATATGCAGGGCTTCAGCATGAATCAGGAATTCAGGAGGCATAGTGGAACTTTTGTTTTTAATGTTTATTTAGTTATTTTTGAGAGAGAGAGAGAGAGAGAGAGAGAGAGAGAGAGAGAGAACTGGGGAGGGGCAGAGAGAGAGGGAGAAAAAGGAATCCCAAGCAGCTCCGAGCTGTAAACAAAGAGCCCAGTGTGGGATTCGAACCTACAAATTATGAGATCATGACCTGAGCTGAGGTCATATGCTTAACCAAGTGAGCCACCCAGGCACCCAGAATTAGATCCATTTAAGTGAATCTGTTTTTGTTTCTAATAGATTTCATATGTATGTCATTTTTTCACATCATACAAGTATACACATTAAACATTTAAATATTAATATTATAATTGTCTTTCTGGATAGCAATAAGTTTTTCTTCAACAATTAAAATATAGTTATAAATGAATTCCCTATTCTGAACAGACTCTTCTCTTTCTCCTCCGCTTCATTCCTTACACAGATTATGTCTGTGTTTGTCTGTGATTGCACAGGTAAGAAAACTGTTCAGCTATATGACTTACCCTTTAAAAACTAAGCAATGTATTCTTTGGTGATTAGGTGACTGATAACCTTGGCTTTGATAAATTACTTTTTGGATTATATTTCCAAAGCCAACAGCTTGCTTATATTTGGTTACAAAGAAAAAGTGAATCTTTTTTTTTAATGTTTAATTATTTATAAGAGAGAGAGAGAGAGCGAGCACAAGTGAGCACAAGCTGCAGAGGGGCAGAGAGAGATGGAGACAGACTCTAAAGCATCATCCAAGCTGTCTGCACAGAGCCTGATAGAGGGCTCAAACTCACAGTTAGTTAGTTTCTAATGGGGGTGAAAGTTGAGTACTGTTCATCTATACTCTACTATAACTTGCCTCTTTCTACTAAAAAAAATAGCACATTTGAGATCTTTCCAATTTTTCATTTTTATTTTTGTGTTTTAACTATTTTAATGAACTTTGGCTGACATACACAAAACTGTAACATATTTAATGTATGCAACCAGACAAGTTTAGAGGTAAGTACACACTCACAAAACGGACACAGGGGAATGGAAGGGAGTCCCAATTCTAGGAAGGCTCCCTCCCTGTTGTTTTCGTGCTGGGCCCCACATACTCATGTTCTATATTTTGCATCCGAGTAAGTGAAAGAAGTTACGTTCCCACTCCAAGGGGGAAGCAAGAACGTTAATCATTCTTTGAGTTTCTCCTAGGTCCCCAAACACTTCATAACATCTAAGAAAATCTGGATCCCAAACATGTTCCAGGACATTAGCTACAAGCAAACCATGACAGATGCTGGCGTCAATAACCCCCACCTTCAGTAAGTTATGGAATAACACTGGTCATTCACCTGACACTTGTCTTTGATTTGACCCTACCCCAGATTCCTGCAGGAACATATACCCTGGACTTCTTTCCAATATAAACCCCTAAGCCCAAGCAACAATGAGACTCATTGTCCTTTCCTTTCCAGGTCACCCAGACCCTCTGTCTGCTAACTCTGTCACTTACTACTATTTACTAAACTCTAGTTTCACATCCTCCTGGCTCACAATTGATTTCCATCCTACACAAAGCCAAGGACTCTCCTTGGCTGGTCCTGTGAAACCCCACTCTGGATCCTTGGACCCAGTTTGACTGCATCAAAACCATCACTAAAACCAATGTCACAAACACATTTACCACCTCCTAAATGTCCTAACTTCTTGTATTATTTCTTTACTAATTATGTTGGTGCTGGGAACACTTATCATAAGATCTATCCTCTTACCAAAATTTTAAGTGTACAAAGCAGTGCTGTTAACTATAGGAACTGTACTGTACACTGGAGGTCTAAGACTTATTCACCTTGTACTATTGAAACTTTGTACCCTTTAACCAACACTTTCCTGTTTTCAACTCTCTCCAGCCTCTGATAACTACCATTATATTTTCTTCTTCTATGAATTTGACTACATTAGATTCTTTGTATAAGTGAGGTCATGTAGTATTTATTATTCTGTTTCTTAACATTATATCCAGCAAGTTCATCTATTTGTCAAAAATAGTAGAGTTTCGTTCTTTTTAAAGGCTGAATGGTATTCCATTGCATGTAAATAGCTGATATATTTCATCCATTCATCCATCCATGAACATTTATTTTACCCCCTAATTTAGCTATATGATAACACTGCAATAATCATGGGAACACAAATAACTTTTGACATCCTGATTTTAATTCTTTGGATATAAGCCCAGAAGACATTGCCAGATCATATGATAGTCCTGTTTCTTTTTTTTGAGGAACCTCCACAACACTTTTCACATTAGCTGCACTAATTTATATTCCTACAAACAGTGTGCACATTCTCTCTGCTCTCCAAATCCTGTCAAGGCTTCTTGTCTTATATTTTTTAGCATATAAATGGCATCTATTTTTCAAAAGATAATACACAAATTTCTATGGTTTGTATGTACCATGATTTGTTCAACTATTGTCCTCAATTAGGTATTTCATTTGTTTTTAGGGTTTTTTTTCAAATTTGATAATGCTGTTATGAAATATATTATTTAATATATGCATAATATAACTAGATGATGCATACTTAGAAGTATACTATCTGGGTCAATTTGGATGAATATTTATGGATTTGGTGAATATTTTGAAATTACCTTTTAAAATTTGCCTGACCACCTGCATTATAGAAGAATGACTGTTTTGTCACAATTTGTCAGTGCTTCTCTTACTCTGATTCATCCAATGAATGATCTGGGGATCTTGTCGAAATGCAGATTATGTAGGTTCAGAATAGGGTCTAGGATTATGCATTTTGGCGTTTCTTCACTTTATGGTTTCTTAAAGTGATATACTGTGATATATATTTGAGATTTTTCTACTCGCCATCAGCATTTACATCTGTAAGTTTCCCCCTGGAACTGCTCTGCCTTGCCTCCTAAATTGTGCTACTTCTTCATTCATTTTGAAATATTTCCTAGTTCACTTTGTGTTTTTTTTTTCTATGACAGTTATTTAAGTAGTAATATGTACATTTCCCAAATTTCCTTACATTATTGATTTCTGATTTTTAGTACATGTGTAACTGAAACAATATTTGGGACATATTTGTCCTTAAAAAGTTATCTGAATTTCAAGAGGAACTGAGCCCCCTTTATTTTATCTGGCATCTTCAATACAACAATCCCACACACCGCCACTGATTATATTAGCTGTAGTCCTTCTGAAACCTGAGTCATTCTTCTACTGCTATGATATCAATTTGAGTTATCAAATGGCCAAGTTGAGTTATGCTTTAATATTTTCATGAAACGTTAATTCATAAATATATACCTTTTGAACACTTAAAGGGATGGCTGTTCCTCATGCATTTTAAATATTAAATATCTTACATAATTAAATACATCCCAGTGGTTAAGTTTTTATCAGGTGATATGCCATCATCAAAATTGCCAGGCTTTGCCAGTGAGCCTCACAATCACTTAGATTAATATTTTCAGTTAGTGATTATGCATTGAGCCCTACTGCATTTCAGGTACTGCACAAGACCTTCAGGTACAAGATAAACAACACACAGTCCTGATTTTTTTTAATGTCTGGAGGAGTATACAGTTGTTTCCTAATGATGAGAGAGCAAAAGGCAAGTTGACGGCAAAACATGACCCCCTACCTCTTCAGGTGTACACACACACACACACACACACACACACACACACACACCATTCCTCAGGCCTGAGTAACTGCCTAACAACAAAGGCAAGAGAGAAACAAATGGTCATCAGATAAAAGACGTCAGTCAAGCAGGACAGCAAACCCCACTATACTTTGCAACTGCCTTAATGATTTACAAGAAAAACAGAATCTTAATAAGAATCAGATGTTCAGGAACCTATAGACTCAATTTCCTGGAGTCCGAACAGCACCTACACCTTCATAGGATAGAAAATCCTATATAATAAGTCACTCCTCACAATCACAATTAAGCTCTTTCCGCGCATGGGTCATCTCCCTGTGCTATAATAAAAGCATGTTTTTGTACCATAAACATCTCAAGAATTCTTTCTTGACCATTGTGCTGGACGATACCACATCAATACCAGAGACATATCAACCTGCAATTGTCATAAAAATTGTTCTTATTAAATACCAGCAAATGACCATTAGGTCCTCTCTCAATAGCTAGATAAATTTGATTGTTTTCGGAAGATATGTATGTATGATTATTGTCAAGAAACACAAAAATATATCCAAGATTCTACGACATCTTTTTTCTAATAAGGGTAACATGCTTTTGTCCTATTTCCAGGCTTTTAAGCTTTCAAAAGTTCTCCAAAATAGTAAGTTTAAAGAAGTATGAAGCTGCAATTTGATATATCATTAAAAATGTGGAAGGATTTTGTAAGTCTTTACATCTTTCAAGCAACCCAGAAGTACTGTGATATTTGCAAATGCACATTTCTATTCTAGTCCAAAATGTCATAGCAAAGGCTTACAGATGTACAATATTCAGAACTTTAGTCCAGTAGGTAATAAGACTCAGCACTTATTAGGGCCTGAAATACAATCTCAAGAACAAATGAATCTCCAATTATAAAATCTAACACTAATCCTCATATTATAGTTAATTAGTATAAATGGTACTTCTACTCGACTATTAAAATATTGGCCACAGATCATGTATGAGAAGTAACTAACTCATTTAAATCAGATAGCATATTTAAATTATGAGAATTTGAGAAAATGTTATTAAAAGAACTGTTTACAAATGTGTGGGAAGGGGTAGCTTAGTACCCTGAAACTAATAATAGGTGAATTTTCACCTTCTTACTCCAAAGAATGAGGGGAAATGGTTACTGGAGTCCAGAAAAGAGATCTATTCTGAGAACAGTGGCCTTCTGTGATGGTATAGTTAGCTGCTGTGAAAAACTCAGGTAACAAATATGTCAGCCTCATTCTCTCCTTCCTTCAGATCTTTTAGAGCTCTCCTTCAACGAATCCCAAATGCAAACAAAAGCTCAATGGTTCCTATCAATGTCATCAATATGGAACAGACACCAAGGGTAGAGAGCAGAGACCTGTGGTAGATGGTGGACCTAGAAAGGCAAATGGAAAATGTACAAACTAGAGGTCATCACAGCAAAGCAGCCATTTAAACTCTATTATTTTCTCTTACTTCCCTACTTCATCCTTGCAAATACAATTAGGGTTTCCTCTTTCTGATACCAGAATCTGGTATTTGTATAAGTTTGGACTTTGTCAGAAAATGTTGGAAGAATTGAAGAAATGGCCTGATATAAAATATTGGATATGAGATCTACATAAAACTCATGTCAGGGAGACTGTAAATCACCATCGATATAGTGATGAAGGAGCTGAATTTAAGGAATAGTGAGGGATTTATGTGACTGCTCTTCAGGGCTCCATTTCTAATCACAGTAGGACATCATAGGCCAAAAAGTCAACAAGCAAACAACCAACAAAGAGTATCTTAAACTTTAGTACCAAATTACAACTTTCAAAAATAAACACTTCATGGCAGACACTGACAAATATATGTCTATAAAAATGGAGTAGCCTCTTATAGCTTGACCAAAATATTTTGTTATAGGCTTATCATAGTTTATGTTTGCACACATATAAAGATTCAGAGTATTAGTTAGTAGAAAAATATGAAATCTAATCATTTTTCCAAGAGGAAAAATGGTATATCAAAGTCTTAATCATCATAGATTTCTCATTTCTGGAATCATTTAAGAGACTGAGAACATATCAATATTTAAGTAGATACTTTAAGCACATACAAAATGGCATCAATATCATATTATTTTACCACTATAATACATATATCTGCAGATAGTGTTTCTGCAATACCAAATTGAATGTCTAATGAAGAATGAAGCTGTTGAAATATTCTCTGGTAGAGAAGCAATAAAGGGAAATGTCGTAAATTTTATTATGAATTGGAGGAGAATCCTTCATGAGAGAACTGAGTTTTCATGAATGTCAGCTTGACATTTGCAAAATTGATATGTCTTGACATTTAGACGAGTTGTACAGAATTATGTGTACATGTTCTAACATTATGCAAACTGAAATACATTTGTAGTGTTTAAAACATTTAAAATACTATTACTGTTGTAAGAGCCTGAGAACTAGCCTACATTTAAGTACAAGCAGATTTGAGACTTGGAAAATGAAACAATGACATCTGGTTCTAAAGTTGGATCTTAAAACAGAACCAAAAGTCATGCCATTGAAATAATGCTACATGTTCTTATTTTATAATAGAATACTTTAATGTTTTGGCACAAGGGTTGGAAAGAAGGCAATGCACCATGCTAAAAAGAGAGTAGAAACATTTCAACTTAAGTCATATAAAATCGCTGAAATTAAACAAATTTAACTTGCACTGGAGACAATTACAAGTGACATAACATGATAGGTGACATTTATAGAGTATTTTCTATGTGCCAAGCACTATTGTCAGACATTAACAGGTGTCCACCCATTAAATACTCTGGAAGAGGTTAGTACTGATAGCACCCGCTTTCACAGATGAGAAAATAGACACACAGAAACTAAACAACTCACCCAGAGGTAGGTAATAACAAGGTTGAATTTGAAGTCAGGCACCGAAAGTACACAACCGTGTTTTTAACTGCTATGCCACTCTCTTTCAAGTGATGGAGCATGAGCTGGATGTGCAGTTGTTTAAACAGCTGAGGATATAGTGTGTGCTGCTTTGAAATGCTGTGTTTGTGCTTTTATTCAAGGGGTATCCAAGTCTAGGGGTGTGGGGGAAGCCAGTAGGTCACCAGTTTACTCTAAGAAGTGCCTCCTCGGGATCATTAATTTAGAGGCAGTGTAAATGCATGAGGGAACAAAGAATTTTTTAGGCAATGCAGACCTTCTTAATACGGTGGGCTGTGAAAATGGGAAATGGGAAAGACATAAAGGAAACATTGCAAAAGGAATATATGGTTTCTTATGGGATAGAAGAGTGAATGAAAGAAAGAAAATAAATACTCACCTTCCCATCCTGGTTAATAGTGCAAATTACTTTAAAATTGTTAGAAATGGAAAATAAGTATCTTGAAATTGAGGTTATAAGAAAAAATATTAATGTTTTATATGCTAGCATATCTTATAGCTTTTATGGTTTTTTAAAAGAAATGAAAAATTATGTATAGTAAGGTCATAATATATCATGGTTTCTATTATTTAATAAAAGGTTATAAATGATTTTCAGAACCTGAATATGAATATTTGAGATTTGAATGAGTGACATGACTATTATTTTTCATCCAACTAAGCTTCTATTTCAAAGAGAATATATTTTTTGAAATATTTAATCTTGATTTGTACAAAAAGATTCCCTTCAATATTTTGGAGAGGAAAAAATTAAATACTAATAGCTTGTTGTCAAGATTGTTAATAAACATTATACTGCACTTCTCCCCCAAAATATTAATGTAAATAATTATATATGATATATATGATATATGATATATCTCTATTATATGATATTTTTTAAAAAGGTAAACTGTGGTGATATTTTTTAATTTGAGAATGATGTCTATATTCACATAAATGTGTGTTTTTGTTGGGGGAAGCATAACATTTGGAGGACTCTAATTTATTCCTTACCATTGATTTATTACAGAAAATCCTGGGGCACCTGGGTGGCTCAGTTGCTTAAGCCTCTGACTTTGGCTCAGGTCATGTTCCCACATTTGTGGGTTCGAGCCCTGCATTGGGCTCTGTGCTGACAGCTCAGAGCCTGGAGCCTGCTTCCGAGATTCTGTGTCTCCCTCTCTCCCTGCTTCTCCCCACTCATGCTATGTCTCTCTCTGTCTCAAAAGTAAATAAAACATTAAAAAAAAAAAGAAAATTCAATTTCCTGAAAATAAGTGTGTACATTTGACACACACCTTCAATGATACTAAGACAAATAAACAAATCACTTGATAACAGGGACCTTGTCACATTCATGCATGTTTTTCAAGCCCGACCATTAATGGAAGGTGATTTAAAAAAAAAGGAAACCATTTGATTCATGGGATAAGTTTTTTGAAGCCAGGGATTTCCCCTCTTGTGAGCAGTTGTTCTGTACTACAAGCTTTTCAGTAGCTATAATTGTTTTAATTTTTATTGTCACCTTCCACAGCACCATGAAACACAGAGACCTACGTGCCTCTTTTCTTTTTTCTCTAGAGGAGGTAACATTCTCTGGCAGCAGGAAGAACCTTTCTCAGTGGTTCTTTCTCATGTCATTCCTCCACCATGACATGGCCTCATCTTTTCCTTCATTTCATCTAGGGAATGTCCCAATGTCCTGTGTTAAGCATTTTAATTTTATTCATTGATCATACACATATGGATGGTTGTGAGCATGCATCCATGGCCAGGAATGGACATGCTCATTTACTCTTGGTGTCAACAGTTTTGTGACTGAGGAGGTTGACATGATAACCCTGAAATAGACACCTGCCATATTCCATTCAGAGGTAATTGATGGGAAATATATAGGAATAAGATAATTATTTGAGCATGAGTTCCAGGACATATTATTGAATTGAGCTCTGAGAGTTATCAACATCAAGTATTGTTGGGTAGTTTTGAGCAGTTAAATATTTTGAGACTTCAAGTATCTTTTGACTGTATTCTCTCCTTCACTTACATCTCAGAAGGGAAGAGGAAATAATCTCAAAATTCTTCCATTATCCAGGCCCCTAGTCCTTGAAAATGAGCCATTGTGTTCATTCTCAGAATACTGATCCTAACTAAAAGAACTAACATGTGGACTAAAACATAATATTAAGACTAAGACATAAAGAGGGCCCTTGCTAACTTTGGCCCTTATGCATAGCAGTCATTGATATTTTGGTTCTGCCTTCGTAGGCAGTTGCTATTTTGGTTACATGGAAAATAACATTTTGATTTTAATCAGATTTCATCCCAAAACACAAATATCCTCTACATATGATATGTTAAACATCAGTAACTGAAAGTTTTATTACATAGGGAAAAAAAGAGATAGGATTGTGATAAGCTACTAAGTATCATATATAATTATCCACTCTATACGTACCTCTATGCTCACAAATTCCTCTACATTTCATTCTTAAGATTTGAATCCCAGGTTTTGCAATTCTAAAGGATTTTTTTTCTCTCAATGAAATTAAACATTTGCAAACCAATTCACCCTGGCTTTCAGAGTATTTCCCATGAATGGAGATCACTGTCATCATCATCATCATCATCATCATCATCATCATCATCATTTTTGTGAATGCTTACTATGTGTCACTGTGCAAGAGGTTTTTTTTTTTGCATTAATTAATCATCAAAATAACCCTATGCAAAACTCTAATGTGTTGTATTGATAACTTTATTTCTTACCTCAGGGAATCTGCCATGAATATGACAAAATATCAGTGCACATGAATTGCATATGGCAGTAGATTTTTAAAAATAATTTAATATAATAGTAATACAAACATGCACTAAATCCCAAATAGGTTTACGAAATTTTGGTGTTTCACTTTCTTTTTGTTTACATTAAAGAACGTAACTGAATACATGAATTCCTACTGTCACTGATAGTGTAAAAAATATCTCTTTAAGCCGTCAATCATGGCCAATCTAAAACAAACATTTAGGAGTCCATCTTCCCATTTTCTCTGGGATGAAATGAATGGCTTGGGAATTTAAGTATTCTGAGATACTCAGCATGACCACTATCTGCTCTCTGGGGTCCTGCTGAGTCCTGCTGAGTCCTGCTGTCAGGCTCAGTTTGGGGTGTGTGACAGTCCTGCCCTTGTAACACATCTACTTCTAAAGTGTGGCATGTCTCACCACAGAATCTTGTTGGGAGATTCATGAGTGTTGTATTCTTATTGCTCTGTTTATGGCCAAGTCAGCTTCTGTTAATTATCTTGATGATCTTGGAAGTCCCTTACTCCTTGTCGTCAGGCTAAGATTTGCTTGTATCTTCAAACTTCTCCGTTTCTGTCTCAGTTAACTTCTTCAGCAACAGCTATGCTAAAATCAAATTGCCACGAAAGTTCAGTAGAATACTGTCTGGAAAGGTCCCCTAGGAAGATCTAATTGTCTGAAGCTATGCTCTAGGAGGAAAGTAGAAGCATGCTCTAGAATTCCCCAAACCTGTTTAGAGCTATCGCACTTCTGGTTTGTCTTTGCATAGGAGTAAGGGTAAAGACTGATTTTCATGCTTCTCTTATACTTACATTTTCCTTATGCTTTTCAAATCTCTCCTGCTTAAACTCTTTTTTACTTTCAGACAGAAGGAAGACTTAATAACCTATATGACCTATATATAAAGTATATGATTATTCCTCTCTCTCTGTCTCCATATATATATGTGTGTGTGTGTGTGTGTGTATATATATATAGAAATAATAATAAAATTTAGAATTTATATATATATATATTGCCCAGTCTTCTAAATTTTATTTCTGAGATTTAAATCCTGGCTTTTGCAACTCAAAGCAAAGTGTTTTATGACAACAAAATCCCGCATTTGCAAATCAATTCTGGCTTTTAGAGTATTTCTTCAGAGTGGATACAATAATAATAATCATAATAATAGTCATAGTTTTTGTGAATGTTTACTATGTGTCTGACATCATTCAAGGGCTTAGTTTGCATTAATCATTAAAATAATGCTATGTAGTATATACTATTATAATCCCAATTTGCACAGATGTGGAAACTGAGAAGAAGGGAAACGACTCATCCAAATGAAAGGATGGAGACATGATTTGAACTACATATTCTGATCCCATATTGACTGTGTGTTTTTTTAATGTTTATTTAAGAGAGAGAGTGACAAAGTGTGAGTGAGAGAGGGAGACACAGAATCCGAAGCAGGCTCCAGACTCTGAGCTGTCAGTACAGAGCCTGATGCAAGGCTCAAACCAATGAACTGCGAGATCATGACCTAAGCCAAAGTCAGAGGCTTAACAAACTGAGCCATCTAGGCATTCCCATATCAATTGTTTTTAAGATTACTACTACTTCACTGTTTCCACCCACAACTCTATTTTGAAATTTAAGGATGTTCTATTTTATATTTCTAATCTCATCTTACCATAGGGTCACAAACTCCAAAGCAAAACTTCTCAGGTGGGTACAGTGTTTTAAATATAACATAGTTAAAAATTCTCTGGTTTAATATGTTTAAATATTTTCTACAGTATTTTCTTTTTCCAGAAAATTTTTCGGTAATTGAATTGCATCGTGATCTGGTCTTGTACCTTAGTGAACACAACAGACAGAGAAATGGCAACTTTCCAGGCCACAATATTATACTGTAGAAAACATCGTACGGCAAAACAAAATAAAAGTTTAATCAATTACTTGAGCTTTTTCAAATTATACGGGAACAAAACATATTAAAAATATTCAGGAATTTATGATTGCAGAAGGTTCATTCTCATTTTGGACATTGTTTACTCTGCTGCTAGCAATATATGTTTAAACTTTTTTGTGGTTTGTTTGCTTTTGTTATATGATTCTATATGAATGTAGACTTTGTGAACATCAGCCTGGGAATAGTAAAATAATAAGAATATGAAGAAAGAGTCAAACTGACAAGGACCAGAAGACATAAGCAAAGATACAGGATTTGAACATTGAAAGTTAGTTAGAGCAGTAATAATAAGGAATGGTATATATTTGGTCACATCAGACATCAGATTTGATTGGTTTTTCTATTATAGAAGTTCTCTCTCCTCAGGTTAGTTTGACTAAATATAGAACCCTAGGACTGTCTCCATTATCCTGTTACATAATGAGATCCATTCAGAGGACACACTGGTAGGTGGAAGAGAACAAAAATGAGTGAAATGACAGAAACAAGGCAAAATTCTGATAGTATCATAAGCCTCTGGGTCAAAGACCATGTTGTTTTTTTTTCTGAACATTTTGGATGCATGAACATTTGTAACATTTTGATGTCTTTAATCCAGTTCAAGTTATGTTTTGCTTTAAGTTGTCATAGAGGCCTCCTAACTATTGAGCCTGGAAGAGAAGAACCTCAAGTTTATAAGGAAAAACACTGAGGAGTAGACCAAGAAGATATTGACAAACCAAAGGGAAAAGGACAGAGCCACATTTGCACGTGAGTATAAATTAATTGGCCATAAAGATTCCGTCATAGTGGTACAAATCAACTGTATTTGCAAATGTGTGGCCATTGTGTGCAAATAAGGAAGTGAATGTGATTGGGTAGAAGATGTGTTAGTGCACTTGAGCACAAAGCAATACAGCTAGATGGTCACATTCCTTTGAAATAGTGAGGCTCTGTACATTGAGGATTTGTACCAAACTATCCTTCTCGGTCTTTGTGTTTTATTTTTTTAAAGTGATCATCAAGGATGTAAAGGTGAAACTTGTAAATAAATGTAAATATAAACACATGGAAACATAAACACATGGAATTTACAAATAGAATGGAAAAACAAAACAGATGAAAAAGATATAATGTAAACTCAGCCATTCAAAGAGCAGACATGCATGAGGATGAAGACAATAATAATATCTTGCAATGGGAGATGTGATCCATCCATGTACCAAATTCCGATATACAGAAATGAGGTTGCTCTTTCCCAGGTAAGAGGAGACATATCTCAAGAATGTCAACATTGGTGTGATTGCTGAAATGGGATGAATGATTGAGAATGGCAATGGAAAGTAAGAAGATGGAGATAGGAGTGCTGAAAAGAACACCTTGGAAAATAATGATCTTGAATTGTAGGACAGACAAGTAAACCCTGTAAGGAGAATTCAGACCAAGGAGAGACAAGCAAAGAGTTAAAGTTAGTAAAACCCAGAGACACAAAATTCTATAAAGAGTTATGAGTAATGGGTGAGAAGACACTAAATCTGTCAGTTAGTTGGATGTTGGTCAACTTTTGAGCACAGTGCTGGGATAGGGGTACAGAACAGGGCACTCCCTGCTGTGCAAGTGGCCTTGAGAGAATAGATAGGAAGGAGGAGAGGCACTGAGCATCACTATGCCTTCCAAAGTGGGTGAATGATGTGATGGCAGGAGCTAGCCCAGGCAATGCACACGTGGTACCGCATTTTACAGGAATGCATTGAGGGTGCTTTGGGGCACTAAGGGGAGAATCAGTGCAGGAAGGACTAAGGATAAAGCAAAAGAGGGGTGATGAGTCCATCCTGAGATGGGACAAGAGTCCAGTAAGAATTCAGGAGGAGACAGTAACAGCTGCTGATCCTATAACAGCATCATCAACATCAAGAATGACGTTTGCAAACCACCACCACAAAAATTAAATCTTCTCTTCCTTTTTCTTTTCCTTGTAGAAAACTGCAAATATGGATAATAACACAAAAGCATTTTATTCCAGACTATTGTATAATTGTATAATCACAGACCTCTGTTTTTTGTCAGTTTAATAAATTAACTTTAAAAAGCAAATAACATTTTCAAGTTATAGTTTTAAAATTTTATGTTTACACCTGTTTTAATATGTATAAAGCAATAAATAGATAACATTACAGATGAGTGTGATTTTTAGAAATAGTTCTATAGAATCTTAAAATTGAATGAGATGTTGGAAAAAGCCCCTTTCTTTAAACTTATTTTAATAAAATGTTAATATTGTCCTTCTGACAAAATGTCAAATTATGGCTATTATTCTGTTTATGCAGGCTGAATAAACATATGTTAGTATTCTATTCATGATTATTCTTCTAAGGAACTATGAAAAGATTTTTAATTTCTTGAATTATATTTTAATTTGAATTTTGCATTAACGTAATTTCAAATACAGTCTTCACTACTCTATGATACAATAAAATGCAGACGACAACGTACTCAAGGAATTAAAGCGTGAAAGAATAATTTAAAATATCAATTGTTAATTAGGGTGACAAACTATGCAGATCAGTAGATTTATGATTTTATTATGCACTTCTAATTTTAAATTTGTAATTGCGGTTCCACATCTGCTAATAAAGACATAAGAAAGAAGCGTTTTTATTTGCATTTGCAGGGGCGCTAAATCATTGTCCTTGAGAAGTCCGACTTTCTGTTTTCTAATGTGTCTGTATTGATCGTCTTGAAGGGGAAGTAGGTTTCCCAATTTCTAATCATGCTTAAAAATCGATAAGCATTTAAATATTTTCCAAATTAGGCACTCTTGGTTTCCCTGCCATTTTCACTTTCACTGACTAATGAACGTCAGGAATAGGAAGATCATTTCCAGGTAATTACTGAAAGTCAACTGATTTATTAGGCTATGACTTCTAATACAAGAACACAGTGTTCAGTGCATGATTTTATTATATAAGATTGGGAAGTTCTTTATCAGAAAATCTACAAAATCTTGCAGTCTTGCTGTGCTATTTGAATCCGAGTTCTCTGTTGCTATATAAATTATGGATTAGCTATCATAAAATTACATTTCAGATAAAGTTTATAGCCAACAAATAATTTTTACCTAGTTTAAATAAATACATATGGAATAGAGATTAATAATTATGGTACATTTCAGAATTTCATTGTTCTTTGAATCACTGAAATTCTTTTTGCATTAAGCTCTCAGTGGAAAATCGGAGTAACAGCCACATTTTGCTTTGTCTAGTTCCAGCTATGCACAGGCAATCTGCTTGTTACAAATTGTCTTTGAACTACAAAGAGCAATGCATCATAAGTAACTCTAATCTTAATAGAACTATTCTCCTTATATGGGGCATAGAGTTTAGTTTTTTTTGGGAAAGGCGCATCTTCGCTTGGCTCTTTCATCATGCCTGTCCTCAGAGACAGATAACAAAACAGGCTTGTTATGTTAACAAATCTAAAATCTTAATGGTAAATTGGGCAGAGGAATATGTTCTGCTTTCCTAACAGTCATAAAATGATCAGTAAATATTTTAATAAATATTCTGAAATTATGGTTGGTGAATAAAGGTAATTTTGTCTTTGTGCAAGAAAAAGAAGGAGAGCATGAAATAGATAATGTCAGAATTAAAGATAGCTTGGCAATGTTCTATGACTCAAAATTATTACAAAATAAAATGGATGTTGTACATCAAAGTACATGCATATTAAATTATTCTAACTAAAGATTATTTGATTGAGTCTGTATAAGTCAATCTGGCTATTGTGCATAATGTGGTAGTGGCGACCAACATTTTCTATCTCTGATTCTAGAGGTAATCTTTTATTCAACATATCAGTATTTATAACCACTATGTTTCTTAAAGGTCAAATATAGCAAAAATGGTGGGGAAGGGGGCGCCTGGGTGGCTCAGTAGGTTAAGAATCTGACTCTTGATTTTTGTCTTAGATCATGATCTTATGGTTTCATGAGTTGATGCCCAATGTTTGTCTCTGGGCTGGCAGCACAGAGTCTGCTTGGGATTCTCTCTCTCTCTCCCCTTCCCTCTTTCCCTCCCTCTCTCTCTCCCTCTCCCTCTCTCTCTCTCTTTACCCTTCCTCCACTCAGGCTGTCTCTGTCTTTCTCAAAATAAGTAAACTTAAAAAAAAATAGCAAAAGCAGGGGCTCCTGAGAAGCTCAGTCAGTTGAGCATCTGATTTCAGTTCAGATCATGATCTCATGGTCCCTGAGTTTGAGCCCCCTACTGGGCTCTGTGCTGACAGCTCAGAGCCTGAAGCCTGCTTCATATTCTGCATCTCCCTCTCTCTACTCATCCCCCACTTCTGCTCTGTCTCCCTCTCTCAAAAACAAAAATAAACATTTAAAAAATAGCAAAATATAGCTGCCTCTACTTAAAAAATAAAATGGTAATCATAAAAAAGTTAGGTCCATATATGATAAAAACTGTAATTTTTCCATGTAAGTTTGAGAAGATTCCTCTTCTCAAAAGAGGGAAGTGTAATTGCTCCACCAAGATTTTAGAAGTTCTGAGAAGTTAAATAAGGATTTAGAAATAAAACATTCAGGATCAGGCCATTAAATGGAAAGTGGTAAGAGTTGTAGGACAACCAGCTTCCAAGAATTATGGCAGTTGTTCAGGTGAGAAAAAACATCAGTGGCTTGGCTACGGCATCAGGGTAGAAAGATGTGGAAAGGCTTTAAAAACGTCTAAGAGATAAAATTGGCATTTAGTCACATTAAGGTCTTTTTCACCACTATACCAAGAACATTGGCTAGCATACTTGCTTACTTACTTATTTACTGAAGACATAAATAAATAAATCAATGGGTATATAATAAGGTTCTAGAATGGATAGAAATGACAAGAGAAAAGAAAGAACAGGAATAATTTCTGCCTTGAGTAACTGTCTATATTTAGTATGATTTACTAAAATAGAGAAAAAAACAGAAGTTTGCCATGAGGTGGGGGTGATGTCTAAATGTTCTAGTATTACTCTCCCTTATTTAATATCTTATACTTTGGCTGATAATATTCCCACCCTAATTTTAGAAAATATTATTTATTGCAAATATGATTAAAGTACCTTGCTCTTGTTGACATAAAAATATGAAAATATATTAAACTCAAAAGCTTCTGCACGGCAAAAGAAACAATTCAAGTAAAAACATAAGCTACAGAATAGGAGAAAGTTTTCATAAACCATATACGGGATAAGGGATTAATATCCAAATATCTATCTTACTCTCAGACAAGTCAATAACAAAAAATAATAATAATTCAATTAAACCATGGGCAGAGGAACCAAATAGCCATTTTCCTGAAGAAGAAATCTAAATGGC
Source organism: Suricata suricatta (assembly GCF_006229205.1). Lineage (NCBI taxonomy): Eukaryota > Metazoa > Chordata > Mammalia > Carnivora > Herpestidae > Suricata > Suricata suricatta. The sequence goes on along the minus strand of NC_043705.1, from coordinate 132,218,300 downwards.
CAATAGGTATCTGAAAAGATGGTCAATATTACTAATCATCAGTAAAATGCAAATCAAAACCAAAATGAAAAAGCACCTCACACCTGTTAGAATGGTTAATGTCAGGAAGAAAAGAGGTAACAAGTATTAGTGAGGATATGGAAAATAAGGAAACACCATACGTAGTTGGTGGAGGATAAATTGGTTCAATTACTAGGGAAATTCATTTGGAGTTTTCTCAAAAGGTTAAAAATGGATCTACCATACAATCCAGGAATTCCACTTCCTATGAACACCCAAAGGAAATGAAAAGAGGCTATTAAGGAGATATCCCATGATCCTATGCTTACTGCAGCATTATTCTCAATGCTCAAGATAAGGAAAGAACGTAAGTGTCCATCAGCAGATAAATTGATAAATAAGATCTATCTTTCTATCTTTCTATCTCTCTATCTATTTATCTATCTATCTATCTATCTATCTATCTATCTATCTATCTATCTATCTAATGGAATATTATTTGGCCATGAGATAGAAAAACATTCTGTTATTTGTGACAACACAGATGGACCTTGAGCACATCACGCTAAGTGAGATAAATCAGAAAAAGAGTACTGGAGAGTAGGTGGAATCTAAAAATGCCCAACAAGGGGCGCCTGGGTGGCTCAGTCGGTTGAGTGTCCAACTTCGGCTCAGGTCATGATCTCATGGTATGTTAGTTAGAGCCCCACATCAGGCTCTGTGCTGACTTCTAGCTCAGAGCCTGGTGCCTGCTTCAGATTCTGTGCCTCTTTCTCTTTCTGCCCCTCCCCTGTTCACACTCTGTCTCTCAAAAATAAATAAATGTAATAAATAAATAAATAAATAAATAAATAAAATAAAAATGCCCAACTCATAAAAACAGAGAGAAAACCAGGGTATGAAATTTGAGGGACATAACAGATCCTAGATGTACAAACTTGGAATGGACAATAAATAAACCTTAGTGATCTAATTCATCACAGAGGACAGAATACAGAAAAGTGTATTATAATCATGAAACTTGTGAAGAGACTACACTTTATTACAACTATTAAAAAAAGGATAATTATGTAACAGGGTAGGGGTGCTAATTATCACGACAATGACAATCATATTACAATATATAAATTAATCAAATTAAAATATACCTTCACTTTATAAAATGTAGATGAAATATATTCCAATTTTAGAAACAAGTATATACACAGAACAAAACTGTCAATTACCTGGCATCTGTTGGCACCCCCATTTCATGTTTTGCTATCTTCTCCTCTTTCAGAATCACTTCATATAATAAACATCTACATATTTTCATTGTCTCCCTATTTCCTCTAAAGAGCTTTAATTCTACTCCCCAGTAAGAACTGGTCAATTTTCTTTCCTGCAAAATAATTTAACGACCTTCATGAATATAATTTTAAACCTTTGTCACATTATGATTTCATGAGAAAATGGTCCTTTAAACAGATTGTGTCAAAGGTAGATGAGTGACACAATTCAGAGACCATTGAATTTACTCTTCCTCTATATGAAAACAGTTGGTGAATGGCTGTGTTACATGGAGCTTATAGCAAAATACACTAAAACTGGTAAAAAGATACATGTCAGGATGATCAAATCAAAGAAGTAAATTTAGCATATGGTAATTAAGGCATATGACAACTTGTATTGAAATACTAGACAAAGACTTTGCAAGCATTAGAAATCAATCCAAAGAAGACATTATCATTCCTTGATACCTATTTCTTTGCAAAAGTCAGCTCAGCACTACAATTTTCCCTCATTTTACAACCCAGTATGTATCAGTACCACTGGCAATGGCATGGCAGCAGGAAGCGGACAATAATGATTTTTCCCACCAAATGAAAAGGGAAAGATGGTTAAAGGGTGATAAAGATTCAAGGGGCCTTGCAGGATACCACGGCTGAATTGTACATTGTGAATAGTCCACGTTATCACACATCACGGGCATTGCTACTCTGCTCCAGTTTTCTGAGAAGGCTCACCTATTCTATTCATTTTTGTGTGTATTGACATTTAAAAGACTATGCATTTTTTTAAAACACTAAAACTAAAAGGATTTTTTCAGAAATAAAACATTTAATTGAAGGACAAATTAGAAATCTTAAATTCACTTCATCTTTTCCCAATTCCCTAGAGGTTGCTCCAGTGAGATATGCCTTTAGAGAAGTAAAAATCCCTCTTTCTTCCATCTTTCTGCTGAAAGCGTTTTTTGCAATTTTCCTCTAATGCATGCTTGTGTCTCTCTTGAGGACACTACTTAACTGACCCCATTGGGCTTCCAAGTGATAGAGGATTTCGTTCTTTTGTTTGCTTGTTTGTTTCCTCTGAAATTCTCTTATTACTGAGTCTGTGAGCAGGGTGGGATTCCTATCTTCCTTGTCCCTCACTGCTTTTCCTAGTTTATTCTCCATCTTACAGAGAGAATTTGATCCCGTGTTATATTATCCCTCACAATCTGTCATTAACGTGTCATCTGCTGAGACCCCAGTCTCTCCCTCAATTCTCCCCCTCACTTTGCCTGTAAGAATTTTTGATATGCTCAATTCTCAGAAAGAACAGGAATCCTAACCAGACTTTGGCTTCTCAGTTTCTCAAACTCCTGTGAACTTGTCTTGCATACTCCCTAGCCACTCAGTGCCAGTCATGACCCAGACCTTGTCATTACCTGTAAGAATGCCTCCTCCATAATCTCAATTTCATGCATCACACTCTGTCAGTTTGACTTCCTGACTTCTTGCATGTACTCGCTGCCTCTAGCAACCCTACTCTGATAAGCCATCATGCCATGGGATGTATATTTATTGATCCTACAACATTTTCACCCTCCCTCATCAACCCTCTATTTCCCTCATACATCACAACCAGGCAGAAATCCCATGGTCAGTTGTTTTAATGACTCCCTTGCATATACCCTCAACAATACCACCTTCCTTTCTTTTGTCATACAGCTTGCCTCTTCCCCAACCCGAGTTAAATAATTCTTTACTGAGTGCTTGGGTGGCTCAGTCGGTTGAGCGTCTGGCTTCAGCTCAGGTCATGATCTCACAGTTGGTGGGTTCGAGCCCAGCGTAGGGCTCCGTGCTGACAGCTCAAAGCCTGGAGCCTACTTCAGATTCTGTATCTCCCTCTCTCTCTGATCCCCCTCTGCTTGAGCTGTCTCTCTCTGTCTCTCAAAAATAAGTTAAAAAAAAAGAACTCTTTACTAATCTGGTCCTTAACCTGAGCACTGACATATAACTGGAGAAACACACATGACCAGGATGCCTGATCTTATTTTATATTTTCTGTCTATATTCTCTAAACATGAAGGAACTTTATTCTTCTATTCCTTTTTCTCCCACTCTCTTAAATGACTCTTTTGTACCTTTTCCAGCATCTTCAAACACTCATCTCTTCCCTCATACTCACAATTACCTGAAAATCTTGGCTCTGAACCCACCAAGAAATGAAATTAAATCACCTGTCCTTCCACCAATGTATCTGTTAACTATACTGCATGCTCTGCCTTCACTCCTGTTAGTAGCTCAAAGGGCAATTCCTCCACTTGTGTATTGTTGCCAAAGCCCTCTCACCAGGGTCTTAATCTCTCTATAATATCCCCCCCCACACACACACACAAAAATCCAAAAGCTCTTCTTTTGAACGACTTAGCCCTTGGCTGAGATACAGGTGCCAGTAAGCATGAGCTGGATTACCACTCCCATTTGCTCCCCGGATTCAGTGCCTCTGTGCACTATGCCTAACACAGTTCTAAGTAGGGGACCTGTCTCTTTCCTGCTCAAGAACAGCACTCTAGCAGTTCTGTACTCTATCTCCAGGGCCAGCAAAATTTCTTATTCCTAGTACATCATTTCTATTATGTGTTGTTTATTCAATCCTAAAAAAAATAATTTTTTGCCCACCTCTTCCTTCCAGTTTACAAGCTAGAATTATTGTGAGAGTTCTTTATATCTCTGCAACTCTGCTTTTCTCCATCTCTCTAAAATGCACCCCAAGTGATCATTCTCTTCCTCTACTCCACTGAAACTATTTTTTGTATTTTCTACTCAATAATATTATTTCATTTAATCCACAGAAAAATCCATACAAGAGTTAGGAGTAGGCATAAGTATCATAATTTTACAGTGAAATAAAAGCATTACAGCATTGACTAACTCAAGGTTCTCTTTATGATGAGTTTAAAAGATGAAATTCAAACATATGACTATCTAATAACACAGGATATTCATACTTTTAAATTTTTGTGATACTTCTTAATACAACTGTATTGAAGATATTATTGAGAAACAAGGAAATAAAGAAATAACAGAAAATAAAAGTCACTGAAGGTCAATAGGTCAAATTGTTGACATTTCATTGTATCTTTCTAAATTTATGTCTGAC
>NC_043705.1:132164914-132213793 GCF_006229205.1 Suricata suricatta | reverse complement strand
GAGTGGAGGAGGGAGAGAGAGTTGGGGAGAGAGAGGGATGCAAAACTTGAGAGACTATTGAATGCTGAGAATGAACTGAGGGTTGAGGGGGGAGCGGGAGGGGGGGAAAAAGGTGGTGGTGATGGTGGAGGGCACTTAAGGGGAAGAGCACTGGGTGTTATGGAAAACAATTTGACAATAAAATATTTAAAAAAAAGAATGTATGTCATCTATAGGGGCGCCAGTTAAGCATCTAACTCTTGGTTTCAGCTTAGGTCATGATCTCACACTTCATGAGATCAAGCTCCATGTCAGGCTCTACAAGGACAGTGCAGAATCTGCTTGGAATTCTTTCTTTCCCTCTCTCTTCTCCTCTCCCTCCCACATGCTCTCTCTCTTTCAAAATAAATAAACTTAAAAAAATGCATGTCATCCATGTTCTTTTATGCCTTTTTAAAAGAAGTGCTGTTTATTTTTTTTCTTTTATCATCCTCAAACTTTGTCTAATTTGGCAATGCTGTTTAATAGTATGAATGCTGACTTTTTGCTTGCCACATAACTTCTGAATCTTTTTCCCCCTAACAGTTTATGAAAGCATCATGCTTTCATTATCAGCTATGTTGCTTTGTGAAATACAGAACACAATTTTATGTGTTTTTGGTGTCTCATTTTAGTGCTTAGAAAGATCTTCTTAATTCTAACAAAGATCAAAATAATCATATTTTTTCTAGCCTTCTTTTACATCTACTTCTTTAATCCAACTGACATTTATTTACCCTTGATGTATTAGACCAGAAGCTAATACTTCATTTCTAAGTGGATTTAAGTAATTCTTTCAGCTCCAGTGATTAATTTTTGCTCTTTATTGTAGATTTTAGCCTACGAGGAATTCCAATCACTTTTTCTAAGTTGACACTCTCTCTTGATTACTTGGTTCTCAGAGATGTAGCTGTCTTTGAGTGCTGAGATGGAAGTGTGCACGGAACCTGGTGCTGGGAGAATGTCAGTAAGTTCTCCCTGAAAACTTTGGAACTGGCTCTTAGAGACTGTAGTCAACATACATAGTGCTGGCTACCATGAGACAGTCATCAACATATTTAGCATTGGCTTCCATAGGGAAAACCACAGAGCTGGGGAAGCCATCTTCTACATGAGGACTCTGACCTACAATGAGAGACATTAAATAATAAATGCCTAGAAAGAAACGGTGATGGACCTATGCCTCAAGGAGAGGAAGCAAATCAGTGGAAGTAGCTGCAATGGCCCTGGGTAGATTTTCAGCATCTTTATTGAGAGGAGGGTATGCTGAGAGGTATCATTTTGTCATCCCAATAAATTCCACTTTTTCACTTAAGTTAACATTGTAGATTATTTTCTTTGCAACCAAATAACCTCTGATTAAAACTCATTCATTTATACAAAAGTGTATTTCTTGAATTTTCTTCTCATTTCTTGTACTCTTGATTATGCTTACGGAGAACCTCATTAGTTTAAGTAGCATAACTTCTTCATACATTTGAATAAGAAGGATAAGTCATCACATTTTTCCTTTTTTATGAATATATTATATTCATGCATATGATACAGATGTTTCATTTTCCCCTGTTCTAGCAGACACCACTTACCTTTGCCTATTAGTCAGGAAGACCTTGAGTATTCATGCACCTTGCTGCCAGATCAAAACAACATCTATTAAAATTCTGATTCTATCTGAAATCAGTGTGTAAAATAATTCAGTAATACTTCATGCTTTTACAATATTTAACTTTGCATACAAAATAAAAACATTTCTGTATTAGATTTTAGTTTTTCTTATATAAGGATCCACATACATTTCATCAATAATTCAACAAACATTTTTCAAATTCCTGTGATGTTCCAGGCCTCAGCTGCATAGAGTCATGAACAAGATAGACTTAACCCTCCTAGACTCAGAGAGTTGATGTCTGGGAGGGAGTGAAGATACTAGACAGTCAATGAGTGAGATAACATTGGAGAAAAAGAAAGGGAATACAGTATTCCAGCCATCATAGGTCAAGTTAAGGACTTCAGTGTCAGTAACAAAAGTGAAAAGTCATCTGTTTGACTGGCTTTAAGCCAATAAATAACATGATCAACCTTGCATAAGGTATATTTATGGACACTTATATTTTGGTAGCTTTTTTTTTGGTATTATGATTTCAATTGGTTGATTTTGAAAAGTATGTGTGTAATTTATTTGGAGTAATCATAACTTCTGAAAGGTTTTCAGTTGGATTGTCTAGGTGGGTAACAATGTATATGGATATAAATGTACATAATAATTTCTTGTGTTTACACATACACACATATACATATACATATATGTAACTACATGGGATACCTTATTTTTGCCTCTTACATTAGTCAGGTCATGGCTTGTTAAGTCAGGAAAAAAGAATATGGAAATGGGTATTTCAAGGAGAAAGATCTTATTTATTTTTTTTATTTTTGAGAAACAGAGAGAGACAATGCGAGCAGAGGGTCAGAGAGAGAAGGAGAGATACAGAATATGAAGCAGGCTCCAGGTTCTGAGCTAGCTGTCAGCACAGAGCCTGATGCGAGGCTCAAACCCACAAACCATGAAATCATGACCTGAGCCAAAGCCGGACACTTAACGGACTGAGCCACCCAGGTGCCCCTCAAGGAGAAAGATCTTTAGTGCAAGTATTAGGGGCTGACATAAACACTGGAACTACTGAAGGCTGACCATTAAGAGGAAATGTAGATGTGCCCGGAGTCATGCAAGCTGTCACAGTGATCCCAGATGTCTGCAAAGCTAAATCACATGTGTCTCTGGAGAACCCCTTAGAAGAATGCCATGAAAAGTAGCAACTATTGATCTCAGCCACCTTCTTGTAACAGAATTCTAAATTTGCTTTCGGGAGAAATTTTTGACCTACTTTAAATCCATGTGACTTTAATATACTCCAAACTTCAAGTCCTGTTTCTAGAAGTGAGGATGTTGTTTCAATTTCATACTTTAAAAGTTCTGCATTCTGCTGGCTACAGTGATTGGTTGAGATTATATCATATTACCACATCAGACCAATTAGTCCCTATCCCATAGAATTGGTTGCGGTGAATTATGTTCACTTATAGAAAAAATAATTCTCAAGCTGATGCCATCTATCATTGTCACCACATGAAAAGAACTTCCTGAATAGAAAACCAACAAAAAGAAAATGGAACATCAAGATGGAAAGAGGTAGATTTTAAAGACGTTTTTGAACAATTTGATTTTAGCAATGGAACTAAGTTTAAGGCTCAATTTCTCAATTATTTTCCAGTTTTGCTTAAGCCAGTTGACTTGAATTTCTTCATTTCCATTGAAAGAATTCCAAATATTATACCTATTAAATGCACTTTTTATATTATTTTTTAAAAACACTTGATTTTCCATTATTTTAATTAGGATTTCTGCATCTACATTACACAGAATATTTCTTGCTCTCTTTTTCAAGATTTATAGGATATTAAAACAATAATGGTACATAAATTACAAATTCTTTAATTTTTTTCTGTTTAAACACTTCTATTGATTTCATTTTTTTTAATTTAAATAACTTTAAATTAATTCTATTACCAAACAACTCTTTGCAGGGAAATTCCTCAGCAATTTTAAATTATATTGCAGGGTTGTAATTTTGTTCCAATTTTCTATTTCTTACAGAATTTGTTTTTTAAATTCATACTGTTCTTCTGATAGAGGTTTTCAGATAGCTTACTGAACACGCCCTGAGTTTGGTTCGTCAGAGTTTTTAATTATTTTGGATTATAGAATTTTGGGAATGTTATAGTAGTTTTTCCCTTATAATGTCTAGTGGATTATTTTATAGAAGAAGGTTAGGATGCACTTAGAACACAGAGGAAACAATGATCAGTGAGAATGGTAAGGAAAACCTATTTATTCTTTCTTCCTTAGATATTTTCCCTATTGGAAAAAAATGGGGAAAGTTAAATCTTTGAAATAATCACATGATAGACAGATGTCAAATTGTAGACTGCTGCTAAGGTGCGATTCTGACGCAGGGCAACAACCCGCCGGAAGCTAATAGGGGCAGGCTGAAGGAGATGAGGGCTTCCACTTCCTTGTTAGCAGTATCTGGTCTGTCTCATTCTCTCCTTTATTTAAAGCCTCAGGCACTTTGTGTCTCTAGCTGTTAACTTCTCTCTGTTATTTTCTCTCTCCTGTCATGTCTCTTCTCATTCTTTCACTACTACTATACCAGTATCTTAAGGTTGACTGGTGGCTTGAGTTAGTGAAATTTTTATTCCGTGAAGTCTCCATTCAAGATGATGTGTGTGCAATGATTACAGGTTACCCAAAAATTAACTCATTTCTAACAAAAAGGACAAAACCCAAGTTATCTTTCTTGAATATGACAGCATGTGTGGCCTAAACCCTGATGTGGACAGGAATATAGACTTGACATGCGCGGAACCAAGAATTAAGGTCGATAGACACCATATAGATATAAAGACAGGATCAAACACATTGGGTGTCAAAGAGTACTGACATTAAACACTAAAAAAAAAACATATTTTCATATTCAAATACATTTAAATTGAAAACCAAGAACATTTTGATTATTTATGTTTAATTAAAAATATGCTTTTTAAAATTTTTATCTATTTGAGGATTAACTTCATCCCGACCTACTGAAAGGAATTTCAATTACATGCCACACTGACGGACTCAATAGCTGGGCATATATAACTGCTTCAATCATGTCCCACATGTCTAATTTTCCACTTTTTACTAGTAAATCATGGCTACTTCTGGAATAAGATGCAAAAGTTCACAATTTCAGTATGGAAATAACCAAATCAAACTATGGCTAAGAGCAACTTAGCCTGTTGATAAAATGTATATATCACATATTTTTGTGCCATACTACCCAATTTATAATATCACTATTCCCAACTTATGGAAAATAATTATCGGTTTTGAAATACTGTATCCAGTCTTTGTTATATCTCAGAACCCATTGACTCCACAGAAGTTATTCGGAAATGCAACAGCTGTCTGGCGCTGTGCCTTCCAAATTATTATAATGGGATATTGTAGGTCTTAAAAGAAATTTTAAACATGAAAGTAAAAGCCTCATTGCTTATTATCAGAAAATCTTTAAAAGTATACAAAATTCAAAAATATGATTATTGTAAATATTTTTTCAGTGTAATGTCCATGGTTTTATTTTCTTTACATCTACTTACCTCACACAAACACACATTCCTAGCACATGCTCAGCACAGTTTCGAATTAGTTCTTGAGAATTTTCAGAGAATACTTATTGAAAAAGGTGTTCTTGCTAATGTACTTGCTTATTTCTTCCTCTTAACATTCTCTAAATTATCAAATGCATTGCATCATAATTGTACATTATGACTTTGGGTACACATAGCTAATGTTTTTGAAAGACAAGCATGTTTCATGTTAGTCTAATTTATTCTATATAGGTCAGTTTGAGATAATGTAAGTTTAAAAGTTTAATCATCTTTTAAGACTTCAAACGTTTTTCTTATTTTTATAAGTACCTAATGCTTGTATTTTCTTATATTATTATAATACTGAAAAGGAAGAAACAACTAAATTTTCCTTCAAACTCACACAAATAATCACAAACACCATTCATATATGACCTGGATTTTATTACCATAACCATTAATCCAGGCAATTTGTGGAGTTGGTATTCAGACATTATAGATTATAATTTCTATTTTAAGTGTTGGTTAGTGTGCTAAATGCCAAGAACTTAGCATGTTTATAAAAATATGATATGTGAATGTACAAAATATTTTATAGAATTATGAAAAACTTCATGTTAATTGGTGTATGTGTGTATACTGCATGTGCATTATAAATATATTCATCTATATGCATATATGTCATTATAAACAAAATAACGTCTATCCAATTCATTGCCTTCTATTTCATACCAAGTCCTCATATTTTTTCTTCATATGTTTCTTCTCTCACTTCTTCATTCTATATCTACGTTCAGAACTAATGTGGTACCATACTTCATTTATCCTGCTTTTTGGGACGTAAAATTTGGCTTTGCTTCCTCTTTAAACACACCTCTTTATGTTTTCAGAGATTAATTTGAAGATACATTGTGGAAACAAAAATGGAATTCCTTGTAGGAAAGAGACGTCATTTTTAACATAGGAAATGAGGTAGTAATTTCACAGCACACATTGAGTGTGTACGAGTATGATATTTAAGCTACTATATTTTATGTTTTATTGGAAACACATATTAGAAAGCTTAAACAAAAACAGTGATGCCATGGGCTCCCCTGGCAGATTTGGGCATCCTCTTGTCATTGAACCAACCAAAAGGGGCTTGTCCTTTTAGCTGATTGATATTGGTTATGAAGGGGAAGTATGTTGTTGTATCATATTAAGTGCAGAAAAGAACATTTCTGATATTAGATCTGTTATCTTCATAGAATCTCAGGTTCCACTGCATATGTGAATGGAAGACCAGATAAAACTAAAATAAATAATACCAATAAGAACCCTGACCTTCAGGATTGGAGTTTTGGGTCATTTCCTCAAGTTAAAAATGCTAAAAAGTTTATATAATGCCTAATAGTGAAATGAATATGTGGAAAGGTGGTGTACTAAGTTATAAAGACTAACTCTAGTCTTGTTAACATGGCTAAGTTAAAGATAGTTGAAAATTATATGTTTCATTTATTACACAAACATTACATGTTAAATAATGTATTCTGGCTGTACATTTCCATTTATATTATGTAAATTTTAACCTATCTCCTATTTCCTTATTTTCCTAAACATTTCATTGATGATGTTCATCTTTGTGATTCAATGTTCAGGATTCTGGATATGGAAATAGTAATGCAATCAAATTAGATGGAGAATGAATATTACCAAGACATAGAATCAGAACTAACCGGGGCAGCTGGTGGCTTAATTGTCTGGGCATCTGACTCCTGATTCCGGCTCAGGGTTATGATCCCTGAGTCTGGCTCCTTGCTGTGTATGGAACCTGCTTTAGATTCTCTCTCTCTCCCTCTGCCCCCCACCACCTGTTATTACACATGTGTGTTTAAAAATATATATTTAAAAACGAGAAAAGACATAGAACTGATGGTTTTGGATCTCCTGTCTTCTGACAAGGAGCCAGCATGTTTTAGGAACATGAAGGAGTTTTCATTGCGTTAGATGGGAGCAGGTGGTTTTTCCTTTTGCTGCTTTCACATTTAAATATATGTAAAACAAGTGTGAATTAATGTTCAGGAGTAAAGAGATGAATTATTCTAGATGCTGTCTACCAGATTTTGGCAAAAGTTTTCATCCTTTCTCTGTTAACTTGAGAACCTCAGAAGCTGGAATCTGGACCCCGTTACTCAGATTTTGGACAAGATATGGTTTTGTCCATGAGATGAACTGACAGGAAATTGGCAATGGTGGCTTGGAGACAGAGAAACAGGAGACAGGAGTGTTTATGGAACTAGAACCTTGTCTGACTAGGCAACAATGAGTGGCAGGCAGCGAGGACAGAGGTGCCCCTGGCTTCGGTGACTGCAATTTTCCAGACCTCCGATTCATCACAGTGGAAGCAGGACCTTATGACAAAATGTCCCACGGCGGGCCTGAGTTTTCCCGTCTAATCCTTCAAGGATGTTGATGTACCTAAATTCTTGTTTACCTATTCTTAAAATAAAACTCAGAGTTTCCTCCTTCCGACACTAAATTCTGATTCATATAAATATTTTAAGCACTTATCAATAGGATTCAGGATTGATTCTTTGTTTCTCAAGGAAAAAATTAGTTTCATAGGACTAGATTAATAGCTTTTTATTTATTGTTTTATAGTGGTAAGAAATGTACTTGTTTTTAATATTTATATGTATACATATAGTATACAGATACACAGATTATATGTGTATGTATTTTATTATGTTATATGTTTTTATTCTACATATAATATATATAAATTATATATGCTATAATTATATGTAATTTATATTATTTAAATTATACTTATATAATCTATATATATGTGTAGTACATAAATACATGATTTTCAATTAATAAATATCTTTTTATGAGAAGTCATTTCTTCAGGCCTCTCTTTCCCTATTGTCTTAGATATTCATAAACATGGCTTTTAATTAGAAATTAGTCAGCTAAATTTGTTATTTCCACTTCAGATAGTAGTTTTAACTATTATTAAAGTTTAAAAGAGTTTTCTTATTTATTTCTGAAAGAGAGAGAGAAAACACAAGCAGGAGAGGGGCAGAGAAGGAGGGTGACACAGAATTCAATGCAGGCTCCAGGCTCTGGGGTGTCAGTACAGAGCCCTACATGGGGCTTGAACTCACAACCATGAGACCATGACCTAAAGCAAAGTCAGATGCTTAACAAACTGAGCCACCCAGGTGTTCCTGTTATTAAATTTTCAGGATGACTAATTACATGTCGATAAAATATAAGATTTCAGTATTTTTAAGTTCACTACACTCTAATATCACTATATAGCTAGAGTATTTCGTAAAGCTAATTTTACTTCAAAGTATGAAAAAATATTTTCATTATTCTACTTCCTCAATGATGTGTTAGGTATTTATGAACAGTATTACAAACTGCGTATTCCCATAGGACTATTTTATTAAATACTACAAAACACTTTATATCACAAGACGTTCCAGGCAGCAGAACGATATTTCAGCTTTTCATAGGGTGAGGATTATAAAACATGTTTAGTTTTCCTAGGATTTCTACTAACCCCATTCAAGATTCTAATGTCAAGCCTGAACAGGAGATACTCCCGCAGCCTCCTCAAGCTGTTCAGTGACTTTGGAGTGGCCGGTAACAATAGCATGTCTTTCGTGGGCTGATTGGCTGTCCTAGCTGTCATTTCCATGGATGCCATTTCTTTTTTATACCTTGCACTTCTGAAAATGTCATGAATTTTGTTTCCAAGAAAAAGGATATTTTTATCCTTTTCAGATTTTAACAGGCTAGTTTAATTTCAAAAGATCTATCCTAGAGCTAAAATATAATAATGGATTTCTAAACATTTGTCATTGAAAATACTTTTATCCATATTTTTAAATACTTCGGTATCACTTACAATTGTGAAGCCTCTAATAGTATTTCAACTTGGTCTATACATACATATACATAATAGTACATTCACGTTAAAAATGCTTCAATTCAAGAAGGGAATCTTGAAGCATTTTCATGTATCCTTTTAAGACATTTCTTCTGACAGACGAGGTGAGCCAGTCTTTCACTATGTCCACCATGGTGTGACATGCAGGGAATTTGAATCCTGTGGATCTTACTTCATAATGGAAGCTTTCAATATTTAGAGAAAATGATGGTTTCAAAAACTATAAGGTAGCATTTTGATGGCTTTTCATCTTTTTTACATTTTGTCTTTACAAGAATACTGAAAACAAACCACAACTATACTCTATTTAGAACTTAATAAGATTTTTGTTGTTCTTTTAGCATACAAGATATTGGCAACCCATAATTATATGTTTGTATGAAAATATATGTATATGTTTTTATATATACATATATCCTGATATACTTTGTTAAAGAATCAAACTATTACTTGAAGAGGAAATAATAAAATTAGCTATTCTTAATTTCTATATAAAAGTCATATTCATTGAAATATAAGATGCTAGAAAAAGAGGAATATACCTGAAAACATGCTTTCTCATGGAAAATGTTTATTAAATGGCAAGTAAGTGCAAAAATAAGGTAACAGAGAAAATGTATTTAAATTTTTATATATTAATTTTAATGGAGAATTGTACTTTAGGCATTTATATTTCAACATTACCTCTTGAACAGTGAATTCAAGTTCCTGATACTGACTCAATATGTCCCAGATGTGGTTAATAAGTTCCTTCCCACTTTTCGCTAATAGGGTTGTGTGTCCAGTTTGGAAAGGAAGCAATTGATTCTAAAAGTTGCTATATAAATATTTAAATATGATATGATAGCAGATTTTAGTAAATTGGCCACAATCATACAGCTAGTGCTGGATATTGCATATTTTTGACAAGTGAACTAGCAAATTTCCAAGTACTAATAAAGCAGTGATTTCTACTTAAATCTTTTCAATTGCTAATTTAATCAATCAGAATGCTTTTTCTGTCAAAATACTCCTTTTTAGGAGCTCAAAAGTTCAGATAACTAAAATTCTGATTAGTTAATTGTAATTCACAAATAGTTTGTAATACATCTGTAATTCTTTTTTTAATGTTTATTTTATTTTTATTTTTATTTATTTTTTGTAATAGTTTATTGTCAAATTAGTTTCCATATAACACCCAGTGCTTCTCCCCACAAGCGCCCCCCACCATGACCATCACCCCCTCCGCCTCCCCCTCCCCCTTCAGTCCATGGTCCGTCTCCAGTATTCAGTAGTCTCCCTTGATCTGTGTCCCTCACTCTTCCCGGCTCTCTTTCCCCCTTCCTCTCCCCATGGTCCCCCGCCAGGTCTCTCCTGTTAGACCTATGAATGCAAACATATGGTAATTCTAATTGTATTCTAGTTCAGTATCAAACATATATATTTTTCCTTTCCTTCTGATTGTAATTCTTTTTTTTTTATGTTTATTTATTTTTGAGACAGAGACAGAATGTGAGCAAGCGAGGGACAGATAGAGAGGAAGACAGAGAATCTGAAGCAGGCTCTGGGCTCAGAGCTGTTCACACAGAGACCAATGCAGGACTCAAAATAATGAACCATGAGATTGTGACCTAAGCTGAAGTCAGATGCTTAATTGACAGGGACACTAGGTACCTCTTGATTGTCATTCTTATATTTTTACTAGTAGATATGCCTTAAGTTAGAAGAAAATAAATGACATTTTTTTCTCAATGTTAACTAAAATTCTAGAACTCTGGGTTGAAATTTCATGGCTATTTGTTTTTGAAACAATGTGAAATTATGTAACAAAAAAGCATGAAAGACAAAATAAATCACAGTTACTGTGGCAATTGAAAATGTTAACTTTCATTTAGATTTTCTTTCACGTTTATATGGATCTTGTTTGTACTATAACATTCACGTTATCTTCTGAACAAATAGATTCAGCTTTACTAAAATGTCTAGAGAGAATACTGGAATATTATTTTTACATACAACTAAAAGATTTTTTTCTATATGCTGCAATCTATCTAAGAGAGTTTAAAATAGTAATATTAATTGATTCCTGCTAATGACTAATAGATCAAAACTTTGATAGATCAAAAGGAGTCATTTGAATCCTATGCATATGTTCTTTTTTTAAATGATTAAAAGACATGTAAATCAATGGCAATCATTATGGTATGCCATTTCTAGAAACCATGCATGTTCATAGACCTCAGCAGTAATAAATTTAAACTATTTCCCTTATCTATAAGTCATAGTCAGTAAGACTATATGACTCTCCAGAATGAGAGACCCAGAAAATTCTATGGTGTAGTTCTTCTCACTCAAAGTGCACACTTGTTTTAGCTTCACCATTCACCTTCAGTAGAAAGATCTGGGAACACTTTAGGTAAATAATCAAATAATGAAGATGCAGAGAAAATCATGATAGGATAATGAAAATACCATAAACTCTAAGTACAGAGAGTAAAGCTATGGTGGACTAGCTGTATATAAATTTAAATATTAGTTCAAGAAGAAGGTAAGTACATAAATGGAGGCTGCAATTTACTTAGTGATTGACTAACAACTAGAGTTGAGGTCAATTTCTCTGTCTGCAATTCAGTCCCTGCTTGGCTTTGGCCATATTATTTCATTCTCTACAATGCAGTTTTTCATTTCCATAAAGTCACTTAACATTTCTAACCTCACAGAATTCATGTAAGTGAAAGAATGGAAAGATGTCAGAGACACAGCTCAATACCTTGTGACTATTGAACACTCAATGCATTTCAGCAGTTCTCATAATTTCCTCCCCACTAGGGATAATTGTGAGAGCACAAAATGTTAAGTGATGTAGAAGTTTTACCTTTTTGAGGTACTTTAATGGGAAACATGTAAATCCTTTTACAAAATTATCAAAGGACTTCAAAGTAAAGTGTACTTTGTTTAAAGGGCACAGCTATTTAAATATATGGGATTATAATGTAAACTGAAAGTCTACATAAGTTTGATTCTTTCAAAATTTTTGGAAAATTAGGATTCTACAAAAAATTAACATTCTATAATCTGCATTATTTTTCTTGCAGGATGTTTAGTTACATTCTGTAGTTGATTATTAGTCTAAAGAGATTTTAATAAACAGTATTATCTAAATTTTTCACTACTGGTCATACTGATTTCTTGAGATGCCAATTAATATTTCTGTTATGAAACAGGAAAATGATATAATGACGTGATCCGTTTAGCAGTTCATAACTTTTACACAGGAAAATTTCAGGCAAGTAGACTCTTCTGTAATAAAATCTGGGTCTTTACTTAAATATTGGACTTCAGTTGTCATAATACTCACCAATATCCCTATTCTTCATAATGTAATTTCTGCTGAGTTCATCATATATTTATTTTATTTTATTTTATTAATAGAGTAGTCATGTCCTATTTTTGTCTTATTCCAGGTTGGATTTCTTTCCTCTAATAGGAGAACCTGAGGATAGGGGTGTCTGGGTGGCTCAGTAGTGTGAGTGAAAGACTCTTGATTTTGGCTCAAGTCATGATATCACAGTTCGTGGGTTCAAGCCCTGTGTCTAGTTCTCTGTGGTCAGTGAGGTGCCTGTTTGGGATTGTCTCTCGCCCTGCTCACTCGCTCACTCTCTTTCTCTCTCTCTCAAGATAAATAAATAAACTTTAAAGAAAAAAGAAAAACCTGAGCTAGGGTAACTAATATTTTGATAAGTCATTTTTATATTAGCACTTCCCTTAGGAGGTCTGATAAGTATAGTCTTATAAGTCATATATTCTTTTAAGTCCTATTAAACAGTCTTATAAGTATATAATCTTATAAGTGTAGCTTATAGTCTTAGGAACCATATTAAACAGTAACTTTAATTTTTGCCTAAATAAAGCTTTAAAAAAGTTAGCTGTCTATATTACACAATAATATACATTCCAAAAGTCCATTACAAGTGATTAATTATAGGATACTTTGGTTTTCAATGTCACCTTGACTTTGTTAGGAAAGATCATTGAAAACTGACTGAATATAAACAACTTTAGCATACAAAATTAACATTGATTTTAGTTGCCTAACAATTGTTAATCTGAAGTAACATGTTTTGCCACTATGGTATTTTATATTTCTTGATCTTTCCAAGAAAAATTGTGGAAAGGTTAAAAGGAGTACAAACATCATGAATGTACATAAAAATATTGTTTTTTGCATGCTGACATCTTAAATGTTATGCATATGAAATATTTTTTATAAAATTGAATTTTAGGTTTATTTTGGAAGAACAAAATAACTAACATTTTGCCTTCACATTTGACAGGGAAGGTTGTTCTTGGCAAAGTTCTGTGTAAATAAATGACAGAATCGGAGAAAAATTTATGTTATATTAATATGCTTCAAGTAACTTAGCTATACAAATAATACCATGAATTAATCATATTGGAATATAAAAGGGGATATTAAATTGCATTTAAAAATACAATTACTATCTCAATTCTTCATTTTGTTCTTAGTAATATCATAAATAATATTTTTCAATAATATCCTCATAGTGCATACATGCATCAATGAGTCTTGTACCAACTGCTGAACCTTATTTAGAGGATTTAGCTTTGAAAAGGATAAGTATGCAATGACAGTTCACAAAAAGATAAGACAGTATTTGGTCCAAGAAATCTGGAATTCACTTCAGTAGACAATAATGAGTTAAACACAGAACTGCTATGTCATGTGCTCATGGAATCCTTCAATGTCAAGAAACTATATGGAATGTACAGGTTGTATTTTGTTTTGTCATCTATTTTGTTTTCTATTGTAAAACTCAATGCCACCCAAATGACAGCAAAACAAAGGCTATTTCTTCAGAGCTTGCTATAGTCAGCTACCATCCCCTACTGGGGGCAGAGACTCGGTGGCAGGCAGAAGAGCTCTCCAATGAAGGAAAAAGGAAGGGTTCAGGAGTGCTGTGAGTGGGAGGGGTTGAATCAGCAAGCTGAAGTGGGGCTAACTAGAAGTGGGCGACCTGATCTTATATGATCAGTTTGAGAACAGACCTGACCCCTCTGTCTGGCCCTGAGTTAGAAGCTGGAAGAAAAAGCTGGGAGTCTGGCTTTCATTGACCAGGCCCTGACTGCTCCGGGGCGGTGCTATGGCATGGGGCTGGGTTTTCCAGGTTGGCGGCTGCAGAGTTTGTGCATTCAGGGTTCTACTGTCAAGCGTGGTCTTGCTATTGTCTCTTTGTATAGCCACTTTCTCATACTATAACGGATGGGAAACTAGGGATACTATTATTTTGCCCAAACAGAATTGCTTCTTGGAAGATAAATAAATGATTCAAATTAACTCCCAACTTGAAGGGAAGGAAAGAGACCATAAAATGAAGATAAAGCACAGTCATGGCACAAAACTTAATATAATGCAAACTGAGTGTAGACAGTATAAGTATAAAAGAAAAAGGTGAAAACAGAAAGGAATTAAGAGAAGTTGCAGAAGCAACTGTCACCAGAGGAACAGGAAGAAGTAACATCACTGGAAAAATTATCCAGGAAACAAAGGAAGTGTTTATGCTAACAGCTCACCATAGTGGTCACAAAGTTACTGTTGACATATTTTTTCTTTAATAAAAGATTTCTCAAAAGAAAAAAAAAAAGGTGAAAGTGCTAAAAAAAAACTGAGATAGATGAAATAAAAACTGATCTTTCTTGGAGCACCTGGGTGGCTCAGTCTGTTAAGTGTCTGATTCAGCTCAGGTTATGACCTCAGGGTTCATGAGTTCAAACCCCCTGTCAGGCTCTGTGCTGACAGCTCAGAGCCTAGAGCCTCCTTCAGATTTTATGTCTCCCTCTCCCTCTGCCCCTTCCCCAGTCATGCTCTGCCTCTCTGTCTCAAAAATAAATGACATTAAAATTATTAAAATTGAGCTTGCAGAATCTAGAAAATAATATAGAATTATGGGAAATAAAACATAGAAGTTAAGCATGTTACAAACAAAAGTCACCATGTAATTACTAGTGCATCTGAAATGTTTAGAGAGTGTAGAATACATGAAAAAATAACAAATAAGTCACAAAATATAAACTTATAAAATGAAAATGACAAAGAAATAAACTCAATAGTGGGCAAAATATAAATATGATAAAGAGATCCAAATGTGCATAAATATTTTGAGATGAAAGAGAAAGAAATGAAACAGAGGGGCATTTGGGTGGCTCAATTGGTTGAGTGTCTGACTTCAACTCAATTAATGATCTTGAGGCCCCTGGGTTCAAGCCCCATGTCGGGCTCTACGCTGACAGCTCAGAGCCTGGAGCCTGCTTCGGTCCCTGTGTTCTCCCTCTCTTTCTCTGTTCTGCCCCCATTCATGTTCTGTCTGTGTGTCTCTTTCACACTATCAAAAACAAATAAACATTAATTTAAAAAAGAAATGGAGCAGAAAACAAAGTTAAAGAATCAATGTATATGATCCTGAAGTAGATCTGTGCCTGAAGATTGAAAGGAACACATCATACTAAGAAAAATTAACGTAGAACAATGAACACCAATAATTTTCCTCATGACTGATAAATATAAAGATGAAAAAGAAATGCAAAGAATCTGGGAAGAGAAAGTAAATTAGTGAAAAAGGAAAACGGTGTGACCTCATGTTTCTACAATTAAAAACTGCAATGAAAAATGCTAAGAGACAATGCTGCCTTGTTCATACATTTTTTTACATTTATTTTTTATTGAGGTATAATGGACATATAATCATATTGTTTTCTTATAGAGTGCATTACTACAAAGTTTTATATCTAATCATATTTTTTTAGTCATATTTTTTCCTTTAATTCTACCAGTTCTATCTAATGATGTATTTGTTAGTTTCAGACCTAAAATCTTGTGATTCAACACATTCATACATTACTCAGTGTTCATCAAGGTAGGTGCACTCCTGGTCCTCTTCACCTGTTTTGCCCATCGCCTTCCCTCGGATCCCCTCTGTTAACTATCAGTTTGTCTGCTATAGTTAAGAGTCTGGATTTTTTTTTTTTTTGGTCTCTCTCCTTCTCTTTCTTTCTTTGTTCATTTGCTTTATTTTTTAAATTCCACATTTCACATGAGTGACATCATATGGTATTTATCTTTCTGACTTATTTCATTTAGTGTTATACCCCCTATATTCACCTATGTTGTTGCAAAGGGCAAGATTTTATTCCTTTTTATAACTAATATATTTCATTGTATGTATGTGTGTATGTTGTGTGTGTGTGTTTGTGCATGTGCATACATATCCTCTTTATCTATTTATTCATCTATTGATGGATAGTTGGTCTGCTTCCATAATCTCGCTATTGTAAAAAAGGCTGGAATAAGCATAGGATGCACATATTTTTTCAAATTAATATTTTCATTTTTGGGGGGGTGAATACCCAATAGTGGAATTACTGGATTATATAGTAGTTCTATTTTTAATTTTTTGAAGAATCCCATACTGCTTTACATAGTGTGGGTACCAGTTTGACTTTCCACCAAGAGTATATTAGGATTCCTTTTTCTCCATATTCTTTCCAACACCCATTGTTTCTTGTGATCTTGATTTTAGCTACTTTGACAGGTATGAGGTGATATCTTATTGTGGTTTTGATTTACATTGCCCAGATGATTAGTGATGTTGAGCATTTGTTCATGTACCTGTGGCCATTTGCATGTCTTCTTTGGAAAAATGTCTGTTCATGTTTTGCCCATTTTAATTTGATTAATTGGGGTTTTTTGGTATAACCATGTTACCTTTCTAAAACATAAAAAAAAAATGAGTTGATAAAATACTCATGGCAGTTTTTAGGAGAAAAACTAATGCAATAAATTCTACCATCCAACAAATAACATTTTCCATACTCCAGAATATTTATTTTAAATATACAATTAGATGTATAATGCTTTTAAGTATACAATTGGTGAAAATTATAGCCAATAGTCAATTTTCTCAAGTATACAAATGCAGATAATCTGTGGGATTATTGCAAAGACAATTTTACAGTAATGGGGAATGGATTATAAACATGCTCCTAACATACTTTAATGGCATGGGAGGAATTCTAAGTGTGTTCTTCAATCCATTAAATTTAATAAGGTTAATTAGTACCTACTGCACCAAAGATACTGTTCTCCAAGGAATAAAATTGATATCGTTGGCCTTACATAACTCTCACTCTTCTGGGAGTAGGGTGGGAATGGCAGAGTTGATAAAAACAATAAAGATGACAAATCTTCTGGTATGTTAGAAGTGACAAGCTTTACAAAGCAAAATAAGAAAAGGCAGAAAAGGATCATAGGAGGTGATGGTGAAGAGGTGGGAGCTAAAAGATTTTTCCGGGTGATCTCTGGAGAAGGTCATGGTTGAACAAAGACATTAATGAGAATGAAGAGCATAAACCATTCAAAAATTGGGAGGAAAAGCAAATGTCAAAAGGACAGCCAAAGCAAAAGCAGGTGGTCATGTTTGATTTAAAGGCATAAAAGCCAAAACAAGGCTGATGTACAGTAAGCAAGAGGGGCTTAGTGAAGGAGGGCTTAGGAAAGTAGCAGGGACCCAGGGCATTTTGACTCTCATAAACAGCCATTGTGAGAGCTTTGACTTTATCTCCTCTTTCTTGACAGGAATCAGTTAATACTGAGCAAATTTAACATATTAGAAAACTAGAAAGACTGCTTTCGTTTTTTTATTTTTCACACAACACTACTTCCCCTATGAAGGTGGATGCATTAAAAAATTATGCTTAAAAAAATAAAAGAAAAAGCCCCTCATAAGGAAATACTCTATAGTTTGTCTTAAAATCATTTATTTAAATGTTGAAGATTTTTCTTATTTATTTGCACACTGTACAGGTTAATAAGTACTAGCTTTGTATTCATATGATTCAATGGAATTATTAAGACCATTAATTATTTTTGTGCCAGTTATAGTGACTCTCTCTCAAGACAAAATGTGTCTTCCAGCATCCAAGCTGTCTCTCCTCCTTATCTAAGGAAGAAAATTAACTGAATGCAGTAAAAATATGCCCTATCTGCCTGAGGTTCCTGTCACATCTACTGTCATTCATTTCCTTCATATGCCTAATCTCAGGAAACTTTGGAGAGTATTTTGATCATATTTTTGATATATAAAAGAGATGTCTTATTTTTAAAAAATCATATTTTATCTTTAATAAATAGATAACTGGAAAGATTAGAGTGATGGTAACTTAAATTTTTGTAATGTTTATTAGTTTCTGAGAGAGAGAGAGAGAGAGAGAGAGAGAGAGGGAGGGAGGGAGGGATTGGGGAGGGGCAGAGAGAGAGAGAGACACAGAATCTGAAGCCCCACACAAACTGCGAAATTACAAGTTGAGCCAAAGTCAGTCACTTAACCAACTGAGCCACCCAGGCGCTCCAAAGAGTGACGTTAGCTTTATTAACTCTGATTTTTCTATTAATTTTATCACCAGGTAAATGTTATCACAATATTTTAGTTAACAGAAAAATTTTATTCAACTTCCTGTGATTGGTATTTTTAAATTATTCCAGTTCTATGATAAATTAACTTTATTTCCACGGGTTACTACAAAATATCAAATGAGGTTTAATGGACTAAATTTGTAATAATGGATATATTCTAAAATGTTTAATAGTGTGAATATTTAAATGCTTTACTAAAATTGAATTTCTAGATCTTTAGTCAATTTTAAGACTGGACCAATATAAAATCAAGTTAACAAATAATTTGGATACCTGGACACTTTCAAAATAAGAAAATATTAAAAACAATGTTCACCGAGAATAGTTTTAAATTACATTCTCCTTGGGGTGCTTGGGGAACTCAATCCATTGAGCATTGACTCTGAATTCTGCTCAGGACATAATCTCACAGTTCATGACACTGAGTCCTGTGTCAGACTCCACAGGGACTTCTCTCCTGGGATTATCTCTCTTCCTCTCTCTCAGTCTCTCCCCTGCTCTTGGGATTTTTCTCTCTCTTTTTCTCTCAATTAATTAAAATTTAAAAAAATTAGTTAATTAATTTCTCTTTTCTTATTTTGATGTATAAAATAGCTATAATTGAAATGCCTGGGTGGCTGAGTTGGTTGGAATCCAACTTCAGCTCAGGTCAGGAACTCATGGTCAGTGAGTTCAAGCCCCCAGTCAGGCTCTGTGCAGACTAGGGCCTGCTTCAGATTCTGTGTCTCCTTCCCTCTCTGCTCCTCTCCGGTTCGTTCTCTGTCTCTCTATGTCACTCAAAAATGAATAAACATTTTAAAAAATTTAATGGCTATAACTTAAAAGCATGTGTAAATGTTTTTGAATGTTTGGAAATCTAGGGCTTTTGACCTGAACATGAATTAGGTTTCTGAATTTAATTACATACTCTAGGTTCCCAATTTAGAAGCGCATTTCAAACTGTGTGTAATCCTTCTGTATGCTCGCTTCATGAAACAACAGCTCCTCAAAGATAAACCTGTGAATGGGCTGAACAATTTGTTTATTACAAACTGATAGTTGTTCATGAGGAATTGCTTTGAGGCCCTGGCCTCACAGGTCCCACTGATCACTAATTGTGTTATAATCTCTACCCAAGCTCAATCCGCACCTGATCGGAAGGATTCATATCAGAGTCCCACGAGCCCTAAAACTCAATCCTTCCTAAAGGCCTCATTTCAAAACACTACTCAGACTTCCCAATGGTAGTCTTTCTTACTGCAAATAAATCTAACATAGCTTTTCGTGATCAATAGACCTATTCTAGTCGATCATTAGGCTTTTAAATGCCAATGATCAACAAATGCAAAGACAACTTGTAAAAATGATCTTATCTATATAGCAAATTAATAAACACCTAGATGTATGGAGAAATCTGAGAAGAGTAATTTAAATTTGCCCTTCATGTCACTCTTATATGATATGTAGTTTTAGGTTGTCACACCTGTTAGATTCTAACTATATGGAGATAGATATGCACTTTCTAGACTTATACTGACCTTAACACCCATATGACATAGTGTAGTTTTTAGAACAAATTCTGAAAAATAATCATTGTGACTTTGTTACGTAGAAAATAAGCACTTGGATATCAAAGGCTGGAACATGCTTATAGGTATTATCTGTTATAGAGCTATCTTCACTCAATTAAAATATTGATGATATTTTTCTAGAAAAATCACATTTAAAAACTGTTTTTGCTTGTTTGTAGTTTGTATATCATCATTCCTGCTGAACTGCTTTGGCTTATTAGAAATGTGGTAGCATCTATTAAGTAGATAAGAAGTTTTAGGAAAACAGAACTTGTTGTTTGGTGCTCATGTGCAAATGCTTGGCTAACAATGGCTCGCTATCTCACTAGCACATTCTCCCAACAGATACTGCGTTTCAAGGAAACACATTCTAATCTCTAATATACCAACTATCCCTGGACTATACCAGTAATTATGGATGTGAATGAGCCAAGGGCAGCTGGGGAAATGGGCAACTCATCTCTCCTCTAAATTACCTTTAACACCTGGGAAAAAATATAATGGCCTGCATCTGGTCTAGAGCATAAAGTTGTGAGTCGTTTTCAGCTGTGAGGCTTAGGCAAGCTTTGAACACATGCTGCTCCTTCAGAAGGCATGCTGTGAATGGACTTAAAGCTTCATTAGGCAAATATTTTATCACAGGAAAACTGACCACACAGAAATAACTGCCACAAAATGGAAGACCTTACTGTTGTGTGAAAATACTGGTACAGGGAAGGGTCCAAGAGGAAATTTGGATGCATAATTCCAGTGGCATCCATATAGTAAGTGTCTATGACAGAAACCCAAATTACATTATGGGGTTCCATTATGTAAAATTTAAATATTAATGTTGACACTACAAAGTAATATCAGATATTTAATCAGCTAGACGTAGGCTAAGAAATAGTTTATATTGGGATGGGTTAGGTAGGTGATGGGGACTAAGTAAGGCCCTGGTGATAAGCACTGGGTGTTGAATAAAAGTTTTTAGTCACTATATGTACACCTGAAACTAATATTACACTATATGTTAACTAACTGGAACTTAAATAAAAACTTGATAAAGGAAAGATTATATTTGTTTAATGTTTTTCTTTTAAGAAGAATGATACTCTGGTCCAAATTTAACATTACTAAACTCAACTGGCCCCTGAGTAATACCCAACCATAAGGACACAAAAATTGCGAAGGTTTTGGGTCATTTTATTCACACTTTCTCAAACGTGAGAATGACATTATGGAGGAAAATTGTCAATTCTGCCAATTGGGGATCTTGAGTCATTTCCCTAGTGAAGTTTATTTACATTTTAGCTGTGGAACTAAATATTACTCCAAAATAATCTCCTGCATTACAAACATGTACAATTCTTAAATATAATGGAAGTATTCAAAGTAAATGTTCACGTGTATTCATATTACCTGTCATATTGATGGAAATTATGACACCATCTGAACACTGCCTTTGCTGTATATAGCTAAAGAGTCAACTATTTCTATAGTGTATCCTCAAGTATAACCAAAAACTAAAATCTTTAGGATTTATATTGATATATAAGCCTTTAAAGATTAAATAAGAGTAGTCTAATAGTACCTGTCCATATTTTTGAAGAATTAAGGAACACTCAAGTTGAATATTTATTGATTTAGTCAATCCATCATGAGGTTGAATTTCCTTTTTAAAAAATATATCTTTATACACATACATGTCTTATTATTTTAAGAACAATAACCAAAAGGAGTGGGTTAAATTGTAGCATTAAATAACAAACAATATTTTCCATTAATCAGAAAGCTAGATAAACTTGGCAGAGGAAAAAGAAAACAGAGGGTATATAATTTAGGAAAAACATTTCTGACATTGTTCAGTAATGTCCTTGTCAAGTTACCCCAAATATTACTAAATTTACCTTTAGTTTAGACAGCTTATCTAGGAAAAGACAGAATGTTTAAAAAATGAAGATTTGCTTTCCATACTTCACATAGTCTTAAAACCTATGCTTGCCTAGGATGACTAGTTTCATTGTTTAGTGGATTGCTTTTTTTCTCAAAATCAAGAAGATGGGTGCATTAGGTGAATATGCATGAAATACTGAAACTGTGAAAGGAAAAGTATAACACATGGGTAGAGGTCAAGGTTTAACAGCAACCAAAACCTACCTCAAAGTTTTACGCTTATTTACCCATAGTTAATGCCTAAAGGAAACCGAGTCCTGTCAAGGATGACTGAGTTAGAGTCAACGTCCATGTTTCTTCAATGAGTTACTGCTAATAGGCAGATTAATGAAATAGGACAAGGAATAATTAGCTGGGGAAAATTAGTATAAAGACTTCCTTCCTATGGACATCTTTTTTTTTTTTTTTTGTAAGCATCGATGAGCCTGTTTTTTTAGTTTATTCCTTCAAGTACTAACCTAGTAAACAGTTGTGATGTGTTTGAATTTCAATGATAAATACAGTCATGACTGTGGAACATACAAGGTACACATGCTAAGGCAAAGAGATGCTTGAAAGATTCTTGAGAAATGACCAAAGCAGGTCTACGGAACAAGTTTCACAAACTACTAAAAAGAAATAGGATATTCAGTCAGGCTTAGTACATATATAAACTAGAAACGGGCATTCTGATGGTTTGACATTTTTCCATGACAAGTTCAGAACCTTAAGTGATTCTAGAAATGTCACAGAAGAGCTTAATAGGCACCTCAATGAAAACATTAACTACACAATTAGACTTAATGAGAATAAATTCTCCTTTTATGAGAAAAAGGTCAATGCTAGCCTGATCTTAGGAAAAAAGAAAAAAAGGAATTCACACACATAATGAAAGCCAATTAGAGAACTAAAGTTAATGTAGTTCTGCAAAGAGAGGTTTTTTATCAGCTTTCTCAGTGACTACTTTCATATTAATTCAAATTTGAATGACGAGGAAGTACAGTTTAATAATATCTATAATCTCAAGATAAGCCACATGAATTAAAAGGAACTTCAGGATTCTAAACATGTAAAACCTATGCCATCATATCATTTGTTCATATTTTTCTCACCAAATACACAATGCCATTTAAAAACCTTCATATTACATATAAATGAAAACCAAGTCCCAAACTAAATGGTTAAGACCCTTTTATGTCTATTTCAATGTTCGTTCTATTATTCATTTCCTTCAGCCTGTTAATAAGGGTTAATACGTACTGAGCTCCAAATATATAATAAACTTTGAATCCTCACACTAACATTGTTGGATACATAATAAGATTATTTAATTTTACACCCACAAAACATGCTAGGTTAAATTACTGGTGTATTCAGGTAGCAAGAAGAAAATATTGATTTCCATTTATTTCCTGGAAGTGTCACAAAAAGTTTCAGCATTTGATTTCTTGTTTATGTCTGACATTTTTTGACCAGTGGTAAACTGGCCATTAGAAAAGCATATGGATAAAATGTGTATGTCACATTTCATCAAGTCATATTAGGGCATGTTTGTGTACAATATTGAATAACATAGATAAATGTGACTCTGTGATAAATAAATAAAATTATACAGATATTGTGAGTACCTACTTGGAATAGAGTTTTGAAAAGGACTCTGTGAGATCAGAAAGTTTTTTCTCACATATAGCTTATAATCTAGAGATACAGAAACTATATCAGTAATACACAGTATAATATGAAATTGGTTATTATGAGACTAATTTTTTAAACTGCAATTAAGTGGGACACGTGGCTTAGTCAGCTAAGCATCTGACTTTGGTTCACAATCTCACTGTTTGTGGGTTTGAGCCCCATATCAGGCTCTGTGCTGACAGCTCTGTGCTAATGGCTCAGAGCCTGTAGCCACTTCCGATTCCTTGGCCCCCCTCTCTCTGTTCCTTCCCTCCCTCTCTCTCCCTCAAAAATAAATTGGCGTTAAAATTTTTTTAATTTAAAAAGTGCAATTAAGCTTGTGTTCACTTTCTCTCTCAAAAATAAATTAGTATTAATTTTTTTTTAAATATACAAAAAAGTACAATTAAGCTTCAGTAGAAACAAAAATTAAAATAATTTTAGAAGAAGCAATAAGGGTTAATAGAAAAGGTGAACAGTTAAATTGAATTTAAATTTGGAGACTTTGATACAACAAACAAATGGAAAGCTATTCCATGCTCATGGATTTGAAGAATCAATATTGTTAAAATGTCCATACTACCCAAAGAATTCTATAAATTTAATATAATCTCCATCAAAATATTAACATTTTTTACAGAAATACAACAAATAATAAAATTGGTATAAAATATGAGACCCCCAGTAACCAAAGCAAATTTGATTAAAAAAAGAAAAAAGTGGAGGTATCACAATCCCAGATTTCAAGATATAGTACAAAACTATAGTAATAAAAATAATGTAATACTGGAACAGAATAGAAATCCCAGAGATAAACTATGCTTTTATGGTCAACTGATCTGTGGTAGGTGAAGCAAAAATATACAATGAGGAAAAGACCATCTCTTTCCACAAATGGAGTTGGAAAAACTGGATAACTACATGTAAAAAAATAAGACCATTTTCTTATACCATACACAAAAATAAATTCAGAATAGCTTAAAGACCTATGTGTGAGATCGAAAACCATAAAACTTTTACAGGAAAACAAAGTAATTTTTTGACATTGATCATAGAAACATTTTTCTACATATTTCTCCTTCAGCAAGAAAAGCAAAAGCAAAATTAAATTATGGGGACTCAACCAAAATGAAAAGCTTTTGTACTGTGAAGGAAACCATCAACAAAATAAAAAGGCAGTCTATTGAATGGAAGAAGATATTTGCAAAAGATATCACTGAAAAAGGGTTAGTGTTTAAAATATAGAAGAATTTATTCATCTCAAGAGTGAAACTCCCAAAGAATCCAATTAAAAAATAAAGAAGATGTGGTGCATATATATATATACACATGTGTACACACACACACACACACACACACACACACACACACACACACGTATATAATGGAATATTACTCAACAATGAAAAAGAATGAAATCTTGCCATTTCCAACAATATAGATGGAACTAAAGTGTATTATGCTCAGTAAAGCATGTTAGTCAGAGAAAGACAAACACCATATGATTTCACTCATGTGTGGAATTTAAGAAACAAAACAGATGAACATAGGGGAAGGGAAGGAAAAATAAGATAAAAACAGAGGGAAGCAACCCATAGAGACTCCTTAATACAGAGAACAAACTGAAAGTTCATGGAGGGTAGGCAGATGGCAGGGGGGCGGGGGGCTCTGCCTAAGTATGTGATAATGGGTGACGGGCATTAAAGGGCACTTGGGACTACCATTGGCTGTTATATGAAAGTGATGAATCACTAAATTGTATTCCTGAAACCAATACTACATTATATGTTAACTTTAATTTAAATTAAAAAAAAAGAAAAATAAAATGGGCAGAGACCCTGATTATTGTTTCCAAAAAAGATGTATAAAAAGCCAACAGACACATAAAAATATGCTCACCATCACTAATCATTAGGTAAATGAAAATTAAAACCACAATGAGATATCACCTTACACTTGCGAGAGTGACTAAAATAAAAAAGACAAGAAATAACAAATGTTGGTGAGAATGTGGGGGGAGAAAGGAATATTCAGAGACTATTAGTGGGAATGCAAATTGGTGCAGACACTGTGGAAAACAATATGGAGGTTCCTCAAAAAATTAAAAATGAAATAGCATAATGATCCAGTAATTCTACTATGGGTATTTACACAAAGCAAATAAATATACTAATTTGAGAGGATATATGTGTCCCTATGTTTCTTGTGGCATTTACTTACAATAGCCAAGATATGGAAACAACCCAACTGTCCTTCAACAGATGAATGGACAAAAAAGATGTGGCATATAAACACAATGGAATATTACTCATCCACAAAAAAGAAATGAGATTTTTGCCATTTTAAACAACATGGATGGAGCTAGAGGGTATAATTCTAAGAGAAATAAGTCAGAGAAAGACAAATACCATATGATTTACTCAGATGTGGAATTTAAGAAGTAAAACAAATGAAGAAAGAAAAAGGAGACAAACAAAAAGCAGACTCAAGACAAAGAACACTCTGGTGGGTCCCAAAAGGGATGCAGGTGGGAGGATGGGCGAAACAGATGAAGGGGATTAAGAACACCCTTAATGTGAGATATAGATGTTCAGATGTTCTTAATCCCCTTAATGTGATTTATACATACATACATACACACACACACACGCACACACACACACACACACACACATATATATGTATATGTATATAATCAATATATTAAGAAATGGAGATTTTGGCTGGTAGAAAACTGAACAGATAAAGGGATTTTAAGCAAAGGCACAAAAAATATAAATCTAGATTTTGAGGGAAAGATCAGATTGCCCAGAAGACAAGTCACCTGCTGATAGACAATAGTGAGATAAGGAGAAAATATTTGGTGGCGAGATAATATAAAGCTTCTACACAGAAAAGATGATTAGACTTGATTTTGGAAGTGCTGTGAAAACAGGTTGGAAAAACACTAGAGAGA
Organism: Suricata suricatta; assembly: GCF_006229205.1. Taxonomy (NCBI): domain Eukaryota; kingdom Metazoa; phylum Chordata; class Mammalia; order Carnivora; family Herpestidae; genus Suricata; species Suricata suricatta. The sequence goes on along the minus strand of NC_043705.1, from coordinate 132,187,082 downwards.
CTGAGGAGCATTCAAGCAAGTTGGAGATCAGTAAGTATATTGTCTAATTTAACATTTTCTCTGCAGCAGTTTGAGATGTAGATTTCATAAAAGGTCAGTCTCACTCTGTGGCAACATTTTTCCAATACCGTCATGTCATATTTAATTATAAATGTTTCATAATTTCAAGTATTACATAATTTTAAATTTCCACCTGCAATATTACTAACACATTCTCATCCATTTGTAGTAGTGTTCACCACCTTACATGTTATATTCACAACTGATTTAAAATCTGTAATTTTTTCATACACATGTATACTTCACAAAGACAACATATAAAGACATAAGGAAGATATACATATGAGGGATACTTATTTTTAAAAATAAGTTTAAATGTTAAAATTAATGTTAAATTAATAAGTTAATGTTTATTTTTGAGAGAGAGAACAAGAGAGACAGAGACAGAGCATGAGCAGGGGAGGTGCAGAGAGAGAGGGAGACAGAGCTCAAAGCGAGCTCCAGGCTCTGCACTGTCAGCACAGAGCTTGATGAGGGGCTCGAAGTCACTAATTGTGAGATCATGATCTGAGCCCAAGTCAAACGCTCAACCAACTGAGCCACTCAGCCGCCCCACATTTGAGAGATACCTAAAGTCAGAGTCAAAACTCGGTGGCGTTACTCAGATCGGCTTGGAGAGGCAGACTGCTTCATGAACATTTCAGAATTTCCCATAGAAATAAAGAAGTTCTGCTTCTCTTTTGAACAGCAGGTTGTCTGGCTATGCCAAGCCCCTACTTCCGATGGGAACAGTCAGTGGGTCTTCAATTAGATCATATACTCTCTCCACCACAGCTGTGTTCTCTCCAATTAGGAAGACCTGTCATTCCCTGTGGCCTAACACTTAACACGTAGACCACCACATGTGCAGGTGTCCCCTGCCTGGCTCTATTGGACTTTAAAACGCAATCTATGATTTATGGAGATAATCAGGAGGATGTGGCAAGTGATAGATAAAGATGGTGAAAAGGAACGGAAGGAGGAAAATAATGCTATGGTTTAAGTTCATTTTGGCTGGAGCAAAACAGAGCCACCAAGTTTAAGAGCTTGCTGAGGTCCTGGATTCTCAGCTAAATCCAATTTGTTCTGGGGGTGCCTCGGTGGCTCAGTAGTTTAACCATCCTACTTTCACTGCTGTCAGGATTCAGTTCGTGAGTTCAAGCCCCTCACTGGGCTCACTGCTGTCAGCACAGAGCCCGCTTTGGATCCTCTGTCTCCCTTTCTCTCTTCCCCTCCCCTGGGAGCCACCCAGGCACACCCCCCCATGCTTATTTTTAAAGAACATGTTTTTTTATTACTGCACTTTCAAATGCCAACTGAGAAATATATAATATTATTTGGAAAGGAAATGGATTACTCACCTTGTATTTGATGTTTACTGCAGTTTGTTTTTTCATAAAGACATTTTGAGCATATTCATTTAGATAATTTTAGTCAACTATATAATTTTAAATTATTAGTCAACTTAAACATTTTATATATCTTTTTATTTACTTTAATTTTTTCATGTCTAATTATTTTTGAAAGAGAGAGAGAGAGAGAGATAGTACAAGCTAGGGAGGGGCAGAGAGAGAGAGGGAGACGAAATAAACTGAAGCAGGCTCCGGTCTCTGAGCTGGTAGCACAGAACCCACTGCGGGCTCAAACTCACAAACCTCAAGTCATGACCTGAGCCAAAGTCAGACGCTTAACAAACAGTCACTCAGGTGCCCCACATTTTATATATATATTTTTAAAGTGTTTTTATCTTTTAATGTTTTTTTATTTTTGAAAGAGAGAGACAGAGTGCAAATGGGGGAGGGTCAGAGAGAGAGGGACACAGAATCTGAAGCAGGTTCCAGGCTTTGAACTGTCATCACAAAGCCCAATGTGGGGATCAAACCTATGAACCTTGAGATCATGACCTGAGCCAAAATAGTATGCTTAACTAACTGCGCCACCTAGGTGTCCTACATTTTAGTATCTTTTTAAACGATTTTTTAATGTTTATTTATTTTTGAGAGGAAGAGAAAAGAAGAGAAGAGAGAAGAGAAGAGAAGAGAAGAGAAGAGAAGAGAAGAGAAGAGAGAAGAGAAGAGAAGAGAAGAGGAGGAGAGGAGAGGTAGAGAAGAGAAGAGGCAGAGAGAGAGAGAGAGAGAGGGAGACATAATCTGAAGTAGGCTCCAGGCTCTGAACTGTCAGCACAGAGCCTAATGTGGGGTTTGAACCCACAATCTTTGAAATCATTACTTGAGCTGAAGTCTGAAACATAACTAACTGTTGTATCAAGGAAAAAGAATATTAATAAGATAGTGTCACTATAATGATTATTGTTAGGTTTCGTAAAACAGTGGTGAGATTGGAAAGGGACAGATTAAATCACAATATTCTGTAAAATTATTCAGCAAATTGCATGTATTTATTTTATGTGGTCCATTTACATGTATATCCATCTTTCTGAGGATAATTATACTTTTCCTAGAACACGCTACCATTTTAGAACGCTAGACTGAGAAATTCAACACGTGCTATTAAGTGGGTATATGAATTTGATATCTAAATTGTATGTAGTTTTATGAATATGCTTGTATTCATTTCATCTGGGGAACTTTTGCTATTAAATTATATTAGTATATTATGTGCTTTGGGAAGTCTCACAGTAATGAAATTAGTGTAACCCAGCATGTCCCAAACACGTTGACTGTGGTTGACTGTACTTTAACTGAAGGACACTTTTTAACCATATTAGGAAATAATGCTCTATCATACACATTTTTGGAATAATACTTGAGGTGCGAAGGACTTTGAAATTCAAAAGTAATTGATTAGGAAGATCCTGCGGCAACAGCAGGATATTTGTAGGTATAAAAAGTTCATTTTATATAACTACTCTATCAGTGATCCTAAGGGAAAATAAGTTATTTCCTATAAGTCCCAATTCTTTTGTCAGTAAAATCAAATTACTTTGACAAATAAAGGTCATTCTGAATAAATTATTTATAAACTAAAATTAGCATATGAGTTCTCATATTTATAATCCAGTTACTGCATTAATCTATCTCTGCCTGAATCATAGAAAGTTAACTACTAAAAAAAAATTCACATATTTCCACTAAGTGGTCCTAATTATTTGCAGTCTCTTACAGTAATGGAAAGTTGACTCCAATAATCTTCACTTTATTAATTTAAATCTTTGCACAAAAGTTTTTTGCTTTTCTTGAACAGCTGCTGATCATACCATGGTCTTATAAAGGAAGGCCCAAATTTAACTTATAAATTGAATGCAATTTTAATAAAAACATTATCAAATTTATTTCCTAGAGCTATGGAACTCGACTATAAATTTCCTCTTCTCTGGAAGGTTAGACAAACAAAAATAGCCAGGAAATTTGTAAAAGAGAAGTCACAGAAAGGTCATGACTAGCAACTGAAGATCCTAAAAAGGTATTGTACGTCATTAGAATGAACAAAATAGAATATCTAAAAATATAAACAGGTGCATGTGGAAATTTAGTATGACATTTAAAAATGATATCTTAAGTTAACAGGACTGCATTAATAGGAAAATACATTGGGATTAATGGGATATCCATATGGAAAATGATAAAAATGTGAATCTAGGGGTGCCTGGGTGGCTCAGTCGATTGAGCCTCGGACTTCAGCTCAGGTCAGATCTCACTTTCGTGGGTTCAAGCCCCACGTCAGGCTCTGTGCTGACAGCTCAGAGCCTGGAGCTTGATTCTGGTTCTGTGTCTCCCTCTCTCTCTGCCCTTGCCCTCTCATGCTCTGTCTCTCTCTGTATCAAAAATAAATAAAACATTAAAAAAAATGTGAATCTCTCCTAACACCATACGCCAGTATGAATTGCAAATGAAATGAATTCTAAATTTGAAGGTGAATTTCTGGTATAACTCAAAATTCAGATGAAAAGATTAAACCACATATTTGTATTAAGTGGAAAATACAGTAATTAAATGGTAATAAAAGACAAACTAAGATATAATACATTCATGTTATATTATATTTATATTACAGCCAAGAGTCAACTTCCATTAGGTAGAAAGAACTCTTAAAGGTAGAAAAAATTAAGAATCCATAAATGAACACATGTAGAGCCAGAAAATAAATGCAAACTGTGCTGAAATAAAGAGAATCAACATTTTTCATAATAAAGGGACTGTTAAAAAATTAAATACTCCCAGAAATGCCATTTTTAAAAATTTTTTAATGTGTGTGTGTGTGTGTGTGTGTGTGTGTGTGTGTGTGAGCGAGAGAGAGAGAAAGCACCCATGAGCAGGGGAGGGGCAGAGAGAGAGAAAGAGAGACAGACAGACACACAGACACTCAGAATATGAAGCAGGCTTCAGGCTCTGAGCTGCCACCAAGAGCCAGATGCAGGCTCAAATTCACTAACCATGAGATCATGACCTGAGCCTCAGTGGAAGCTCCGCCCATGTATATTTTTTAACCTACAATGCTGGGAGGAGAAAAAAGTTTGGCAAAAATTCTGATATCTAAACTACAGGAGGAGGGGTGCCTGGGTGGTTCGGTTGGTTAAGCGTCTGACTTTGGCTCAGGTCATGATCTCACAGTTCATGGGTTCCAGCCCCGCGTCAGGTTCTGTACTGACAGCTCAGAGCCTGGAGCCTGCTTGGGATTCTGTGTCTCCCTCTCTCTCTGCCTGTCCCCTGCTCATGTTCTGTTTCTCTCTGTCTCAATAATAAATAAACATAAAAAACAATTTTAAAAAATAAACTATAGGAGGGAAGGGAAATGCATACCTTTGAGGGAGTCTAAAAATGATGTCATTCCTACAAATGGTGAATGGAACTGTATTCATCTTATAATTTCCAACCTTGCTAGATTTTTAAATTAAATATAATCATACCATATGCATATATTTATTTAATATTCTTATACTTAATCTTCATAAATGTTTTCAGTTTGTCTGATCCAACTAGAATTTCCCATCTGAGACTGAATAGAAGTGATGATTGCAGAATCCATGTCTATTCTTGATTTAAAGAGGATACATTAGACTTTGCTTTAGTCTTTAGAGGATACATTAGACTTTTTATTTGTTGGTGAGTTTCTTTATTTTTAATACTGGATACCAATCATCTTTTTACAGTGTTAGTAGTTTGTATACTAAAGAGATTATTATTTTCATGAATCTATTTTTTAATTATTTTGATGATTTAGATTTCTTAATATAATTTTTCAGGCTTAAAATAGCCTCAATTTGTTGTTGTCTTATATTTATTCACTTCTTTTTAGGATTTTTTTTTATCTATCTTCATGGTAGAATTTGACCTGTGTTTTTTTTCTTTTGAGTGCTAAAAATAGATCACTGATGTTATAACCATGCATTAATGTGACATATTCCATATGGCTCTAAGTTGTTTAAAAGTAAAGCTTCATGTTCTATTTCCATTAATCTTTGTATTCTCTCCATTTTCTTATAACTTGCAAAAAAAATCTGTACTAAAAAGCTTAAAAAGTGACATAGTTTAGAGTCTTCTCTTCTAAGGACCCTTAGCTTGGGATGTTTCTATATCTATTCTTCTAGTCACAAAAGATCTTTCCTTTCTTCAAAATCTCCTTGGCATGTTGAAACTATCAGTTTCTTCAGTTTCTTTCTTGAATTATGCCCCATAATTCCACATATATTTCCTCAGATGTTTAATAGTCTAATAAAACATATGAACACCACAGATAGCAAAAAATATTTTAGACATTAAGAAGAAAGCTCAGAAAATGCCATTAAGATGGAGAAAACCTAGAATTTCCAGAGTGCTTGTTAAATGTGAGGAGTCTGGGAGCTATACATATTTCCTGTTTTCTATGATGTGCATCTAAGGTAGCAGGAGAAGCTTCAGTTACAACAAAGAGATACATGGGAAATGCTAAGAAAATAAATTATTCAGTTATTTTCTTAATTAAACATGATTATAAGAAATTACACTTTCTGTGGAAATGCCTTTCTAGAAATCATTTCGGTAAATGATCTCATAGACCGATTTATATGCCCATGGGGACAATTGTAGAACAAAGTTTTGATAAGTGGCCAAATTCTGCATTAGTATGATAAACAATGTAGCAAATGCAGAAATATTCAAGTAACTGTATTACTATTAGTGTAAATGTATGCTGCAAATAGGCATAAATGTCCACATTGACCAAATAAATGTCTCAAAAGTAATGTTAATGCATCTATGGATAAGTAAAATATTTTTGTAAGTTTCTCTGGCAAAAATTTCGTATGATTGTCACAATAAACCTCCATTAGAAAGCACAATTTTTCTCTCTTTTAGATGTGTAGAAGTATTTTCAAAGTTAACTTAGATGCTCTCTGTCTCTTTCTGAAATGTGTGCAACAAATTGGCCTATTTTAAACCCCTAATATTTCTGTAGCAAAAAAATAAAACTCAAAAGTTTATGTAGAATTAAATCAGAAAGTGCTTTAAACATAGCCATTCAATACACAAATATATATTGAAGGCATTCATCATTATGATAATAATGATAAAATTTATCATGGTATTTGTATAGTGCTTTAGGTGTTTATATAATGCTTTAGGATGCTTCTTCTCTAATGGTAAAGTAAAACCTTTTCAATACTAGAAGGTAGGTAGAATGGAAATTTTGTAGTTTAAATTATCCCCTTTATTATTCTTGTTTTACATGTATATACACATGTCGCAGCCTCTCCAATTTTAGACGAAATTCTTCCCACACCCCCAATGTATTTTCTAGCTGCTTTTCCATATATCTCATCCTCTTCACTTGCAAAATGCGCAACCTGTGTATTCTCATAATTTTCCATGTTCGACCACTGTTTTCCCAGAATTTTTTTTTTGTTTTTTATTTATTTTTGAGAGACAGAGACTGTGCGAGCAGGGGAGGGTTAAAGGGAGGGAAATACAGAATTTGACACAGGCTCCAGGCTCTGAGCTAGCTGTCAGCACAGAGCATGACGCGGGGATCGAACCCACAAACCGTGAGATCATGACCTGAGCCGAAGCCAGACGCTTAACAGACTGAGCCACCTGGGCGCCCCTGCCCAGAATATTTCTTAACAGGATGACTTACATAATAAGCAAACAGACTGACAAAGGTAAATCCCAGACCAAATATCATACATAGAGTAACAGAACTGTTATTGTAATAAATCAGCATGGAGAAAGTACAAGCATCTTGGATCAGTTTGCTAGTTTATCTTCTTTATTGTTATAATATCAATATTATGTACCATCAATATATATATATTTTTAAGTCTCATCGCTTTGGTCCAGTATGAAGTTTAGAGAGCATGGACTTTGGCATTGTTTTAATGATTCTTGACAAAGATTATTTTGGATATAAGTGGTATATTTAAATGCTGACTACATGAATGTAAATCCAGTATGTATGTGCATACATGTGTGTGTATGTGCATGAATGTGTGTGTATGTGATTAGCACATGTTTATTGTGTTCTTAGGATCCACCACATAACATCCTTGGACTGGAGCTGACCCAGTAAGATGGTATGTTGATCAATAAAACATAGAATTAGTAAACATCGGGGAACTTTAAAGTGACAAGTGAAAAGAATAAAAGATTTTTATTATTTCAGTTGTGATTCCAGGTGCCTTATTCACTAAAAATATCTGGCTATTCTATATAAATGTACAGCTATTCATTGGTGATTTAGGATTAGCTGGGCATTATCTTCATGCACTCTCTCATAGTTCATGGATATTTCCTCCTAAACAATTTCCTTGAAGATGAACAAATGCCAAAGAAACAACAATATTCCAGGTGGGAAGTGAGAAAGAAAGAAAAAAAAAACCTAAGAAAATACCGACATAGATAAGGAAAAGAAACCACAATGTAAAAGTAGGAAACCTTTGGGTCTAACATACTATGTAGTATATATACATTCCCAGTAAGTACTTGTTGAAGGAACATTAACATGAGCCACAGATGAAATGAATAGATTCTTGTTGAAAACTGTGAACAAATGAGTAAGTCTGAATTGCATATCTATGCAATTGTATTCAGTCTGACCTAGAATGTAAATCTTCCCAGTGGCAGTGTTTGACAGAGAAATGAGGGAAATGAATAAGTAACCAATTAAAAAAAAAGAAAAAGAAAAAATGAATCATGATCACTTCTTCCTGTGTGCTACTGAGAGGAAATATTCAAGGAATATATGTCTTATGCCAAGCAAGCAAGTTTACACTTTGCTTGGTCATCTGTCCACTAAGTTATTTGTTTTCCAAGATTCCATTTCCATTTTCTTTCCTGAAGAAACATAAAATATAAATCTCTTGCATATACTCAAGATTGTCTGCTATTGATATATTTTATTCTACCCAATAAGACCCAATGACTCTCATTTTACAGCTTTTTTTTTACTCTAAATAAATCTACCCTTTCACACTAGGATTATTTAGCTAACCAGATGCATCTAGGAAATGTTGGCCAGCAGTGTATTAAAGAATGTCTACCTTTGAACTTCTTTTCATATGTAGTTTGGAGAATGACTACTAATTTACTTCTTTAGTGCTGAAGTTAGCAGTTTTCCCAAAGTACATAAAAATTCCGCCTTACAAGCCAACGATAGTTTTATGTTTTCCTTTGATGGCTACTGGCAGACTTCTCAATTTCTCATATGTAAACATTTACAATACTAACATCAGCAGAGCCAGAAAATAGATGGAACTAAGCCGCTTGACTAATTGACTAGCATTAACGTAATTAAACATATTAAGATCCAGATTGATAGCCACTGAGTGACTTTAACGACTGGCATGTTCATTTTAGTTAATTTGTCATTAGGCCTTTAACATTACAGGCTCAATAGAACTCAAAGTCATTATTTTCAAAATCTTTGACATATGGGACATCAGTATTAATATCACCATAAAATTACATATTTAACAGTGAGTGATAAGAGGGTTGCAATACTCATAATGGCCGCTCTATTATAATTTGGAGTTCTTTCATTTCTGTGGAACACTAATGAAAAGTAGGATTAGCTGTGGAAGAATTCACTGTTGGCAACTTTAACACATTACTTAGTCATTTCTTTAATGACTTTCTATATGCACAGGAGTATAACAGTCATGAAAACACCATGGTTTGTTGAAAAAAGAGTGTGGAGGGGTGCCTGGGTGGCTCAGTTGGTTAAGCGTCCAACTTCGGCTCAGGTCATGATCTCCCTGTTCATGGGTTCGAGCCCTGCACCAGGCTCTGTGCTGACCGTTAGCTCAGAGCCTGGAGCCTGTCTTCAGATTCTGTGTCTGCCTCTCTCTCTGACCCTCTGCTGCTCACACTGTCTTTCTCTGTCTCTCAAATATAAAAAATAACTTGGAAAAGACTTTATAATCTTTTAAAACCTAAACAGAAAAAGGCAGCTAAGAATGAAATGGAAAATACATGGAGTGATATAATTTACTGTAAACAATATGCCTGGTTTTGAGGGAATGTAAACAAACATAGGGCACAAGAGAGGTACTAAGGAAATTATTTCCATAAAAATAACTTGGGCCCACTTTTCAAATTAGGCAGTTGTCCTTCACTGGGAAATAGAATGTGTCTGTGGTACCTGAGCTAACAAGGCAGCAGGGAGGAGGTGGAGAGACTTAACAAAGTGGAGGTTAAGTCATGTATTTTTTTTCTACATCTTAATTTCATTTTGGTTTTCACGCTAGCTCGTTATAAAATCAGAAACTGAAATGGAATGTATACAACTGTGGCTTGTGTACATATTTATAATAGTCCTTATACATTGATGCATTCTCTAGCTTTCATTTCAGTTTTCCATCAAGATTTCTGAACTCTGTAGGGACGAAGAACAGATTTGCTCTTGCATTTGTTCCAGAAGGTGCTGAGCAATCATTTACTCTCAAATGAAAATAATTTGAGTGTGATTAATGATCTTTCCTCCACAAAGTTCATCAATACTATAGTTCAATGCTTAGTAGATAATGTTGCATAGAGTAGGAATTTAACACAAACATATGAACTTTAAAGCACATTTCTATTCTTTGTGAGAAAGAAAAATTACATATCATTCTGTAATTCTAGGAATGATGTCTAAATAACCCTAATTATGATTAATATTTACTCTTTGATGATTGCTAGCTACATGATTGGGGATTAGAATAGAACCAACTGAGTTAACTACCATCATATTCTAGGATGTATTTTATTTACTAATAATAGGCTATTATTAAACTACTAATTTATGAAAATAGAAAAGATAAAACTTTAAATATTATTTGTTTATATGCATTTTCCTTTCTATAAGAGGTCATTATGACATAAGATATTAAAAGGGTACAGTGAACAATCAAACAGCATCTACAAATGTATTTTGTTCCTAGAAGTAAATGATATCATGCATGGGGTAAATCGACTTAACGAACATTCTAGTGAGTAGAATAATATTAATATTCCAGATAAAACAACATGATTTTCAGTTAAAATATCACTTGATCTCCTTGACCAATAATTATGACCAAGTTATTTGAAAGATGAAGCAGGAAAAATTTTAAATCTGGGAGTCTGAATATTGGTAAATATTCAATAAATGATGCTCTCCTTCATTTTACTAACTTTGAATTCATGCTGAATCCATAAATATTTAAGGTATAACCCATGCTTCTAAGGTTCTTATAAGCTTCTCACAGTTTTTAGGAAGGTATTACATGTACAAAATGTAAATATTCCAATTCTCTAAGAGTAGGAACTAAGAAGTTAACAGGCCGGTTGGAAAAACACCAGGGAACCAGTGATGGAAGATGATTTCCAGAGCAAGGTCCTCATGTCAGCAAGCGCAGATGAGAATTTGCCTAAATTACATAAACACCATGCTCACTTCTTTTTAATTTGAATAAAATTGAATTTTTGACAAGGGAACTAATGAATAAAACCTGCAAAGAATCCTCTCTGGATAAACAACTCTGCTCAGTGTGGTTGACTCCTCCTATGAACAATTAAGATGTGTTACGAGATGAATGGGGTCCCCTCAACATTCACATGTTGTTCTGACTCCCCAGGACCTCAGCATGCAACCACACTAAGAGACAAGATATTTAAAGAGGTCACTAAATTAAATGGCGTCTTCAGAGTGGGCCCTAGTCAACCATGGATCTCGTTCTTATAAGAGGAGGAAATCTGGATACTTGAAGAGATACTGGAAGCATGTAAGGACTGAGGGAGAAGCCCGTGAGGACACAGGGAGCGGTCACCCATCTGCAAGCCAGAAAGATGCCGTAGGAGGGACCAAAGCTGCCAAAAGCTCAATCTTAGACTTCCACCCTCCAAAGCCATAAGAAAATACATTTCCGTTGCTTAAGTGAGCACATCTATAGGACCTTGTGCCAGCAGTCCTCACAAAGAATGAAGCAGAAAGTTATTGGCCATCAATAATCAGGCCTTCAGGCTCCTTTTTAGTCTGCCAGCAATTACCATCAAAGGTACTCAATAAGTACATATTGATAGGATTTAAGTGATAAAGATAAGAAGGACTGGTTCAACTATGGGTGATACGGCTTGTATTTAATGATAGCTCACTGCTTCTGAGTATGTTTCTTAAGCAACAAAGCCCTTACATATCTGTGCTAGTGAAGATAATATATGGATTATCCAAAGGGAACCAGATGGAGTTTCTTTTCATTTGAAAGTTGAATAATATTAATGTGAGGCAGCACAAGATGAATCCGAAATGGTTTATCTTCCCCTTAAGGCAAGAGAGCACCTTATTCTCTATTTCCAGAATCTTTCAGAAGCAATAAATTAATGTTAAAAAAAAAAAGTCCATTTCTGAACAGATGTTCCAGGATAAGGCTCAAACTTTCATGAAGTGTTTTTCATTACAGACATGATTCATGATTTAAAAGAATCTTATTTCTAATTAATGTGCACACACTTGTAACTTGTGTAGAGCATGTTGAGGAATAAAAATGAAAGCACTCAGAGCCATATCAATAATTCTGTTGAGTATGACTTCTAACGTGATAGTGATTAATACGCAGCTAATGAATCAAATTTTTTTATGTTTTACCTTCTTTGAAGTAGCCATTTGCCTTGTTTTCATGCTAGACATGAAACCACAAGATGTAAGAATTTAAGAACATTTTCAAAATTCCTCATTTTAACATACTGAGGGTCATTTCTCTGCACAGCTACTTAACATGGCGCATCTCATGCAAGATAGAGTCACTGTCTTTGTAATTTCATTCCAAACACTTTCCAAGTGGTATGTTGCTGAAAACTTTAATTTTTACTCATTTTAGAAAAATGCTTGCTGAAAGCAAGTTTGCTCATGCATTCCTTTTGCAAATGTCTTTTTGTTCTTTGCCATCAGCTGAATCGACATTTGAATCGGTCTATAAATCTGTGAAGAACGTTGGTTGAGGAATAAGCATGTTCTCAGGCGCTTCTTTCCCTCTGGAACTGGCCGTGTGCTGACCCTCTGCAATTCTGAGTTTAGCTCGATCCATTTGGATCCTTTACATTATAATGATTATAGTGATGAACTGAGCCATAGTTGACCACTCAATGGAATCTAAACAGGGCAATTAATTTATATCAAATAATTTCTTTTATCTTAGAGTATTACAGTGGAAACATAGGTGGGTTTTCAAACTCTTAAATTCTGTATATTCCTAGTCTTAAAAAAGTGTGTGTTTGCCTGTATATGACAGAGACAAGGAAGGATAGGATGGAGAAAAAGAGGGAGAAAAAGATTGGTATGTATGGAAGACTAACTTACAGTAAATTTATATAGTTTTAGTTAAAATTCATCTTCTTGTATTGAAATTTTAATAAATTGTTAATGTATTCCATCTATATAAAGTAAACTTTCTTATCTATCCATGAAGTTGAAAAAAAAATCCGATATCACCAATGCTCCTAAGGCTCATAGAAAATTCATTTTACCCTCACTAAAGCACTACTCCTCACTACAGTATAGTAGTGATGGTTTGCAATTTGGTTCTTTGGTATAGTTATAAAAAGCTTGATGTAGAAAGAAACATAGTTCATTCCAAATTCTGTTCTCTGCATAATGAATAGGCTTACCAATAGTTCTCTCAGATACAAGTACATATTCATAGGCTGAACAATAGCCATTTTTAACTAAATGTACTGCTAGGGCACCTGGGTGGCTCGGTCAGTTAAGCGTCCGGCTTTGTCTCAGGTCATGATCTCATGGTTGGTGGGTTCGAGCCCCGCATCAGGCTCTGTGCTTACAGCAAGCTAGAGCCTGGAGCCTGCTTCGGATTCTGTGCCTCCTTCTCTCTCTGACCCTCCCCTGCTCCCACGGTCTCTCTATGTCTCTCAAAAATAAATAAAAACATTAAAAAAATTTTAACTAAATGTACTACTTAATAAATGTAATTCTTTTAAAACTAAGGTATAATTGACAAAACACTATATTAGTTGCAGGTGTACAACATAATAATTCAATATTCATATATATTGTGAAATGTTTGCCACAATAAATTGTATTTCCCTATCTCCATATATATTTACATAATATGTTATACAATGTTTATAAAATTCTTTTTAATGTTTATTTATTTTTGAGAGAGAAACAGAGGCAGAGTGGGAGTGTGGGAGGGGCAGAGAAAGAGACACACACAGAATCAAAAACAGGCTCCAGGCTCTGAGCTGTCAGCACAGAGCCCAAAGTAGGGCTCGAACCCATGAACTGTAAGATCATGGCCTGAGCCAAAGTCCGATGCTTAACTGACTGAGCCATGCAGGCACCTCAAATATTTTCAACTATAGTCACCATGCAGTATGTTATGTGCCCATGACCTCTATCTGTTCTTGTTTTGCCCACCCTCTAAACTCTCTCCCATTTGGCCACCACTAGTCTGTTTTATACATCAGTAAGTTTGGTTTTGTTGTTTGTAGATTTGTTTTATAGATTCCATACAAGTTAAATCATACCTTGTCTTTCTCTATGTCACTTTTTATTTTAATTACTATAATGTCTTCTAGGTCCATCCATATCATCACAAATGTCAAGATTGAATTCCTTTTTATGGTTGAGTAATATTCCATTGTAAATCTATACCATGTCTTCTTGATCCATTCATTTATCAGTAGACGCTATGGTTGTTTCTTTACCTTGACTATTGCAAATAATACTACAATGAACATAGAGGTGCAAATAACTTTAAGAGGTAGTGTTTTCATTTACTTTGGATAAATATTCAGAAGTGGAATTGTTGGATCATGTGGCAGTTCTAGTGTTAGTGTTTTAGGGAACATTCATACTGTTTGCCACAGTGGCTATATCCACTTACATTCTTAGCAAAGGTGCAGGAGGGTTCCCTTTTCTCCACATTCTCACCAAAACTTAGTAGTTCTTGTTTTTTTGATAATAGCCATTCCAACAGGTATGAGATGACATCTCATTGCCATTTTGCTATGCACCTCCTTTATGGTTAGAGACACTGAGCATCTTTTCAGGTGCCTATTGCTCATCTGTATGTTTTATTTGGAAAATGTTCCATTTTAATTTTTTAATGTATTTATTTATTTTGAGAAAAACAGTGCACACAAGCACTCTGGTGAGAGAGAATTTCAAATAGGCTCTGCACTGTCAGCACAGAGCCTGATGCAGGGCTCAAACCCACAATCCATGAAACTATACTTCAGTCAAAATCAAGAGTTGGATTATTAATCGACTGAGCTGCCCAAGTGCCCTTGGAAAAAGTATATTTGGATGCTCTGCCCATGTTCTTATTGGATTATTGGTCAATTTCATTGAGTTGAATGAGTCTTGATTTTTTTTTTGTCTTTGTTTATGTTTCTGTTTTTATCATTGGATATATGATAAGCAAATATATTCCCCCATTCAGTAGGCTGCTTTCTTATTTTGTTGATGGTTTCCTTCATTGTGCAGAAGCTTTGTATTTTTTATTTTTTACAGTGTTTTATTAAAATTTTTGTTTTATTTATTTTTGAGAGACAGAGCAGAGCATAATTGAGGTAGAAGTAAAGAGAGTGGGAGACAGAATCTGAACCAGGCTCCGGGCTCTGGGCTGTCAGCACGGAGCCCAAAGCAGGGCTCAAAACCTGCCAGTTGTGAGATCATGACCTGAGCCAAAGTCAGTCGCCTAACCAAGTTAGCCACTCAGGTGCCTCTGTTTTGTTTTTGATTTTGGTTTTGGTTTTTAATGCTTTTTTATTTTCTTTGAGAGGAAGAAAGAGAGAGCATGAGTGGGGGAAGAGACAGGGAGAGAATCCCAAGCAGGCTCCACATTGAGAATCCCAATACAGGGCTCAATCTCAGGACCGCAAGATCTTGACCTGAGCCAGTATCAACAGTTGGATGCTTAACCAACTGAGCCACCCAGGCGCCCCATACACAAGAGCTTTTTAGTTTGAAGTAGTCCCATTTGTTTGTTTGTTTGTTTTTACTATTTTTTTTGTAGTCAGATTAACAACAAAAAAAATCAATATATATCAGCAAGAGCAATGTCACTGACCTTACTTCCTGTGTTTTCTTCTGAGAGTTTTAGAAGTCTCTAATCCATTTTGAGTAAAATCTTGTGTATGGTGTGAGATAGCAATACAGATTCAGTGTTGGGCATGTAGCTGTCCAGTTTTCCCAACATCGGTCACTGAAAAATGTCCTTTGCGAAGAGAGTATTTTTGCCCCCTTGATAGTAAATTAATTCACCATACACGTGTGAGTTGATCTCTGGGCTCTCTATTCTTGTTTATTGATCTATGTGTCTTTTTATGCCAATACCATACTCTATTGAGTACTACAGGTTTGTAATATAATTGAACTCAGAAAGTGTGATACCTCCAGCTTTGTTCTTCCTTATCAAGATTGATTTGGTTATTCAAATACTTTGTGGTTCCATACAACATTTCGGATTACTTGTTTTATTCCTGTGAAGTAGGCCCTTGAAATTCGGCTTGCACTGAATCTACCGATTGCTTTGGGCAAACAATATCAATGCTTCAAATCCATGAGCAGAGTATCTTTTCATTTGTTTCGTTGTCAATGTTTCACTGTTTTCAGTATACATGTCTTTCGACTCCTTGGCTAAATTTATTACTAGGTATTTTATTCTTTGTGATCCAACTGTTTTCTTAATTTTTGTTTCTGCCACATCGTTATTAATGCAACAGATTTCTGTAATTGATTTTAAATCCTACAACTTTGCTGATTTATTCAGGGTTTCTTTTGTTTGTCTTGTTTTGTTTTTGCTGGAGTCTTCAGGATTTTCAAACTACAATATCATGTTATCCACAAACAGTGACAGTTTTATTCTTCCTTCCCAATTAGGATGCTTTTTATTTCCTTTTCTGGTTTAACTCTTCTGGCAATGTAAATTGGTGAAAATGTTTTCAGGTATTTTTTCCCCCTGCTGACTCTTCATTAACTCATTGGCTTCACAGTAGTATGTTCAATATCTACATACTTATGAAATTTCAGTTCTCTTTCTGTGACAGATTTTCTGTTTCATACCATTGTGCTCTGAAAAGATGCTTGATATAATTTCAGTCTTTTGAGTTTGTGGAGACTTGTTTTGTGGCCTTGAATATTATCTATCCTAGAGAATGTTTCATATGCACTGTGAAGAATGTGTCTTTTGCCGCTTTGGGTGGAATGTTCTGTATATATCTACTAAGGCCATACAGTCTAATGTGTTCTGTAAAGCCTATGATTCCTTATTGATTGTCTACCTGGGCTGTCTATCCATTGATGTAAGTGGGGTATTAGAGTCTCCTACTATCATTATAGTATGTCTATCTCTCCCATTATGTCTGTTAATATTCACTTTATATATTTAGGTGTTCTCATGCCAGCTGTATATATATTTACAAATGTTTGAACTTCCTGAAGAATGTATCCCTTTATCATTACTTATGCCCAGCTTTGTATTTTATTATATTCTTCATTTTAAAGTCTACTTTGTCTGAAATATAGTTACACCAGCTTTCTTTTGGTTTCCATTTGCATGACATAATTTTTTCCATCACTTTGATATCCAGTTTGGAAGCATTTTTATATGTCAGGTAAGTCTCTTTTAGGCAGCATATAGATGAGTCTTTTTTTATTATTAATTCAGCCACACTATATCTTTAGACTGGAGAGCTTAGTCTATTTACATATAAAGTAATTACAAATAGGTAAGTACTTCTGTCTTTGTGTTGTTGTCTAATTGTTTTGTAGTTTCACTCTGTTCCTTTCTTTCCCTCTTGCTCTCTATCCTTAGAGTCTGATGCCATTCTTTATCTTTAGATTCCATTCCCATTATCTCTAATTGCTCTACCATGAATTTTTGCCTTGTGGTTACCATGAGGCTTATATAGATAGATAGATAGATAGATAGATAGATAGATAGAGAGATAGATACATACATACATACATAGATACATAGATACATAGATACATAGATAGATAGATATCAGTCTCTATATATCCCAGTCCACTTTGAGCTAATAATCGGTTAATTTTGAACACATTCTAAAACATTACCTATTTACCTCCACTCCACAAATCTTATTTTCAATGTCACATTTTAAGTCTTTTTATTGTGTGTATCCCTTAACTAACTGTTGTAGTTTCATTTAATTTTACTACTTTGGTCTTAATACCTTCTTGCTAGTTTTATAAGTGATTACTTCTTTACTTTTACTGTTTAATTTTACCAATGACATTTTAATGTTTCTACATTTGCTCATTACTAATTAGTGACTTTTTGTCAATTTAAAGAAGTTTCTTTAACATTTCTTGTAAGGCCAATATAGTGGTGGTGAACTTTAGCTTTTGCTTGCAGGAAACTCTTTACTTCTCCTTCTAGTTGTAAAGATAGATTTGCCCAATAGAATATTCCTGTTTGGAAACTTATGCTTTTGGCATTTTTAACATTTCATGCCACTCCCTCTGGGTTGCAAAGTTTCTATTGAAAAACCTGCACAGTCTTACAGGGAATCTCTCATACATAACAAGTTGTTATTCTCCTGCTGTTTTTATGATTCTGTGTTTATATTTAAATTTTAGCATTTTAACTATAATCCATCTTGGTACAAATCTTTTTAGATTTTTTTGTCTTGAAATCTGGACTTTCTGGACTCAGATATCTTTTTCCTTCCCCAGATTAAGGAAGCTTTCAGCCATTTTTTTCTTCAACTATTTTTCTATTTCTCTCTCACTCTTTTCGCCTTCTTGGGCCCCTATTGTGCAAATGATTTTTTCCTGTTTGATATTACCCTATAGGTCTTTTAAACTATTCTTCACTCCTTTATTTGTTTTCTTTTTGTTGCTCTGTTTGGGTGAGTTCCACTGCCCTGTCTTTCAGGTCACTGATCTTTTCTTTTACCTTGTCTAGTCTGCTGTTGAACACCTAATTTTCAGTTCAGTTATTATATTCTTCAGCTCTGTGACTTCTGTTTGCTGTTTTCTTATATTTTCTATACCATTACTGAGATTCTCTCTCTGTTCATTTATTCTCCTCTCAAGATCACTGAGCATCTTTAGGACAAGTATTTTGAACTATTTATTTATTTTTGAGAGAGAGAGAGAAAGAGAGGCACATAGAGAGAGGAAGAAAAACGATCTGAAGTGGGCTCTGTCCTGAGAGCCCAATGAGGGGCTTGATCTCCCAAACCATGAGATCATGACCTTAGTCAAAGTCAGACACTTAACCAAGTCACCAAGGAGTCCTTACTTTGAATTATTTATCTTGTAAATTACTTATCCCTGTTTCATGAAGTTTTTTATTCTGGGTTTTATCTTGTTCTTTCATTTGGAATATATGTCTTTTTTCTCATTTTGCTTGAATCTCAGTGTTCAATTGTATGTATTAGGCAAAATAGTTATCTTTCCCAGTTTTAAAGTAGTCACAGGAAGACTGGGTATATTTCAGTCTGCTGTGTAGAAGGAGAGTACAGAAATGATGTCCACCAGTGTCTCTGTCCCCAGAGAGATGTCTAACAGACCCATATCCTTCAAGTAGATGTTTTAAGTTTATTCAGTAAATCTCTTTCACATATAGTCTAGATACATTTCAACCTTGTGTTTCTGTGCTGGCTTCTAGAGTGGGTGATACTGTTTAGAGCCCTTTAAAATCAGAATCTTAATTTTCTATAGTCTTTTGGGTCTTCTGGGCATGAGCTCCATTGGTTTTCAAAGACAGAAGTTTTAGAAGCTCAACTTTCTTGTATAGTTACTAAGGATTAGGGTATCTGACATGGGGCTTGACTCTCAGTCCTCCGGAATATGCTCCAGTTTTGTGAAATCCATTCTACTCGTGAGTTGCTGTATACAAGTGGGGATCTTGGGAATACTGCATTATTGCCTCTCTTACCTGTTTGGATATGGCCTTTTTGTCCTTCGTTGTGAGGGAGCTTCACAACTAGTTTTCACATGCTTTTCAGAGAGTCTCACGCTATATGTAGCTCCAGATTTGGTGGCTCAGTGGGAGGATAGTTCAGCATCTTCCTATGCTGCCATCTTGTGCTGCCCCGACACGTGCTCTTTTAATTATATTTTTTATTAAAAGCAGTTACTGTTTATTCAACTAGAAATCAGAGAGGCCAGTGGTTTCTACTCTCAGAGAACATATTTCTTTCCACATGTATCTCTAAAGTACTTGCAGCTACTTCATCAATAAAATATATATACCCTTATTATTAACTAATATTTCAAAAGATAGTACACATTTGGGTGAGGTTGTTGATAATGGATATAAATTCTCATTTCAAATTATATATATATATATGTTACATTTATATGACATATATGTATATATAGTAACATATGTATATGTAAGTAATATATAACATATGTAGATATATTAATGCAATATATAGGTTTATATATTTAAGTATTTAAAGGTGCTGAGTTCTTACCAGATTTTTAAAAATATGTCATGTGGTTGAATAAGAAGGAGAATTGCCTTTATTTGTATCACTAGATTATAACTTTATTCTAAAGTTCCTTAGTAATAATCTTGAAGTTGCTAGTAATTTTGTAACACTTACATAAACTAACTCGATCTGGAGAAATTATCATAAATCCACATACCACAGGATATCTAAATTCTACTCTGCCTGCTATGTAGAAGGAGAAGGAATGAGAGAGAGGCCACTGCCAAGCACCGTCTGTTTAGAACCCTGAGTACCCTTCGGAAAGTGTGACTGTGGGAACTACAGAGGCCGGCAGGGCATGAGTGGCGATCTAGATAAATTGCACACTGATTTCTCTATTTTTTTAAGATAAAAGTAAAAATCAGTACAAGTATCAACAACTTCCTTCACCACCATGGATTCAGTTCATACAACTGATAGAGATGACATCAAAGATTATCTTTTATTTCCTTTTTATTTATCTAGGGTAAGTAGTGAAGTGAGAACTATAATTTTTTTTCTTTTAAAATAGATCAAAATAAGCCATTTCACTGACCTAGTTTTTAAGTTGAAAGCAAGATATGAAGCTGCAGGAGAGAAGTAAAATAAATAGCATTTTAGAGTGTTTGCTTCAGGAAGTGGCCGTTAAATCGGGTGGACAGATTTGGGGAGGAGATAAGTAAGACAAGGAGATGGGAGAGTGGTCAGTTTTCAAGACCTTGGGCTCTATCAGCACATCTTACAATCTACTTTGAAATGTTGAATAATAGGAGTGCCTGGGTGGCTCAGGCAGTTAAGCATCTAACTTCACCTTGGCTCAGGTCATGATCTCACCATCTGGGCTCTGTACTAACAGCTCAGAGCCTGGAGCCTGCTTTGGATTCTGTGTCTCCCCTCTCTCTCTGCCCCTCACCTGCTCATGCTCTGTCTCTCTCTGTCTCTCAAAAATGAATAAATGTTAAAAAAAATTTTTAAAGAATGTTGACTAATATTCTTCTCTATCAAAAAGTAGCTTTCTATATATTTAAAAAAATAAGTAAATTCCATTTCTCAAAGATATTCCCCTAAATTAAAAACATCATATTTGAAATAAAAATTAAAATTACTTATGAATGGCTATTAATTTTCATAGCTACCTATCTGACTACCTGTCTTCAAACTTCAACAAATCCTTTTTATGCATTTGTGTATTTGCTCTTGAAAGAATAGAATGGCTTCATTAATAACTATATTGCTGGGGTGCCTGGGTGGCTCAGTCAGTTAAGCCTCTGGCTTCAGTTCAGGTCAGATCTCACGTTCGTGGGTTCGAGCCCCACGTTGGGCTCTGTGCTGACAGCTCAGAGCCTGGAGCCTGTCTTCAGATTCTGTGTGTGTGTCTCTCTCTCTGCCCCTCACCTGATCATGCTCTGTCTCTCTCTCTCTGTATCAAAAATAAATAAAACATTAAAAAATTTAAAAAAATATATTGCTCTCATGTGTTAATGGCATGAGGGAGACAGTGTGCTAGGAATCTTAACATATACCCATTTAATATATGAGAAAGTGAACAAAAGGTTCAGTAAGTTAAATACCATATTCCATAAGGTAGTTATTAATTTACCAAACACAGGATTGCCTCTTCTTACTTTTGCATCATTCCATACTACCTGAATATTAAATAATTTTTCAGACCATTAAACCTTCAAAAACAAACTGATATCAAGCAATAGAGCAAAGGCTCTAGTGCATGCAAAACTGATACATGCAGATAAAGAGTAGAAAGTTCATTTTTAAGCTTCAAAATTCCAAAAGAAATTAAAATAAGGAAAGATTATTGTAGTAAAAACTAAATATCCATGGCCATACCTGTATCTACATCAATGTCTCTACAACCTGTATTGTAACCTGTATTGTGATTTTCTGTATATATCGATTACTCTAAACTCTCAATTGGCTCCTGTGTCTGTACTTTTGAGAACTTCAGTTCTCATTAAAAAAAAAAAAAAAGACTGGCTAAAATTCTATTTTTCTTGGAATGGGGGTAGAAGAACATAATTGCCTGGTGGTTATTTGAGACTCCTTTAGTTAAATGTACAATCAACCATACAATTGAAGCTCTTTACCTTGACACGTGTGTGTTTTGTGACTGACTAGTCTACCCCGAAAAACAGAAGTTTCACTAATCTACATAGTGGTCCAGAATTCTGAACAGTGCTATTTTTGGATAATGCATATGTTGGAAAGTCTTAATGTTGTATGTACAGCGTTATATGTAGATACATAATTTTTTT
>NC_043705.1:132158476-132164814 GCF_006229205.1 Suricata suricatta | reverse complement strand
TATTAAGAAAAGCATCTTGGGGGTGCCCAGGTGGCTCAGTTGGTTAAGCATCCGGCTTCAGTTCAGGTCATGATCTCATGGTTCGTGGGTTCGAGCCCTGCATCAGGCTCTGTGCTGACAGCTAGCTCAGAGCCTGGAGGCTGCTTTGGATTCTGTTTCTCCCTCTCTCTGACCCTCCCCTGCTCGTGCTGTCTCTCTATGTCTCTCAAAAATAAATTAAAAACATTAAAAATTTTTTTAAAAAGCATCTTGAATATGTGAACTACATTAGAGGATAAGATATTACATCAATTAATTCATACCCCATTGGTAGCCAGGTTTACAGCATGTAACCTTGTAAATAAAAAATACAAAAAAAAAATTTCAAAACTTTGTAATCTGAACTATGAGTTTATATTAGCCTATGCATGAAATGGTTCTCCTTTAGTATATGTCTAAAATTGCAATATAAGAGGGTTTTTTTAGTTTAAAAAATTATTTTGTTAAATATAACCTGATAGGTAAAGGTACTAAATTTAGGGGACACCTGGGTGGCTCAGTTGGTTAAGTGTCTGAATTTGGCTCAGGTCATGTTCTTACACTTTGTAAGTTCGAGCCCCACATCGGACTCTGAGCTCACCCTGCTTTGGATTCTGTGTCTTCCTCTCTCTCTCCACCCCCTTCCCTGCTCATGCTTGCTTGTGTTCTCTCTCTCTCTCCCAAACATAAATAAATATATAAAAAAATAATTTTAGGGGTGCCTGGGTGGCTCAGTTGGTTCAGCATCCAACTTCAACTCAGGTCATGATCTCACAGTTCGTGGGTTCAAGCCCTACATCAGGTTCTGTGCTGACAGCTAGCTCAGAGCCTGGAGCCTGTCTTCAGATTCTTTCTCCCTCTCTTTCTCACCCTCCCCTGCTCATGCTGTCTCTCTCTCTCTCTCAAAAATAAATGAGGGGCGCCTGGGTGGCTCAGTCGGTTAAGCCTCCGACTTTGGCTCAGGTCAGATCTCACGTTCGTGGGTTCGAGCCCCGCTTCAGGCTCTGTGCTGACGGCTGGCTCAGAGCCTGGAGCCTGCAGCCTGCTTCCGGTTCTGTGTCCGTCTCTCTCTGCCCCTTCCCCTCTCATGCTCTGTCTCTCTCTGTATCAAAAATAAATAAAACATTAAAAAAAATAAATGAAACATTAAAAAATAATAATTTTAGTGAAATACAAAGGTACTAAATTTAATATCTTGATATTACAAAAGAATCATTAAATAATAATGAAATCATATATATTTTTATACTAAACAGGGTGTATTTATCCATACACTAACATAGAGGTACAAAATACATGGATAGCTTAGAAATGTCTTTGCCAATATTCATGAAAGCAATACTTAAAAATCATTTGTGAAAGAAGGTGATTTTTGGTCTATCTCTTTTCAAAAATGCAAAGTTTTTTTCCATAGCTGAAAACTGTATTATTCAACAAGCCATGATGACTTGGATCTCAATAGATCTGCTCTTAATTACAATTTTATTCTCCTTGTTCTCTACCTGGTTCCCTTCAGCACCATTACTGTCAGTAATGTCTTCATCTACTGTAGAGCATTAGGCTAAATTCTCACATCCCCTTTAGTAGGAAAAAATAAAGGATGAAAAGGAAAGAGGAAGGGAAAGCAGGAATAGAAAAAAGAATAATTAAATGTGTCTAACATTTAAGATTTTTATTAAAATTAGCCATTGACCATTCTTTATGTAACTAAATAGCCCAGATGTTTTTAAAATGGCGCCTTATCTTACAGGCCTTTAGTATTATATGTTATGCTTCTTTTCCTTTTTCTCCTAAAAATATATTAATAAAACCCAAGTAGC
The DNA here is from genome assembly GCF_006229205.1 of Suricata suricatta. Taxonomy (NCBI): domain Eukaryota; kingdom Metazoa; phylum Chordata; class Mammalia; order Carnivora; family Herpestidae; genus Suricata; species Suricata suricatta. The sequence goes on along the minus strand of NC_043705.1, from coordinate 132,162,976 downwards.
AAATTTAATTCATCATCGATATGTATTCGTTTTCTGTAAATACATATAGATACTTTTTTGAGCATATTGTTCCTAAGCGTTGTACTTTGCTATAACCACAGTGTACCTATGAATGGTCAGGACTTCCTGATAAAATTTTACTTTCTCACTCTATCTTTTTGACTAGGGGTGAAAAAGTATCAAAAATATACTATCCACAACTATATGGACTAAGGAAATGATCTTCAAGAGCAACCACTAGGATGTATTACCAAATCTCAACAAATGTACCAGAAACCATCTTCTTATTCCTTCATTTTGCTGGCATAATTTAATTCCTTAAGGGTGTAGCACTGAGATTCTGATTCACTTACTGACTGTCAGCTTAGGATTTTTCTAGCTTTTAAGACTCCAGTGCTATTCCTTGATTCATGCTTTCGTCCCATTGCTTCATCTTCAAAGCCCACAATGGCAGGTCAAAGCCTCTCATGCTTACAATCTCTCCAGCTTTTTCCTCAGCTGCTCCATCTTTTCTGACCAAGCTGACTTCTTCCACTTTTAAAAACCCAACTGGTTACATTAGCCCACTTGGATAATCCCCAAGTCCAAGTCTATAATCTTGATCCTACCTGTAAAATCCTATTGCCCTGTAACACACTCAACACCAGGGATTAAGATATGTGATCAGATTTGTGGAGGAAGGAGGGCTTTAGTCTGCTTTTATGAGGAGAGTTTCTGGAGTGTTCCATGTAAGTGTAGCCTCTCTTCTCCTGCTAGTACCATAAAGGTTTACCAGCTCTGGGAAATGGTTTGTCTATTCACTTCTAATGGTTTCCTGACCCTTCAGGCATTTCCTTTCCTTCAAAAGTGAATCTTTCTGGAGGTCTCTGTGTGGCGTCTTCCTCCAGAAGTCTGTCCAGTAAATGTTAGCCTTGTTTACTTCTCCAATTTCTAATCTTCATCTCCATGAATTCAGCCTGAAGAATGAGGCATATTTTGCCCTCCACTTCCTACACTGCACCCCAGAAAATATGTCTCCTCATTTGCTTTCCTTTCCTCAGTTCTGTGCCCTTTATTGTACACTGTTTAAAACCATCATTTCATATATTTTGTCAACTTTTCTAGTATTTTTTTTACTGAATGAGGACTTTTTTGTAGTGGTTAATCTTTAGGAACACAAGCAAAGTCTTTCAATACATGCTGATTGGAGAAATTTTTCTTACAGTAATTTTCATGCTACATTTTCTATAATATAATAATAATTGGCTAGTTGGAGAATGTGATTTATATTAGCATGGATTTTTTTATTGATCATAAAATCTAAATGACTAAGGAATAGCTTGAATTTAGATATTAGAAAAAAATGATGCTCAAACAAAAATAGCTCCCAGTTTGAATGGTATCCCGCTGTTTTCATAAAAATAGGTGGTGAGGATGTCAATACAGAATCAAATCAAAAACCTGAAATACCAGTGAGAAAAAATAAAAACCCATCACAATTTTGAATAAAGGCAATATTTGCTCAAATATTGGATTTTCACAGTGATGTTTACATTTTAAACTACGTATTTGTAGCTTGGAAAATCCTTTTTAATTGAAACTCTTCCAAGATAAAATATGTATAACATGAGTTTGAAGTTATCTAGCACATAATCCCTAGGCACACACATTTTTCTAGTAGTGAAACATTATCATTAATAAGAAGGGTTTTTTGATAACATGCTTTTTCTGAAGAACTACTATCCTTTTATAGGTTAAGAGACTCTATTTCAAAGAGGACATATCTTATGCCCTCTATCAAAATGGACATACTTCATATTCAGGATGGGCTTTGGATGGCCAAATATTAATAACCTTGATGGAGGATATAATTCATTCATTTGCACATTTTCCCTAAGCCCTGAAACACTGCGGGACTATCACAGATATCACCCATAATTGGAGGAATAAAACTAACCGTAATTTAATTGCAGAGAGGTAGTTTTTTATGCACCATTCACAAAGAGACTGCCTTACTCCTAATACAATTTCTTGCCCTGCTAATATATTAAAAATACATGCAAATCTTAAAGAATTACTGATACCCAATCTAATTAGAATAAACAATGCAAATAAATAAATAAGAAACTTCCTGCATGATACAAATATAGGCCCACTAATATAAACCACTTCTTGAGTGGAAGGGAATTAGAGTTAAGTAAATAGCTGAATAAATTAGTATCCAAAAACCTAAATATCTGTGTAAGCTTCAGTTATCCACATATAGTTCAGTCTCTTTACTTCACAGCTTTTGTGGCTTTGTTTAAAGAATCAATTTGATGTTTTACAGATACCATGAATACTCTCTAGATTTACTTTCCCTCAATTTATAAATAAAGTAACACATATGTGCCTTTATTTGGAAAGCATCTGTTTAATATACATGCTTTCCTTTCCATTGAGAGACAGAACAAAATTTAATTAGTTTTTTTTTAGACTGTTACACTATTTCTGAATCAAATATTATGAACTTCTCTTAGGCTTTTAATTTCAATGAGAACAGAGGACAAATAAATCACACACACACACACACACACACACACACACACACACACCCAAAATCACCAGTATTTAAATCATATCATTCACTTGTAAACTCTTGGACAAATTCCTACTTTTTTCTTTCTTCTGCCAAAAAATAATTAAAACTGTTGGTCGTGTAACCATTCCCAGGATGAAGCCCATACCACCAGTTAGGTCTCTGCTCTCCTTCCTATCTACCTGTTGCCAGAAACATCCTTCTATCCATTTATTTAAATTTTAATGAACATATCCATTATTCCCCAGGGAGTTCAGAATTCAGTGAATACTAAGAAGGAAACAGCTAAAAGACAGCAGTGAGAGAAGTGTTTGGGCAAAAATAAACGTTCCTAATCCTTCTGATGGTGTACTTCTGAGCAGCTTCTGCGAATAAGCATTGGGGCTCCAATGTTTCTTGTGAGCAGGCAGGGAATGGCATAACGAAGTTCTGGGAGGAGTTTGGTACAAGGGAGCTGGCCTATGCAACTGCAAGTTATTCCTGTATGTAACACATTTCAGAGAAGTCTTTCAACCAGGGGGAAGTTGACAGGGCAGAGTACTCAAAGTAGTAAGAGAGTAACTCGGATTATAATTTAACAGTTCAGGAAACTCAAAGAGGAGCCTCTGGCGGTTCTGGCTTTATCCTGCTTCAAATGAATATGGTCTTTTTGATTGTTGGGGCTATAGAAGATATTGGGGAGGAACATGAAGATAGGAAAGCTTTCTTCTGTATAAACACAGCCAGTTGGAGCCTTGGGTGGTCTAATGAGTTGAAATCTGCAAGTAACCTCTATGTGGAAAGACGGGCTTGCCGTTCCCCCTCTCATCCTTGGACTGCCACTGGTTTTTCAGAACCTGCTGTGCACCACATTTCTCTTTCTCTTACAATCTTATAGTGAACCATAACAGTGTGGTAAATTTAGAAGTTCAGTTTTGCTCAGAAATGTATAATTTCCTCACACATATATTTTGCGTCAAAGCTGCAAATTCTCACTGAAGAACAAGATGATGTGATGTTTCACTTTCCATCTCTCCACCTAACGCGGTGCATTGGAATGCCTAGATGGTTTCCTACTGATCATTTAGCTAAGCACCCACCTGCTAGCCTGCCTATATTGTGTCCCGGGCCTTTGCACACAACTACCTATGGAATATTCATATTCTGTCTTCACGAATTGAGCAAGCCATCCACCATCTTACTTATGGAAGTGGAAACCACAGGTATGGTGCCTTTTGAATTGCTAACTTCATGTTGAGTATAAATGAATAGTAGACAAAAGAGAAGACATTATGTGAGACTTACTCCTACCTCACTCTTGGTCAGAAAAAGAAGAGAAGGGAAATTAATAGAAACAGGTTCCCACTCTCATCCCAATTCTCTCTTCAGCAGGCAGAGGTTTGAATAGAATTGAAGGAATACTCCAGATCCCTCAACTTATAACTCAACTAGCACTTGCAACCGGCAAGCGCCTGTCCAGCACCTAGTCCTGTTATCAGATGTTTTCTATAACACACCTAGATGCTTGCCCTCTTTAACTGTATTTTTCCAACTTGTTTTTAGTGTAAATTGGTATGTGTGTAGATAGTCATATGCATTAATATGTGCATAGGTATATATACACATATAATTCTACGTGGAAACTATAGGAAATACTTATTTATATAATAATAGTCATAGATAGATATAGAATCAAACCCCTACAACAAATGTGAACACTGAAAAATATTCCATTTTATAATCAACGTATAATTTCTAGTTTTAAAATCAGCCCCATAGTGGGTCCATTTCTGAGATTAGATAGCAGCAGTATGCAAAGTTCTTGTCCACCATTTACCTAATGCCCAGGTTGAATTGTGGAATCCTATGGAATGACCCTTTAGATTATATTTATTACCAAATCTGTGGTATTGTGAATAGCTTAGGAATTATACTGTTAAATCATCTCCAAATACTCAGATTCT
>NC_043705.1:132147429-132158376 GCF_006229205.1 Suricata suricatta | reverse complement strand
TCTTTCTCTATCTCTCTCAAAATAAATAACTTAAAAAAAGATATGATAGCTATAAGTAATGAAATATTAAATGCCTTAAAATTCAAATACTGAACATCTTGAAGTAAACTGGCACCAAAGCCAACAGTAAAACTGAAACCAATGCCAAATGCTCTTTTCAGTGTATGGAAAAGACTTTAGACAAAATATAATTTTTTGAAGAATGAAAGCATGAAGGAAAGTTTATTCATGGCATTAAGATTTGACTATATTTGACTACACAGCTGAAAGTTATAGCACCCTGGCCTCACCATATCCCATCTCAGAAATATGAAGTAACATGTAGTAAAATGTAGTAAAAAATATCCATTTGAGGAATTTGGAAAATTTTAGGAACCATTTATTTAGAAACAATTTTAATATTTATTTATTTTTGAGTGAGAGACAGAGAGAGAATATGAGCAAAGGACAGGCAAAGAGATGGAGAGATAGAATCCAAAGCAGACTCCAGGGTCTGAGCTGTCAGCGCAGAGCCCGACTACAGAATCAAACTCACAAACAATGAGATCATGACCTAAGCCAAAGTTGGACCCTCAACTGACCAGACCACACAGGCACTCCTAGGAACCACTAATTTTAAGTTGATAGATATTTCCCAACAGAAAATACAAATTAATCTTTGTGATTTAACATTCTATTTTGTCAACAGAAAGAGAATTGTAGAGATACTGTTAAATTAATTGTCCCATTGATGTGAATTTAAAAAATGGGAAGAAATTCAAAAATCTATGATTCACAAAACAGAACGATCTAGAATGAGAATAGGGAAGGGAGAGGATGAAAGCTACCTGTCCAATGCATTTATCATACAGATATGCTGTATACTTTAAAAAAAATAGTGTTTCATCTCTTGATTTCAGTCTTTTATTCTTCATAATGGACTCAACTGAATAATCTAATATACCCATGATAACACTTTAATTATGTAATTGGAATGGTTTTGCCAGGAGTACACTTGCTAGAATAAGGGAGTATCAAGCTACTAAGTAGCCTGACCTTTTGGTCTTGTCTGGCTTTGTGGCCGAAAGCTTATGTGGCTCTAGCAGCGTCTCATGCAGAATAATGACAGAATAATCACTGGGCATGAAACCACAACCTGCAGGGAGTTAATCATGACCATTAATCTTTGCCACATTCCTCTGTCCTTTGAGGACAGGAGGAGTGGGAGAAAGAGATTTCATTTTGTTTGTTGAATGTAAATAAATCCCAAATCGGCTCCTCAGCTTCTTGGTGAAGATAGAGAAGAAAACGATATTACAAGTCAGCTAATTTGAAATTGCATATTGTGTGAATTGATAATCACTCCCATTGTGGTCTCATTCTAAGGACTCCATAAAAACATATCTGCATTGCCAAGATTTTATAATCAAAGTTTTCAGACATAGACATCTGAGGAAAGATTATAGAAACGAAAATTCCCTAATCTATCCTCATTTAAAATAAATTATAGTCATGAAATTAAAGAGGGAACGAATCCTTTTTTTGAACCCCTCTGCTGCCCTGTTGTATCCTCAACCATGAGATTACTGTATACGTATATAGAACCAATCTTAGCTTGCAGCTCTAAAATCCCATTGATCACCTCTCTTTCAAACACTTAAAAAGATATTTATATGTCAAAATGAGAAATCACAATAACTTATAACAATATATTCTCCATAATAAAGCAATGGAAATTTTATTTTTATGTTGGAATATAATGGAAGTTGATGGTTAGGGCTTTTTGAATTATTGGGAAAGAGACAGAAGTACATTTAAAGCAAAAATCCTACTCCCCTATGACCCAGAAATAGCACCCTGGGGATCTACCCAAGGGATACAGAAGTGCTGATACATAGGGGCACATGTACCCCAATGTTCATAGCAGCACTTTCAATAATAGCTAAATCATGGAAAGAGCCTAAATGTCCATCAACTGATGAATGGATCAAGAAGATGTGGTATATATATACAATGGAATACTGCATGGCAATGAGAAAAAATGAAATCTGGCCATTTGTAGCAAGATGGATGGACCTCGAGGGATTCATGCTAACTGAAATAAGTCAGGCAGAGAAGGACAGATACCATATGTTTGCACTCATAGGTCTAACAGGAGAAACCTAACAGGAGACCATGGGGATGGGAAAGGGGGGTGAAAGAGTTGGGGAGAGGGAGTGAGGCAAATCATTAGAGACTTTTGAATGATGAGCACAAACTAAGGGCTGAAAAGGGATGGGGAAGGGGACGGGGGGTGATGGTCATAGAGAGGGGCATTCATGGGGAAGAGCACTGGGTGTTATATGGAAACCAACTCGGTAATAAACTATATAAAAAATAAACATTAAAAATAATTCAAAAAAATCCTAAGAAAGAATTTTACTCTGTTGGCAGTTAAATATAAGATTGATGTTAGGTAATATAGTTTAAAAGTTATGTAATATATATTACTCTCTACCACCTTCTCCACACACACACACACGCACTCACTAGAAAATAATAAACACAGGGATGAAGCAATTTTTGTGGAATAAAAAGTGAGTTTAGTTTAAAAATCTCTAGTGGGTGAACTCTATCCCTTACAATTTGAGTGAGTGCAGACAAGTTTCTTAATCTGGACAAGTTTCTGCTTTCTTATCTCAAAAGTGAAAGAACTAAAGAAACTGCGTTATTGTTCAATGTTTAAATTTTAACGTCTGAACTAATTTTATTAATGTCAATTTCAGCTCCCAAATTATATCTGATTTCACTAAACCTTTAGAATTATCTCACAGTGTTTTGAATAATCATGAAAAACTTGGGAATCATAATTATAGGTCAACACAAACTGAGTAAAGGCCAATGCAATCATCACCACCACCACCACCACCACCACCACAGCTATTGGTTACTGAACATTAGACATGATGCCATGAAATCCTGAACAAGCTCAACATTTTTGATATATTGATCCTAAGATACTAATATGTCCCAATATACTAATCATATTTTGAAATAATACGAAGCATTTGGGTGACAGAAAAAAAAGAGGGAAAAATGAAATAATCTGTAAATGTTTTTGCAGTTACGTTCAACCTGACATATTAAGGGCACAATTAAATGTGACGCAGCATCGGTTGCCCACTATGAACACGTAGGTCACCAGTGTGAATCAGCTCCAGAGTTCCTTCTAGCAGAAATTAACCATCTATCATTCACAAAGCACTAGAGCCATATTCAGTCTGAGCATAACCTCAGTATCAGGGCTGGTTATCTCGGTCAAATACATACTAATGAAAGCAACTGAAGCTGGAAAAGATGGCACTTGACTTGCCCATTCTTGGTTCCTTCTGAATGCTTCTAATCATTGAAGACATCAGTGGTGCTAGAGTGAGCTCTGATCTCACATTCTTGATTCCAAGTTGGAATCAACTCTCCTTGGAGTGTGGCTGTGTGTTATTCAGTACTTGGCAGAGGATAATCTTTCTACTGGATTAAATACTATTCTCTTGAAGGTAGTTCAAAACCAGAAATGAAGTGCATTTGAGGTCAGAACAAGGTAGGAAACACATAAATAATGAAAGTGAAGATTTCAACAGTACTGTCAAAGAATCTATGAAACATTTGGAGCCTTGAATTTCATTTGGGACTGAAAGGTTGTCCAACTTCCCTGTAACATTTATCAACCTACCTAGAAACACTTTCTTAGACACAGGTTATCTTAGCTTCACAGTAAATCCTTGAAACATTAAAGTATATCACTAAAACTAATATAGATCTGTTGGTAAAATAGGTTAAAAGTTCAAGTGGAATGATAGATAATGACAAGATAAATGCCAATTTTTAAATGAACACTTTACAGCATTCTTTTTACATAATGAAGTGAAGAGAGCTTGCAGAATATTGCAAACAAAGTTTTAAAAATAATCAAAGGCCTATGGAAAATAATAATTAAAAATAAACTTAGAATTAGGCAAATGAGGACATGTAAATGCCAGTGCAGTTGTAAAGTGGATCTTGGCTCTTGTATCTAACAGTCAAAAAAATTAATATGATTGTAATTGGAAGTGAATAAGAAGTTCATCAGGATGAAAATAAAAAATAATTGCATGGCTCTTCAATACTTTGCTCCTGTGATAAATATGATTTCTTCCTCTACACTATTTTTTGATGCACATCGTGCACTATACTCTTCGTCAAGGTCTGAGAATGCTGGGTTGGCATACAGAGCATTAAATGCAGATTTACATTCTTTGAAAACCACAGGAAAGCTAGCAGGGGGAGATAGTTTTTAAAGTATAAATAGTGATTTGCTCTGATTACTTTGATATTTCTACTCTTCATGGTTTCATTTATCATTTATCACTTCGGAATTAGAAAATATAATGACTAAATTCAAGTCACCGTATATAGACAAACTCAATTTTATGTTTTAAATATTTGCCGTGGTTCTGCTACTTGTATTCTGGTTGAGTAAGTACAAAAAAAAATGGAAAGTAAAACCTGTTCATAGCAAGATTTTTCAGTCGGAACTAGTCTTCAAATATTGAGAACCCATTTTTATTTTCCTTTTTTTCTGCAAATGCCCTTGGAATATAGAACATACTTTTCTTTCAAAGGTTTATGAAATGAGTTCTTGAGATTTTTCAATAAATATGCATTAACATATTTCATTCCCAATGATCAAGATCAACCATGTGCAAGGCTTTTCAGCACACAGGTGATTAGGTTTATTGCTGAACTACTTCCCTCTTTGTCCTGCCAGATTTGATTCTGGCCAAACATATTACAAACAGAGAGATGCTGATTCAAAGAGACATTTACAAATTGGAGAGGTATTCACAAGCACACAGCACAGTTGGGAAAGATTGTGTGTGAGTAGGTTAAAAAAAGGAAGGTAAAACTCATGGGCAAAATAAGCTGTGAGTTCAAAAACAAAAAAGGCATCATAGGAGACAAAATAAAGATTTGCTATTGGCCTTTTCAACCAAGAATACTGAGGAGGCACTTTATATTAAACCCTCCCACCTATGGTATAAAATTTGGTAGCATTCTTTGTCCAATACTGGGACATTCCAGTTAAGAAGCTAGTTTAAAATACAAGAGGAAAATGTCTGCAATTTTCTTAGGTAAAAAATGATGATGACAGCCACAATAAATAAATAAATAAATAAATAAATAAATAAATAAATAGAAGTAGATTAAGTAAAATTTCAGTGTATGACCTCATATTCACTCTGTTAGCCAGCATTTACTTTTCTTCTTTGTATCCCCAACACTTTTAATAACACCTTTGTGCAATTCTTTAACAGATCTAATACAGAAAATAAGAAAAAGAAAGCTGTAGTATTGAATATAGACAATAAAATCATATATATGTAGAGAAAGAGAGAAATATATTGTTGTTATAAAATATGTATAAAGTACTTATTAATTTAAAAATAGACTGTCAACTTAAATCTTGCTTTATGACTGAAGGACAAAAACAATCTAAAATTTTATAAATATATAAAGCACCATTAATTTTTCTTTTTAAGTTAGGTCAGCAACTAATGATCTACAATGTTATATCACCTATTCTTTATAAAAATAGCCAGCCTGAAATTCAAAATATCTATATTTTTTAAAATTATTTTGATAGTAAATACAGATATTATTAACTGCATTTTGCACATCATAAAAATGACAGTTAAATAACTATCACTTCCTACTCAAAAGTAATTCCATAAATTGACAATAAGGCTATCAAAATACTAATATTTTGTTGTATGTGCATGTATGCATGTGTATTTATGAAATATGTTCAAGGGTACTTTTTTAATGTTTATATATTTAGTTTTGAGAGAGAGAGAGAAAGCACATATGCACAGGCTTGAGCAGGGGTTGGGCAGAGAGAGAGGAAGACAGAATCCCAAGGAGGCTCTCCAATGTTAGCTCAGAGCCTGACATGGGGCTCAAACCAACGAACCATGAGATCATGACCTGAGCTGAAATCAAGAGCCTGTACCCAATGGACTAAGTCACCCAGGGGCCCCTCCAGGGCACTTAAAATCACACACACACACACACACACACACACACACACACACACACACACACACATACACACACAGTAACATATTTTAGACAATATGTTGTAAGTTTGTATATACTCAAATGTTTTGCGTTTAATTATTTTAGAAGGTTAAGAATCTAGTTCTAAGACACTGAAGACATACCAGTTATTGATTTATCAGTTTCTTAAAGCAGTGCCTATCTCACAGTTAGAATATTTTATTTTTCCAAATAAGCCAAGGAAAGCATAATTGACACTTGACCAGTGAGGCTAGAGTCAAAGAAGGGGAAAAAATAAGTGAATAACTCAGTTCATAACTGGAGAAGGCTGAAGTGGGTTCAGGAACTCAGCCTTCTACACTATTCCTAAACTTGGTTCACCAGTTGAAATTGTGATGTAGTCATTGATCTACCCAAAGCTTATGCATCAATTCACTAGGCCTAGGCACCATAGGCAGCAATAGGCCTATGTTGGTAATGAAGACTCCTGTCGTGATTTTGAGAATCATAAATGGGAATTGGGAACAATAAACAAAAGGGAAAAGACGACATAATACATCACACCCACAATGGGGTAACATTGAGTGCTATGGAACATAACGAGAACTGAGTGAGAAGCCATCCGATTTTGGAGAGTTTAGGGAAGCTTAGTAGAGAAATTAAATAGAAATGAAGATGTAATAGTCCAATGGAAGGAAAAGACATCTCGTACTATATGTAACTGTGGTAGTAATTTGAGGAAAGAGACAAATTTGGCAGAGAAAACAGTTTGTACAAAGTGCTGACAGGGATTCTCAATTATAAATCCATAGCCTGCTCAAAGCCCATGATGAATTTTGGGAAGGTATACATTAAAATATGACAAAGGTAATAAAACATTACACACACCTAAATATACCTAAGTGCTTTTTTAAATATTTGCATGAATTTTAGTTATTTTTATTATATTAAATAATCATGCAATATATACATATATATACATGGAAATGTGCCTGTATGTAAATATATAGACATATAATTATTTCATATAAAATATGTTGACATATTTAATAACTTAAACATATATTTCATATAATTATAGGGTATATATGCATATATAATGTGTAATTATTTCATGTAAAAGAGAAAACTATATATACACGTATACATGCATACATATCCATGGATATATATATGTATGCATTTTATATAGAGAGATAGATACATACATATATAATTTATATATACATCTCAAGTAAAACACAAAATCTGTGAGACTGGGTATCCATGTATCTTCTCATTTTCTATTTTCCTTCCAGGAAGTGACAGGAAAATATTAACCATCTATTGTTTTAGGAGAACTGGAAGGACTTAATCATTAAAATGATTAATCAGTGTAACACTCAAAATATTCCTGACAATGATTGAAGGTGATAGGTTATAAAGGTAAGCACGAGTTATAAATCTGAAAGTGTTATATTTAAAATTAAGGAGCTTACACTTTATCCTAGCAGGAAACATTACTGAATTTTAAGCAATAAGTGAGAAGATTAAATATGTTCTTAGCTACTGCATGGAAAACGAAATAGAGCAGGGCAAGACTGAATGAGACTTGAGAAGTAATAGAATAGACTGTCACGAGACAGTGGAACTCATTTTAATCTAAGGCAGTAGCAGTGTAGACCGAGTTATGGAGCTCTAATAGGATCCAAGAACACATAAAAAATGTGTACAAGAGTCTTCTATGTTTGATTTTGTATTTCTTATTCTCCAGCATAATTGTCATATATGATGAATTCCTACTGAAAAGAGTAACAAACCAAAGTTTTCAACATATATATAATGTGTATATATACACACACACACACATACATATAGTAGGTAAACATAAAATATCAATGACAATTTTAGTGCATCTTTGATATAAAACTTTTCTAATGCATCTAAAATCTTTGAAATGCACATTTCCCTTTATTTAAGGTGTCCTTTAAACTCTATTGATTAATCAAATATTTAGAAGACAATGATTCTCTCATACAAAATGGTTTGTTCAATTTGAGATTTATTATACCTGTCATGCTTAAAGATTCAACATTAGTTATCATTAACTTTATGTAGAAGGACCTGGATAATATTCATGTGTAATCAAAAAGAAACTATAGACAGCTGTGTTATTATAACAGTACTTGGCACATGAGCTTCTTTGGAGTTTCTAGCAAGGAGCACAGGTATGGGCATATGCTTGACTGAAGGAAGGTCCTCCTCTATCGGGGAAGGTTGTCCTTTTCAACCAAGCCCACAGCTTCAGGAGGGTCACACATGGAATGGTAAGGGAGGAAGAGGACACTTGCCTCGCCAGTCAGTTCAGCTGAATCAACCAATGGCGTGACAGATGTCACAGCCAGATCACATGCACATCCAATACCAGGCATATTTGAGGAACTGCTAGTGCATGTTCATGTTCAATTAAAATGCAAAGTACTAGAGTCTCACCATGTATGCAAAATTTCTTTAAACATAATTATTTCTTCAAAACTTGGCCTCTTGGATTTCAATAGACAGAATTTTAATAATATAAGCTAACTGGAGGTTACATAAAAGAAATATAAAGATATTTTTATTTTTTAATATTTTAAAGAATGTTTATTTATTTTGAGAACGCAGGGCACATGTTTGAAATGGGGAGAGAATGGATAACAGAGACTCCCAAGCAGGCTCTGCACTGTCAGCTCAGAACCAGACATGGGGGTTGATCTCAGGAACCATGAGATCTGACCTGAGCCAAAATCGAGAGTCTGACGCTTAGCAAACTGAGCCACCCAGGACCTCCAAAGGTATTTTAAAGTAATTGTGCAGCCAACAGATTGTCCTTTTCTAGATGTGAATTTTAAATTAACCAATGCTTCTATTAATGCTAATATTATCCATCAGAGAAATATCTCTTGAGCTCATGCCTTCCACACACCATGCTAGAAATGAAGTGAGGGGTTAAAAGAAGAATCTGTCATCATGAAGTACATTAGAGCCCTAAGAAAACAATATTTGGATAATCTGAGCTGTGTTTGATAAATGTGTTTAACAAATGTTCTTTTCACAAAGTCATGAACATGGACCTTCCAGTCCAAGGTGAATGTTGTTTAAGGAGACGAACAAGAAAATAAATACTTTGAATTCACCCTCCTCCCCCTTTCTGCTCTTGTTCTAGAGCTTATTATTGGCCAAATCTAACTGGAAAATGAGGGATAGGGAGCCTGTTGATGATATCCATCCTCATCAGCATTCCAGGGAAGAGAGCAGGGCAGACCGCATGGGGAAAGATCTCAAGGAGCAAGTGAACATGGACAAGACTCAGCACCTACCGAATGTAGTAAGCGGGTAATTACCAGGCTCACAGGTATTTGTTCTGATAGTGGTGAATGATTCCACTTAAGTGCTTCATCTAATCCTGGTGATGTCCTTGAAAGCAACTCACAGTAAGAAATGTTGGAGATATTAAAAAGTGGAACAGACTTGGTCAGGCAAAACTGGGAGTATGATAACCTAGACCAATGTTTTCATACTTTTGTGCTGTAAAACACAGACCTGTTTTAAAGAGGAAAAAAACTACAATAACTCATAGGTCTGAGAACTGGCTTAAATTATTTATATAAGTGTTAATTATATTCTAATATAAGACTGTGTATAAACAGATTGTGCTTATTGCATATCTTGTAATCTAAATTCTAATCAAAATAAGTACAATCATAAAACAAATACAATCAAATTAATGTAATGGAAGAATGAAGTTTTACAGAAACAAAATTGCTTTTTGTGGAATCCAAAGCAAATCTAAATACCAAAGACTTTTATATAGCTCATGCTTATGCAACCATAGTTAGGTAACAACTCAGTTTTCTTTCCTCTTGAAATTATTCAAGCCACTGGGGAATCCTCATTCACAGTTTATTGGGGTTTTTGTCTGTTTGTTTTTTTCCTGCTCACTTTAAAAGAATATATATTTGATGTATCCAGGTGACCTTTACTCTTAACTGTTCCTGAAAATCAAAGCAGTGTTATGGTCAGGACTGGAAAGAATAGACTATGAACACTGTGTCTTAGTCACTCATGGCTCCTGTAACAAACTGTCACAGATGCAGTGACTCATAAACACTGAAGCTTATTCCTCAGCTCCAGAGGCTGAAAGTCCATGATATGGGTGCCAACATCCATCGTTGTGTTCTCATGAAGGTCCTCCTCTAGGCTGCCTCCCACAGGGGAAACAGAGCCATCTAGTGCTCCAGTCTCTTCTTCGGTCACTAAACTCATTCACAAAGGCTCCACTCTCAGGACTTAATTACCTCTCAAATGCTTCATCTCTTATCACCAGCACACAGAGGGTTAGATTTCACCATATGGATTTTGTGGGGGCACAAACATTCAGTCCATGATAAATATTTAATTTACATGGGTATCAGGCTTTGGACCTCATCAAGATAAAGAGTTTCTGCACTGCAAAGGAAACAATCAAAAAAACGAATAGGCAACCAACAGAATGCGAAAAGATAGTTACAAATGACATATCAGATAAAGGGCTAGTATCCAAAATCTACAAGGAAGTCACCAAACTCCACACCAAAAAACAAGTAACGCAGTGAAGAAATGGGCAGAAGACATAAACAGACACTTCTCCAAAGAGGACATCCAGATGGTCTACAGGCACATGAAAAGATGCTCAACATCACTCATCATCAGGGAAACACAAATCAAAACCACACTGAGATACCACCTCACACCAGTTAGAGTGACTAAAATGCACAAATCAAGAGACTAGATGCCGGCGAGGGTGTGGAGAGACTGGCACCCTCCTACACTGTTGGTGGCAATGTAAACTGGTACAGCCACTCTGGAAAACAGTGTGGAGGTTCCTCAAAAAACTAT
>NC_043705.1:132142104-132147329 GCF_006229205.1 Suricata suricatta | reverse complement strand
TGTGTGTGTGTGTGTGTGTGTGTGTGTGTGTGTTTTGCATGTGTTATTTTGGATACCTATCAAAACACATGATAAATATCAGGGACTTGTGTTAAGCAGAACTATGGTTTCCCAAAGATGTCCAGGTCCAAATGCCCGGAACCTGTAAATGTGTTATAGTAAATTGCAAAAGGCAATTATCCCAGATTATCAAGATGGACTCAATTTAATTATATGAGCTCTTAAAACTTCAAGAGGAAGGGTCCTGAGTGGCTCAGTTGGTTAAGCATTGGACTTCAGCTCAGTTCATGATCTCAGAGATCCTGGGTCTGAGCCCCATGTTTGGCTCTGTGCTAACACTGGTGAGCCTATTTGGATTCTCTCTCTGTTCCTCCTTCTCTCTCAAAATAAATAAACTCACATAAAAGAATTAATTAAAAAGTTCAGAAGGAAGACAGAAATGTGAAAGATGGGATAATAATAGGAAAAGGAGAAAGAGCGACTCAGAGTCTGAAAAGACCAGACCTGCCCCCACAAGCTTTGAGAAGGGAGGAAGGGAGCCATGGAAGAAGCATGTGGGCAGCTTCTAGAAGACAGTAATTGCTGTCAGTTGATAGACTAAAAAATGACCAGAGTTTTTAGTTCTGCAACCACAGAATTCTAGAAACCTGAATAATCAATGAAACGGGTCCGCCCCCTACCCCCTAACTCTCAGAGTCCTATGGAAGTCACAAACCCTGTGTCACATTGATCTTAATCAGGCAAGACCCATGCAGAATTATAAAATAACACCCTTGTGCTCTTCTAAGACTCAGGTTTTGGGTAACATAACTATAGTTGAAAGTAACACATACCTCAATAAGTATAGGCTGGAAGAATAAATAAATGAATAAATGAAAGAAACGCCAGAAAAAAATTAAATCTCTTTCTTATGTGAAACTTTTGTTAAGAGATAAACTGTTATCTAAGATGGTATTAGGTTTTAATGGAATCCTGCTTTTTCTTATCCCTCAAAGATAAATCTTTCATTTTCATTCATTTAAGAGATTTGGGTTAGAGGAAAGCTTGCTCAGGATGATCTTTCTTGCCAGTTCTCAGCTCCTGATTTGAGAGAGGTGTCAAAGCCTGCTAAGTAGGTTTTTACTTCTTCAAAGGGAAGGCATTAAGTGCCTCCCTGCCTCAATCTTCTAGCTCAGCCAGGGAAGAAATTGGTCTAATGACTCCAACTGAAGGTTGTAATTGCCCTTCTACATTGTCTGCCAAAAACCCTGTCTTGTTTCTACTCATTGCTAATGAAAACAGAAAGAGACACTTGCCCTGTGTGGCTCAACAACTTTCTCTAATGTCCCTAACCTAGAATGTCTCTGCTGTGGCTGCCATATTAACAGACTCCTCGGTTTCAGGGATTTTCTTCTCAGAATCTTACTCCTTCTACACAGATGACTCCTTTGTAACAGCTAATGATGCTGTCTTAAATATCCAAAGTCCCCATTGTTTTAATTTACTCTTGTTTTTCAAAGGGGCAAAACATTTGTAAGCCCATGAATAAGTAGAATTAAATGGGATTTCCTCAAAATACCTAAATGAGTTTTCACAAAACATCAGCCAAGACTAAGTATCTTTGTCAAAGATCAGCTAGGAATATAGGAGAAAGACACAAACACAAACACACTCTCCATGTTTGCCCACAACAAAAAAAGAAAGAAACAGAGAACAGAAAGAAGGAAGGGAGAGAGGGATGGAGGGAGGGAGGGAAGGGAGGAAAAAATAAAGAATAAAAGCAAAAGTAGAAACTCCCCTCCAGAAACAATTTATTTTTTTTCCTTTGACTGTAATTTTATTTTCAGGATTTGTAAATACTAAACAAAAAATGATAAGCTCAAATGTCAGGGATTAAAACATTGCCAAACAGATGATATACATTCAGATTAAAGAGACAGAGAGTTAAGTTAAAAAAAATCTTTAAGTCCGATAATCATCTTAGTTTTCTGCATAAGAATGTATTCAATGTGAAATTTAATTTTCTCAAAAAGCAACCTTCGCATTATTATTTTAGGATTTTTTTTTCAGGCCATTAAGATTCTCTTGAAATCTATCTCTAGGACAATCGCATTTGTTAATACACTTTGTCATTTTAAAAATATGCTATTGTCTTGTAGGAGTTTTTAAAATAGCCATCTTTATTCTATGGAAAGATTCCACTTTACATGGTGATTTTGAAAATATTCCTCAAAGTGAATCTAGGCTTATCCCCTTTTCATTGAAAGGAAAGGCTTGCATTATATTAATGTTTATACTTCTAGGTGCTGTGTAGTGGTAACAAAATTGCTATTGTCTGAGTAATTCTTATATGCATAGGACCACCCAAGGCACTACAGGATGGCTAGTATTCTTTGGTAGTTGTTTTTTTCACACTCATGATTAGTGTTTTATGTTTGAAAAACGGTTCTAAAACATCACACTTAGGCTGAAAGATGAAGTTTAAAATAGTTGTAAAAAGGACGTGTGATTACAGAGGACTGTTGGCTCTACAAACTCTTGATCATAATGTTTACCATACTCAGAGTTGGCAACAGCCCAGGTTTTCCAAATTGGCATCATTTTTCTCTCCTCTGCATAGACTTCTCAAGAACCTCCTGCTTTTGTTGTCTTAGCTCAGAGCCCCCTGCTTTCTTTAAGAGGTGGCTTGAGCTATCTCCTCTTTTCTTCCTCCCTTGCTAATTCCCTGTGATTTTTTCACAGCTTCCTGGCAGATTTCTAGGGGGCTGTGCCACCCCCCCCCCATCGGAGGCTAGACAAGAGTTACTTGGAAGAGAAATGGCACACTGCAAGCTCTTGACGTTCTTGAAGGCTGAGCTGGAGGAGGGGGGTTCTGCACAGTATTGTCACTAACTGTCACCAGCACTCTTATGTCTTTGTGACAAAATTAAGATGTTCCACACATTTTCAGTCCCTTCATCCCAGGGGGTGGTACAGTCTTAGTAATAGCCTAGTTATTGCTGGCCACAGTTCTATTCCAGGGGAAACAGAGAAGAATTTCTTTTCATGTTTATAATAATAAAAACTAAAAGTAAAACTGTGCCACCTATATTAAGTATGGCATGACACTTTTGCCAAATGATTCACTTTTATCTTTTTATTTTTTTATTTTAATGTTTATTTATTTTTGAGAGAATGACAGAGAGAGAAAAGAAGGGAGAGAGAAAGAAAGGGAGGAACAGAGAGGGAGACAGAATCCGAAGCAGGTTCCAGGCTCTGAACTGTCAGCACAGAGCCCGACGAGGGTTCGAACTCACAAATGTGAGATCATGACCTGAGACGAAGTCAGACACTTAACCGACTAAGCCACCCTGGCACCCCTTTTCTAAAATTTTTTAATTAAAATTATTTTTAATTTGATTTTATAATCATTCAGTTTTAGTAGAAAATCTCAATACTCTTTGATCTTGAACATGATTGTGGTACAGAATTATTTTTAATAAATGCCGATGATACCTTGTGCAAGGGTTTCAAGTCATAACAAATATATTTGAATCCATACTCCTCAACATATGGTTGTTTCCAAACATTGTTCTTCTCATGAACTTTACAAACTTGGAATTCTTTTTTTCTCCACTTCCCGCGCCCCCACCTTGGCCCCCGCCCCCACCCCCACCACCACCTTCTATACTAAACAGGACAAGTCACAACAATTCTTTATTATTTATTTGGAATATATCAGTCCCTCTTTTCATTCATGCTGACATTCTCATTTAGATTATTTTTAAATTTTTTTGATGTTTATTTATTTTTGAGAGAGAGATCACACGTGGGGGAAGGGGAGGGAGAGAGGGAGGCACAGAATCTGAAACAGGCTACAGGTTCTGAGCTGTCAGCATAGAGTCCGACTCATGAACCGTGAGATCATGAGGTGCGCCAAAGTTGGATGCCTAACTGAGCCACCTACGTGCCCCTAGATTCTTGTCAAAATTCTTTAATGATCATGCTGCTCTACCTGGCTTATTAATTATTTCTGAAGCTAACAAACAAACAACAAAAACAGAAACATAGCTACCACTTATTGGACATATTATAAACTTATGTAATTTAATTCTTGGAACACACTGGTAAGATGAAGAACCTTGGTAAAATACCACATTGACCAGGTTTTTAGGAAGGTGGACTACAAATTAAATGTTCTAGGTAGAAACAGACTAGTCACTTTGGTGGTAATTTCACTGTTTGAACAATGTTAAATCTTCTATCTTTTGGGAAAGCTCATTAATTTCATTGGGCCCTCAAGTTGCATATTTCATAGGACTAAATTACATTTTACACTCACTCTAAACTGATAAATAACTTACACTGTATAACAGTGAAAATAGGGATCAGAATCTGATCTCTACATCACTAAAGAATATTATATCTCAAATTATCTTTGATTACACCACACTTCACTGGAAAAGACATCTGGATCAATACTCATTCTTCTGTCTTACACTTATAAAGAGTGGTTGAGTTGTTAGTAAAGCTATTGTTTTCACTCATATAATCATAATTTCAACAAACACTTTTCAATGCCTACTATATACTAGCTACTATGCTAGTAAAAATTTGGCCAAATATTTGGATCTTACAGTTTTGCAACTCTTCTAGAATCTTGCTCTACCAAATAGTCCTCATCTTTTTGTGTGTTTTCTACCATGTTCTCTCCTAGATCATGGTTTAGCAAAATCATTCTATAAAGTGCTAACCAGTAAATTTTTTGACTATGCAGACCAAAGTATCTCTGTCACAACAATTCAATTATGTTGTTGGATCTTGAATATATGGTTGTGTTCCAATAAACCTTGATTTAGGAAAATAGGCCATAGGCCAGATTTGACCCAAGGGCTATAACTTGCCAAACCATGTTCTATATACTTCTCTTCAGCACAGAAACACACTCAAGTGTTTTCCTTATCAAAAGTCCAATCTTTGAAAATCTTAACCTACTATACTAGTCTACTCTATTATTGTTTATCTTCAATATTTATAAATAAAATTGTTATACTGTCTCTCACTACTTTTTTTTTAACTCTGACTCAGTTCTAAAGTCACTGAAATCTTGTTTTTACCTTTAGCTAGCCTATATAATGCCCCCTTGCCATAGTTAACCCTAAGAGGCATGTTTTAGCTATTGACATATATATATATATATATATATATATATATATATATATATATATTATATCTCCAAAACATGCAACATTTTGAGTCCCTCTCTT
>NC_043705.1:132129660-132142004 GCF_006229205.1 Suricata suricatta | reverse complement strand
CTGGAGCCCTGGGCCCGGAACTGTGGGAAACACTGCTAGCAACCCCACCGTTCTGGAGCTGGCTTGTAGAAAGGAAGCCCAAATTGCCCAGGTGAAGGGATCCCGTGTTCTCCATGTTCTCCATGTTGCTTTGAGAGTAAGTAGAAAGAGAGACAGACGCAAGGACATCCGCCCAGATGCTGTTGCTCCATCCACCGTATATGACTGCAACAAGCCCCTCCTAAACCCATGACACACAAAGACCAAGGAAATAGTGGACTGGCAGCTGCTGTTTTAATTTCTCATATTTTGGACTCGTTTCCTACAAAGCAATAAATAGCTGGGACCCACCTTCCAATGATCCTCTTTCTTAACTTCTAGACATTGCCTACACTAAATTCCCTTTTATTTTTCTAACATTCTTTCTTAGTCTACATTATTTTACTCTTCTTAAGCACTCTGATTTTTCATTGTGCTGCTGTCTGTGATTCTATCCCTCAGCTAACACCAGCCAAACACATGGTTTCAACTATTATATGTAAATAATGATTATTCTCCCATATCTCCTAAGATTTCATATTAAGTTTCCAAAGGCCTACTGAACTCACTGGTACATTTCCCAACATAGCTCCAACTCATAATACTCCAGACCAAAGCTATCATCCCCATTGCTTTTCAGAATGTCCCTACATTCTTTATATGTAATGCCTACCCTACGTACACTGCTAGCATTTATCCATCTCCCAAGTCACAAAATAGGGAATCATCTGGTTTCTTTTATTTCTTTTATATCACCATTACAACTTGTCACTGATTCCTTGTGTTTTTCCAAATGTTTTTCCCACTTTTAGTCAATCCCTACATCCGCAAAGAATAGTATATCTCAAAGGAATAATTACTCTTCTTACTGTCTGTAGGGAAAGCACAAAAGTGTTTTAAGAGAAAGGAAATCACCCTGCTGTCACAAACTGCAGGCTACAATGGGTAATTGCACATCAAAGTGTTACCATCTAAAAGACTTTGCATATAGTCACTCATTGCCTAAAACAAAGATGTGTCAGAGTTGACAAACTGTTCACTACAGTCTATACAAGATCCTAAGAGAGACCGGGGTCAATAATTTTGAAAAGCTCAAATTCTAGATACTCTATTCCCTTTCACATGGCCACTCTTCTTTTTTATTGAAGACTATGACATAAACCACTTTTCCCAAAAAGGTCCATGCCCAATTCCTATTGCTCTACCCTCACCCTCATGTGGTTATTCCTATTTGCTCTAGAATTACCTTTTACATCATGTTAGCCTAAGATTCATCACTCAGTCCTCAAGTCATCACATATTTATATTACCTTTTTTTTCCACTAGACTTTGAACTGCTTGAAAGAAAGTATCAGTGCATCTTCTGTTCCATTCTATGCTATGTTGTCTTTTGGAGACTAAATTAAGGTTAAAATTTAGAAGGTAAGTAATTTTGAATAATAACTGTATCATCAATGAAGGATCAATCTATATTTGCATTTGTCTAAAGCATCCTATTTAAAATAGATTATTTTTTCTTAAATGTAATAATTTCAGTAAACTGGTGACATTTTCGGCTAACTATTCTTGTTTGGGAATATCAGAAGTATATATTATTTTATCATTTAAAAAGGGGTTGTCATTAGCAATATACCTCTGAGCTGAGAAAACCAATTCTTGAAAGGAAAAAAAGTAATTTCTTTGAAGCTTTAAAAGATAAGAATACTCATTAGAACTCCTAAATTAAAATGTGAGAATGTCAAAATGGACTATTTTAGGAAACTCCTGTCATGTATGTTCATATCCCTGACAGGAGTAGGCACAAAATAAAGATGGGCCATTATCAGTTTCATGAGAAATATTTTACTGTTCTTTTGCTTCATATATAATTAGAAATATTTCATAGAGGATGTTAAAAATAATACAAACTAGAGTTTGGAAGTAGAGAAATCAAAAACAGTTAATTGGATCAAAAGAATGAAGAACAAAATCTGAGAGTAAGGAAAATAAGAATGATAATTTTTACATCAAGATAGTTATATAAAAACATGATGGGGAAGATATATATTAATAGCAACATATGTGAGGAAAACAGATTCCATTGTCATAAAGTCAACAAATTGCCATGTAGATATAAAAAAAAATGTGTGTGTCTCCATTAACTAAAGTGTTGTAGCTCAAATCAAGGAGATTCTACACCTTCTAGCCCTCACTAATAAGACCAAATCTGGATCACTGGATTCAGTTCGGGCCACCATATTTTAATGGCACTGCATGGAGAAAGGTTTAAAGGAAAGTGATCAGGATGGTGAAGCTTTACAAGAACAGGGCTCTAACAAAAGAGGAAATCACATGTGGAAACATTAGAAATTTGCTGTGTGGACCAAGGAAAACTCTAAGTCCGAGGAAGGGAAATTGCAGAGACACAGACTCTACCTTGATACAAACAACTTTATGATAATCAGATATGCTGTATTCAGTCTTCAATAACTTCAGCTGTTCAGTGAAAAGGAAGGATGCCCACTCAGTGGAAGAGTGGACACATACAATTTAATCTGGGTCAAAGAGGGGAAAAAAAGAAATTATATATATATATATATACACACACACACATAGAGAGAGAGAGAGAGAGAGAGAGAGAGATAAAATACAAATGCCTCCTAATGAGAGTGTGTTGTTTTATAATTGTCTTTTGAGCCTTCTGAAAGCCTTCTAAGGCCTTTATGGATTGACTGGGAGCTTGAGAATAAGAACAAGAAAGAAATGAATAGCTCCGGAGCGCTAAGTGCAAAGAACTTGGCAATGTTTTAAGGAAGTTAGAAAGAAAGGAGTGAGGAAGAGGAATTATAAAGAGGTAAGGACACCTTTGAGCTGTCATGAAACCAGGTAGTACACATAATGAAGGCACCATTGTAAAACCCGTGGTGGTTTGTTGGTTGAAAACATCCTAACAGGAGTGTCTGTAATTTGATGCTCAGCTTGTAGTGTTCCTAGAATGTATTTGCCTCTTCTATCTTGCCTCAAGTTAAACACTATTATCCACACAAAGTTAAACACTATTATCCGCACAAAGTGATAGAGGATGTTGTTACATTTAATTTTATTTTTGGCAATCTGGCAAGGAGCTGTGTAGTTCAGAAAAAAAGAGATAAGGATTAAAGGATTAGGCCCAGATCCATATAATTCGGAAGAAAAAAACAAAAACAAAAACAAATAAAAAGAGATTTGAGGGCCAGAGAGGTTGTTCAC
Organism: Suricata suricatta; assembly: GCF_006229205.1. NCBI lineage: Eukaryota > Metazoa > Chordata > Mammalia > Carnivora > Herpestidae > Suricata > Suricata suricatta. The sequence continues at coordinate 132,138,758 of NC_043705.1, read as the reverse complement.
ACATGGGAAGGAAACTACATGTGGGAACAATGCTCTTCCAGGCATTCATAAAACTTGTAGAAAAGACTTTTGGTATCCCATTGCTTGAAATGTGGAATTTCTAACTGTTACAATTCTATTGACCCCAATAGACCTAAATGAGCTCTCTCCTTTCTGAACACAGTTCACTTAACATGTATGATGCAACTTTGGGTTGGACTTCACTGTGTTGTAACTCATTTAATTCAGACTGTGTTATTTGCATTTGCATACACTTATATCATGACTCTGAAAATACTTACAAACTGCTAAAGGACAAGAACCATCTTATAAAACATTTTAACTTTACAATACCTACCTCATGCTTATCCAAGCAGGCCCTGAATAAATACTTGATAAATCTCTATAAGCAACAAACATTGTTTGTGGTGAGATTAGATTAATGCCCACAAAGAATTCAAACAATCCACCTTCCTAGTTGTCTCAGAAGTCTCTTGAAATTGTGCCTAAACAAAAAAATTATTTGAAAATGTAAATTTAAAAAAATAAACTAGGGGTGCCTGGGTGGCTCAGTCAGTTGAGCGTCTGACTTTGGCTCAGGTCATGATCTCAGGTTTGTGGGTTCAAGCCCTGCGTCAGGTTCTGTGCTGACAACTCGCTCAGAGCCTAGAGCCTGTCTTCAGATTCTGTGTCTCCCTCTCTCTCTGATACTCATCTGCTCGCACTGTCTCTCTCTGTGTCTCAAAAATAAATAAAAAGATAAACTAAAAAAATTAATATTGTATTAACATGTAGTAAAGTTTGTAAGTCTGGTTACAATTCCCTATCAAACTTAAGAGGATTATTTGGTAGACATCGTTCATCACAGTTTGATAACATCTCCCTCCCCAGTATTTATATTTGGATTAAGTTAGATCATCCATGTAATATGTTAACATAATGTCACATTCTCTGGACTCCAAAAATGTTAAAAGTTCTTATTCAATAATAAATGTCATTTTTGTGACTAAAGCATCAATATAACAAGTTCTTGCTCAATTCATATATCATTTATAAATATCCTATGTAATATAATTTAGCAATCAGTTAAAAAGAGCTAAATTTTCAGAAAATAGATGTAAATTTTATGAAGCCTAATATCTAAATAAATGGAATGTCATTATCATTCATAAGGTAGTGATTAGAAACATGGACTTTGTGTCCAAGAGGCCTATATTCAAGTTTGTAACTGGTCACCCTAAAATCTTCAATACCATGAGAATGTCATTTAATAATATTATTTGACCCCAGCTTCCACAAATGTGACTAAATGCATTGTTTGCTTTGTAGCTCATTGTGTTGGTTAAGTGAGATACTGTGTATAACGTGTGTGGCTCACAGCACTTAGTTTTCACTCCAAAGAGCTGTGGTTATGATTTAATTGCAGTATAAATTAATAATGATTTTTTATAGTAATTTTAAACATCAGACATTCTTGGCTCAATCTAATAGTCAAACATCACATAAAAATGTGAAGGATCTTAAAGCTAATACTGAATTCAAACCTGATAATTTAAACATCAAGAAACCACTATCTCAATATTGACAAGGTCAAGGTGTTTTCTGCATAGTTGGTATCTGAGCACTAACACCCCTAATAAAGGAAGAAAGCATTTAAAAGTTAGTTGTATACTTTCTCCAAAGGTGGTAAAATTAATTAGGGAGATGTGCAGTCTGCTGATTCATCTGATTATATATTACTACCTCAAGTGCAAAATTTCCCTACTAGGTCTATTGCCTAAAGGAGTTTTGGTTGATTCATCACCTCTTTCACTCAGAGGGTTGATCATTGTAAATGACTTTATTGACCCGTGGCTTGGTTCAGCATCATATGCTTCAGTGAAGCACGCAATAAACAGCTGCTAAGTGCAGGTGAGAAGTCGTCATGGAAAATTCAAGGACTGAATCAGCTTTCTCTCTGCCATCAGGCTCCTGTGTTGTCACGGACTTCTAAACTTCTTGTTTGACAGGCACGATTTTTTAAAGGGACTTTTCCTAAAATAATGGACGCTCATGACTTTTAGAGAGTTACAGAGACAATTTATTTTCAGGTTTCTTATTCCAAATTCCTGCATCCAAAGCCATTGGTATATGATATTTTTAATGGTTTATTAGGTGTCAAGGGAAAATCTCAAGCCAAGTATATTTGAAAAAATTATAGTAAATAAAATAATATTTTATCTTTGAAATAACAGTTTACAAATGAACTGATGACTTTCAACACTGGAAAAAGACAAAAAATATACATTAAAAGAAGTAATTCAATTGTAGAGAGAGCCAAAGAAGAGAGATCTTAGTTGCTGTCAGCTTTCCTTCTACCAAGCTACCTTAACAGATTGCCCCAGTTAGAAATAGCCTGATCTGCAGGATAAATCTTAGATTTAGGGGTGATTAAAAAATCTGCCTGGGGCACCTGGCTGACTCAGTAGGTTAAGTGTCCAACTTTGGCTCAGGTCATGATTTCACTGTTTGTAAGTTTGAGCCCCGCATCACACTATGTTCTGACAGCCCAGAGCCTGGAGCCTGCTTCAGATTCTGTCTCCTTCTCTCTCTGCCCTTTCCCACATTCACAGTCTATCTCTCTCTCTCAAAAATAAACATTTTAAAAATGTTAAAAGAAACGGTCTCCTTCATTAGGCTAGTTTGGGATAGATTAGCAATTAAGTTTTATTGTCAAAAGCACACAGTGAATACTTGTCAAGTAGGTTAATGAATTAAAGAATTATTAAATTATATTCCATGTCAAGAGATTGAGAAAATAGTTCACAGCTTACGAGAAAATATTTACAAAGAGCCCATCTGATCAGGACGTCTCATCCAGAATATGCGAAGGACTCTGACTACCCAAGAATTAAAAAACAAACATTCTGATTTAAAAATGGGCCAAAGCCTTGAGCACAAATCTCCCCAAAGAAGGTATACAGATGGAAAATATGCACATGAAAGATATTCTACATCAGATGCCATTAGAAAAGTGCAATTGAAAATAAAGAGACTAGAAAGGCCAATATCCAGAACACTGAGAACACGAAACGCTCATGAGGATGCAGAGCAACAGAATTCTGACTTCCTACTGGGAAATTACAGAACTGTACAGCCAGTATGAAGACAGTTTGGAGGATTCTTACGAAACTAAACTACTCTTAGCGTATGATCCAGCAAATTAGTTGAAAACTTATGTCCATATATAACTCTCACATCGATGTTTATAACATCTTTATAGTTGTCAAAACTTGGAATTAACCAAGATACCCTTGGTTGTTAATAGATACCAAGATACCCTTGTAAGTGAATAGATGAAATGTGGTATGCCCGGAAAAATGGAATAATATTCTGCTCGAAAAGAAATAAGTTATCAAGTCATGAAAAGACATGCAGGAATTTTAAAGGTGTATTGATTGAGAGAAGCCAATTTGAAAAGTCTACTTATAGTGTGATTCCAATTATATGACATTCTTCAAAAGGCAAAAAGATTAGTGGGTAATAAGGGTTGAGGGTAGGGATGGATGATTAGGTGGAACAGGGAAGATTCATAAATAAAAAAAAATTGGGGCTCCTAGGTAACTCAATTGGTTTAAGTGTCTGACTCTTGGCTTCAGCTCAGGTTATGATCTCATGGTTTGTGAGTTCAAGCCCCACATTGGGCTCCATGCTGATAGTGCAGAGCCTGCTTGGGATTTTCTCTCTCTCCTTCTCTCTCTGCCCCTCCCTCACTCATGCTCTCTTTTCCTCTCAAACTAAATAAACTTAAGATAAATAAAGAAAAAGAAAAAGAAAAAATACAGAAAGTATAAGATGTAGTATAAGATGACTTCCTTAAACTAAATAATTCCTGGTTTATAATTAACAAAAGATTACATATATAACTCATTTACTCGCTTTTATTTTGTAACATCTTCATTATTGATTTGTTATCAAAAATAAGTCCATTGTTTTCTTAAAAGTTCAAAACAAAATGGCATCTGTATTTGTAGTTGAAAATATGAATTCTTTGATATTATGCTATGATCTCCACCACACGTCTCAAGGTAATGCAGTGTTTACAACACTATTCAGATTTTCTGATAAAATGTAGAAAATATTAAGTATAAAATTCTTGGACAGAAGATACATCTCATAAAAAGTAAAAATCTATTATAGAAAAAAAATAGGTGACCTACTTTGAGCACTCACAAACCCAAGGGGTAAAGGAAATTGGTGGGAATTGATTTTTTTATTTTACTCATAATAGTTAATATGTGTAATAAACTCTTCAAAGGAGAAATATAAATTAGTATCAAGAGTTTTAAAATTGCCTGGGGACAAGGAGCAGTATGAGTTTATTGTTGAACACAAGGGAATACTAGATATTATTTTTCAATAATGTTTAAGGAATCTTTCTAGAATCAGAGCAGGGGATATTTGAGGATACCCTTTTGAACAGTCTTCTAGATCTCAGTTGTTACGCAAAATGTGAAACAAGATTATTAATTAAACTTTTAATAATATGAAACTTGTGAAGGCATGGTTTCCAAAAGTTAATTCAAGTCCACATGCTTGTGTAAAAATAGAAAAACATAGTAGGTACCATTTAATAAAAATTAGCTTTTTATCATAGGGTCACTAATTTTGTTTAATATGCCTCAATATTTCATGTACCTACAAATCACCTGGGGAGACTGTTAAAAATGTGGGTACTAATTCAGCTGACTTTGGTTTATTTCTATCATTTCTAACAAGCTCCTACTTAATGTCAATTCTACCAGTACATGGAACATAGTTTGAGTAGCAAAAGCTTGCTTTAATCACAATATGCTAACTACTCTAACCTGGAATATTCTTTCCAAACACATGGAAAACCAAACTCCAATATGGCAAGATCTGACTTCCCACAAAGTTGGTTATTAGCATAGTGCCTTTTGGCATGAAAGCAAAAAGGCATGTGATTTTGCAACAAATAAAATTTTTATTTTCCTGCCACCATACAGCTAAAAAATAGTGCTCAAGTAAGAGCAGGGAAAAGCATATTGATGTCGACAGGAAGCATTTTATCACTTTACATTTGTGAGAGCTCATATAGGAAGGTATCATTGAAACAGAGTCTAAGATTTAAAATTTCAAATATTCTAGAGTTGACTGAGGAGCATTTGGGACATCCTTTCATTTTGAGAATAGATGTATTCTTTTATACTGGTGGATATACATATCTAGGTCTTGGATGTCTCTTTAATATTCTTCCCGTCAATTATGGACACTAAGTCCAACCTTTCAAAATAAATAAATAAAATGAGTAAACTACTTAAGTGCTAGTGAATATTTTTGTAATTAGAGTTCATTGGATTTGAAAACATTTTGCTGCTGTGATTTGGATACCCTGTCACAAGCCTGAAGTGAACAGCTGGTTGAGACAGATCTAAAGAGTGCTTAGCATGCATAAAATACCAACTGGTATGTTGAGGAAGTTCTATTGCTTTAGGCAACTCATTTATTTATATTAGACCTAATACAGTGGTGGTCCCAACAGACCTCCTTACACTCTCGTTATTAGCCAAAACAAAATGGAACTCTAATCAAACTTGGGCTCAAATTTAAAATGAGTGAAGCTACTAGAGATTAAAGGCAATATATATTTCCCCATATTCTGCAGTTAGAGACAGGGCCCAGAGCACATGTATCTACTAGTATTAGTGTTGAAGACAACTATTTATATATTTTATGCGAATTAGATCATATTACCCCATTAATTAAAAACAGTTAAACACTTACCCACACAGCTCACATTCCTGAGCATAATATATACTATACTTTGGTAATCTGTTTGTCTCCTTCTCCAAAGCCAATAACCCTTCAGTCCTCATAACAACTGCACATCCCAACCATGCTGGGCTATGTCCACTTCCCTTAACCCTCCGTGGTCATTTAGAATACCTTCCCTCTCTCCCCAATTGTTCCATGCATTCTTCTCGCTATTTTAGAGACAACTCAAACATCAAACTCTCTAGGATCTTTCTTTTCATTTTGAAGAAATAACAAAGTAACAGATTTCTTCACTATTGTCTCCCACATTTTGCAACCATCTTACTCTACTTACTTATTTGGTTACTTATATGTTTATTTATTTACTTGCAATTAATACATGCTGTATTAGAGTGCCATTTGGAGGGGAGAAAATACTCCCAAAACTTTCACTTGACTCTTTCCCCAGTAATATCTTCTCTTTAAGCATCAAAAATCTAATGCAGAAATGTTACCATCATCCAATTATTCTTTTGTTAAGTATACTTTAAGGAATTAGGAAAAGAGCTACTCAGTAGGTTAACAGATCATTTGAGTTTCTTGTGATTCAAATGTAGTTCAAAATTTCATATACCACCTGACCATCATAATCTCTCACTTTAGTAAGTCAGCACGTATTTTGGATCACAGAAACTAGTAGCATTTCAGAGTCAGAGCACAACTTTCCTGGGATTTATTCTTTCCTCTCATCTCTGTATGGTCACCCTGGTAAGTGACTCTAAGGTTTTTTGGAAGAAGGCATGGAAGGAAATTTACAATGTATACTTTATGAACTGTGGCTGGTGCCCTGCCAGAGTCCAGCTCCAGGAGGTCCAGGGCTCCCTGAAGGATGGACAGTGTTGGCAAAAAGGGGAGGGATGAGAGAGCCATGACTTTCTTCCTGACCACCAGGCAGGCATCTCTGCACTGACCTGAAAGTCCACTTTATTTATGGTAAAAAATGTATGGGGTACAGCATGGAAGTGGCATTTGCCTTAGACAATGATTTCTGATGACAAATTTCTTTGGTATGTAAAAATTTCCCAGAACAGAGATTGGTAGAAGACTCATGCATCATCTTTATCAATAGTGATTGATGTCGGTGACTTAGATGCTTATCACATGGGGAAGGAAGGGATCTTCAGCATTCAAATACAAGACAGTTTTTTAGCATAGCAAAGGCAAAAGTTAGTTCTTTGTGAGCAAAGGTCAATAGCCTGTTTGCTTAAGGGGCAGTATGAGGAAAAACAGGATTCTCAGGAAATGCAATATTTGCTCCTATAATCACAAGAGGAATTCCTATAATAAGTTCCTTCATAAGGTGCAATCAGCATATTTTTGAAAAAGGGGACAAGTCACTCCTGATATAATCAGCAAGGTGCCTTGGGGGTTGGTGCTCAAGGAGAACTAATTGAGTGGGGGTGGATATCAGTCACCAACTCATGGTGGGAGGCCTTGTAAAACACGCCTTAACCTCACATGGAGTATTCTCAACTTAGTGAGCTCAGAAATGGCTCCCAACTGTCCCCAGCAATCAACCTGTTCCAGATATGTGAACTGTGCTTGTTTAGGAAACCATGACTCCCCCGTTGTGGAAATTCCAATCATGTCCCTGGTGACAGATCTAAAATGTGGTGTTGTTGTAGACTTTGAGAAAAAATTTTAGTAGTAACAGCATGATCCACTGGCTAATAGCAATGATCCCTACAAGTAAAAACATCTTGATTAGTAACTCATTCTTGCTGTTTAATTGCAATTCTGTCATATACTTGGCTTCTATTAACCTGGAATCCCTCTGACATACTGATATGATTCAATGGTGACAAATAAAGAATCATAGGCGACACCTCCTGATGTTTGATCTGCTGTGGATAGTGCCACAAAAGTTTCAGCTGGTAGTTGAAATGTCTGGTACACTTGCCTCCTATTTATTTTTCAGTGTTTTCAGGAAGGGAGTACCCTTTAGGTCTTCCCAGTGGAAGTGAGGTAGAAGACAGTAGGGAGACCATCTCTAGATCATAAATCTGCTCCTACATTCCTATCTCTCCATGTCTTTGCCTTCTTCCTTCTAGGTCATGATAAATGAATTATAGCATTTCAACCACCTTGTAGGAATGTAGGTCACTATTGAGCATATAGTTAAGTCAACCTACCCACCAAACCCTTAGTGCTACTTTCAAGTGTGCAACCATCCTATTATACATATAGAATCCCTGTTAAGTACACCCATATCAATACATTCAGCCCAATCCATTCTTGCATTTTGCCTTCCTTTGTCTAATTCTCTGAAAATATATTACTCCCTGGCTTTTTGCTGGTATTGATTAGTAAAATCTTGCAATTATTTCGAAATATAAGCTACTTCCTCCTGGGTCACATTTTGCATGTGTTCTCAAGTATCCTGAGCTCCAGAAGCGCCAACTCTTATTATTGGTCAGGAAAAAAAAAAAAAAAAGGGAAGGACAGTGAATCTTGAGGAAAATGGGCAAACTTTGCAGAGCAATTCCTTCTGGTGAATTATCATGGGACCATCAGCCAGGAGAGGCCTAATCTTCTCAGAAATATGGCTTCTTTGGCTGATGGGACAGGGTTAGAGAAATCCAGGATCTCAGGTTTCTCAGTTTACTCCAAACCCCCTCAGACAGCCTTAGAAGCTTTCTGACTTTCTTACAATGATTTGATTGAACACTTTAAAGTCTTAGCTTGTGTATTTTGTTTGCTTATCTACAAGCTCTCAAGAAGAGTTCAAACAATTACTCCCCTCATCTTAGAGACTATAATCGCCATTATGAACAAATTGTGAAGGACAGTTATGACTTGGCTCCTGGAGCGTTACTTCGGAAGACCCTTTGTCACAAGTAAACACCATTAGTTATTTGGCTAATTAGGAAGCCACAGCATGCGACATATTACCATTAGCAAATACTTTAGTATTTTGCTCAAGCTCAGAGACAAGATCAAACCAATTTGACAGACCTAACACTGATGCCCTGCTCCATTTCTGGTATCAATTCTTCTTGCATCAACTTCAAGCATTCATTCTTTAGTTGGTATAGAATCAGGAGAACAGAAATCACAACAGTTATTTTAACAGAAAGTTGAATCATATCTTGGAAGATTGAAAATACAAGAGGACGGGCACCCTCCTACACTGTTGGTGGGAATGGAAACTGGTGCAGCCGCTCTGGAAAACAGTATGGAGGTTCCTCAAAAATCTATCAGTAGAACTCCCTTATGACCCAGCAATAGCATTGCTAGGGATTTACTCAAGAGATACAGAAATGCTGATGCATAGGAGCACATGTACCCCAATGTTCATAGCAGCA
>NC_043705.1:132117935-132129560 GCF_006229205.1 Suricata suricatta | reverse complement strand
CTAAATGTCCATCACCTGATGAGTGGATCAAGAAGATGTGGTATATATACACAATGGAGTACTACATGGCAATGAGAAAGAATGAAATATGGCCATTTGTAGGAAAGTGGATGGACCTTGAGGGTGTCATGCTAAGCGAAATAAGTCAGGCAGAGAAGGACAGAAACCATATGTTTGCACTCATAGGTCTAACAGGAGAACAGGAGAAACCTAATGGAGGACCTGGGGGAGGGGAAGAGGGAAAGAGAGTTGGGGAGAGAGAGGGATGCAAAACTTGAGAGACTATTGAATGCTGAAAACGAACTGAGGGTTGAAGGGGAAGGGGGAGGGGGGAAAAGAGGTGGTGGTGATGGAGGAGGGCACTTATGGGGAAGAGCACTAGGTGTTGTATGTAAATCAATTTGACAATTAACTATTAAAAAAAAAGAAAATACAAGAGGAAAACAGTGAGGTAAAAGATACCCATTTAGGGCTGGGGGAACAGAATTCTCTGGTCTTTTTCAGATTCAAAATAAAGCCTTTTAAAAAGTGACATGAGGGGCGCCTGAGTGGCTCAGTCGGTTAAGCCTCTGGCTTCGGCATAGGTCATGATCTCATGGCTCATGGGTTCCAGCCCCGCATCAGGCTCTGTGCTGACAGCTAGCTCAGAGCCTGGAGCCTGCTTCAGATTCTGTCTCTCTCTCTCTCTCTCTCTCTCTCTCTCTCTCTCTCTCTCTCTCTCTGACCCTCCCCTGCTCATGCTGTGTGTGTCTCTCTCTCTGTCTCTCAAAAAAAGAAAAAAGTGACATGAACAAAATTCTAATTTATATTCTTTGTCTTGAAGTATTCCCCTCCCCACCCCCTTTTTTTTCCTTTTAACAAAGAACTTTAAAAAGTGTTGTTTTCTCAAAGGCAACTACTGCAGATTAAGTAGTTAAGAATATAAAAGATGGAGAAGATACCCCCCTGGTGGCATAAAAGGGGCGCTGCTTTCCTAATGTAACCACTGAGGGGACCAGATGAGGCTAGTTCTTTGAGTACTAGAAGCAGTTGGAACTAGGAAGCAATTGTTAGTTGAATCAGCTCATGGAGGGGAAGAGCCCTATGAGGGAATTCTGACAGCAGCAAGCAGAAGAGAAAGGCCTTTTACATCCTCTTGCCTTCCCTCTCCTTCTAGCACATTCTTGGCTAGAATCAAATGGGAAACAGGGTAGAAAAAAGAAATGCTGTTTAAAGAGTTTCTGCCCCCACGTCAGAGTCTGGAGGGGCAATTTTGGCAGTAAAACAACAACAACAACAAGTTCAATTGCTGGCATGGCTTTATTTCTTGTCTCCTAGATGGGAAACCCCTAATCTATTCCTTATTTATCTTTGTAACTACTCAGATAGTTAAGAATAAAACATCACACCTATTGGCTATCCAGCAATGCTGCTTGAATGATTGAGTAAGAAGGTATTTTACATCTTTTTATAGATTCAGAAGCATTCAACATAAATATCAATCCTGCTATTGCTTTTATGGCTGTGATTCCATCAGTCTTCTATGCTTTTTACCTATATGATCTCACTGAACCCTTGGATGACTCTATAAGGAAAATACCATTATTTTTGTTATTATAAAGAGAATGAAACTGAGCCATATAGAGGTTAAAAAAACAAAAATTTCTCTATGGTTCTAGAATAAGTGGAACAATAGAACATAGTGTTTAAAAAATGTGCTTCAGAGACAGAATTTGAAATTTGTCTCACCATTCCCTTTTTCCCCTTTATCAAATGATTTTCAAAATTGAACTTCAGAAATTTATTCCGGAAAACTTCTAGTGTTCTCAGTGATAATTTTGCTGCTATGGGTCAAAGTGTTCTGTCCTCAGTAGATTTAAGGAACAGTTTATCAAAGAGTATTCTTGGCAATGAATTGAAAAGTCCTCTAGTTCCAGCCAAGAAGTTAAAGTTGTATTGATTTAAGGCAGAAGTATTCGATAACTAGATGGTAGAGGATGATACCCTGGGTACCTCGATCAGCTGACAACTAAACTTTATGAAGAAGAATATTAAAAGCACAATAAATTATTAAAAGTACATCAAGGAAGGCCATTACAGACTATAAGTCAACTTACAAGGAATAAATATGCCAACACACACAGCAACTCACAAAGGAGACAGTGGCACAGAAGACAATGCCATTTTAAATCCTTTTCCTATCTGTGCTTTTGCAGGACCTCAAAACATCTTCAGACACGAGGGGTTTTATTTATGCTTCACACACACTTTTATCATACATTGTTTCATGACACCTTCTAAAATTTAATTAGCATGTTAGTAAAATAGTCCAGTCCTTTGACTCTCATTTCATTATCTTTTAAATTCAAATCAATGCCCCAAAAGGGAGCAGATACAATTCTTCACCTTGTCCTCTCTGCCTTAAAGTGCTTTCTTATACCAAATACTTTAAATTTTGTTTTCTGAGGCGCCTCTAATTATATACACTGCATAATGACCCTATATTCATCCATAATGCTTTCTGTAAGAGTTGTGTACACATTAGCTTAACTACCGGAATACAACTGCATGTTTCTACAAAGAGTAATCAGGAAAGCAGGTGCAGAGCAGGTAAGTGGCCTGGATAAAAGTTTGATACCTATCAATGGCCATGAGGATTAGAACATAGGACATTACCCCTCTCTTAATGAAAAGAAAAGGGCACAAGAAAGGAAATGGGAGGGGAGCCTGGTTGACTCAGTCAGTTAAGCTTCAGACTCTTGATTTAGGCTCAGGTCACGATCTCACAGTTCATGGGATCAAGCCCCACATGGGTCTTTGTGCTGATAGCTTGGAGATTGATTGGGATTCTCTGTCCCTCTCTCCCTGTCCCTCTCTTCTTCATGTGTTCTCTCTCTCTCTCATTCTCAAAATAAATAGATAAATTTTAAGGGTGCCTGAGTGGCTCAGTCAGTTGAGTGTCCAATTTTGACTCAGGTCATGATCTCACGGTTAGTGAGTTCAAGCCCCACATTAGGCTCTGTGCTGACAGCTCAGAGCCTGAAACCCACTTTGGATTCTGCATCTCCCTTTCTCACTGCTCCTCCCTACTCATGCTGTCTCTCTCTCTCCTTCAAAACTAAACATTCAAAAAAATTAAAAATAGATAAATTTAAAAAATGAAAATTGAGGACAACATTTTCAAAAAAACCACTTACATATTTTGTACTAATAATAATTTTTTTTAAATTTATTCCTTCAAGGATGCCTGGGTGGCTCAGTCATTTATGTGTCTGACTTCAGCTCAGGTCATGATCTCCTGGTTTGTGAGTTCAAGCCCTGTGTCAGGCTCTGTACTAATAGCTCAGATCCTGAAGCCTGCTTTAAATTCTGTGTCTCCCCTCTCTCTCTCTGTTTCTCCTGCTTGTGCTCTATCTCTCTCTAGCTCTCAAAAGTGAATAAAACATTAAAGAAAATTAAAATATTTTTCTTCAACTAACAGGCATTAATGGACATAGCACATTGAGGACTAGAAAGAAAAAAAAACACACAGGAATTTCTTTTCCATTTCTGAATCACACAGTTTGAATATAAGGTTATAATACAGACACAATAAATGTTTGGTTAATAATGCAAAATCTTATGTGATTAACAGTAGAGGAACACTCAAGGATTTTAGGAAAGACTGGTAATACTTAAATTAGCAGACATGGCAAGGAAGACCAATCAAATCAAGAAGATGATCAGAGGCAAAATTTTAAAGCATTCTGGAGAAAATACAGCTTATCTTGAACTCAGAGTAACCAGCAATCATATCATAAACTTTGGTCAAGGCTGGATTATGAAGAATCCCAATTTACTTGAGGAGTTTGGATTCTTATAAGCAATATGAAGCTAGTGATTTCTACCCACAAGATAAATATGGCTATCAAGTATAATAGGAAACATAAACTGCCAAATTCTGTTCTTTAATTTAATCACAGTGCTTTAAAAATAGAAAGTTATTGTTATCTGATAATTGATGGATGTGGCATTGAATTAATTGATTGTTATAACTTCTCCATTGCACCAGAGCCCTAAATCATGAAGAGCAAATATGTGTTACAAGTATGGGCTACCTCATCTCTCCCCCAACACATACACACAACAAAAGGGGAAAATAATTTGGCAAGGCATCCTTGCCAGCTATTATGGACATATTTCCTGAAGATCCATGATATGCCCTGGAATTATCTGTCGCACAGCAGAAACAGTTTTACCAATCAGCAATATTGTCCAAAACAAGAAGATATACCATATACCTATTAGAATGACTCAAATCCAGAACACAAATAACACCAAATCCTGGCAAGGATGTGGAGCAATGGGAACTCTTATTTATTACTGGTGGGAATACAAAATGGTATGGCCACTTTGGCGGACAGCTTGACAAAACTCAACACACTCTTACCATATGAAGAAGACATCATGCTCATGGTATTGACCTAAATGCATTAAAAATTTATGTCCACACACAGACCTGCCTATGGATATTTTTAGCAACTTCATTCTAATTGCCAACACTTGGAAGCAATTAAAACATCCTTCAGTAGGTGAATGGATAAATTGATTTCTCTATATAATGTTATATTTTTCGCAATATAAAGAAATGAGCTATCAAGCCCCCCAAAAGACATGAAGAAACCATGATAAAGGCCTATTATGACTCCAACAACATGACATTCTTGTAAAGACAACACTGTGGAGACAGTTGAAAGATCAAGGGTTCAGAGGGAGGACAGAGGGAGGAAGGAAGAGAGAAAAATCTATGCAGGTAACATACAGGGGAATCTGGCAGAGTGAAACTGTTCTGCGTGTAACTCTAACGATGGATATATGTCATTATACGTTTGTCAAAACCCCCAAAATATATAATACAAACAGTGAGCCCTAAGGTCAACTATGGACTTCAGTTAATAATGATTTATGAATAACACTTCATTCACTGTAATAAACGTGCCACACTAAGGCAAGATATTGATGAAATGGGACACTGGCAGGGTAAAGAAGATGGAGGTGAGGAGGCATATAGGAACTTTATGATTTTATGTCTCAGTTTTTGTAAACCTAAAACTGACCTAAACATAAAGTCTATTCATTAAAAAAATGCCTAGGTCATAAATGTTTGGAGCACATTTGCTATGCCTCCTCTACAATGCTATCAACAATAGCCAAATTATACAAAGTGTCCAAATGTCCATCAACTAATAAATGGATAAAGAAAATTGGTATATACATGCAATGGAATACTACTCAGTGATCAAAAAGAATGAAATCTTGCCATTTCCGAGAATGTGGATTGAACTAGGGTGTATTATGCTAAGTAAAATAAGTCAGAGAAAGATAAATATCATATGATTTCACTTCTATGTAGAATTTAAGAAGCAAAACAGATGACCATAGGGGAAAGGAAGGAAGAATAATATAAAAACAGAGGAGACAAAATAACATTTCACTTCAGTGAGTGGTATCTGCACTTCTTTACCACTTACTAGAAAACATGAGTCTTTAACTGGCATTGTTATATTTATCTTGGGCAAAATTTTGCAACATAAAAAACAAATCATGTGCAGTCTGTGCATTTTCATTTATCTTATTTTCCAATTTTAGCCCTTTTCTCCATCTTCAATGCTGCTTGAAAATAAGAGACAACCTCTTTTCAGAAGAAACTTAAAGTCCTTAAAATATTCCTCATCCTGATTACCTAAAATTGGTATGGTAGCATTAGGATTCCTCACATGTCTTACTATCCAGTCATTCACATTACCGAAAGCTAACTTGGGTAAGAGAGAACTCCATTAGAGCATTTACCAGACTGTCCCAGGTAAACTTGGACTGATACCCACACAACTCTATTTATTATACTAGTTGCATTCAAAGTTTACTCCTGTCAAGGTATGCACATTGTCATACGGAAGGAAAAGCTTACATGGTTCCTTCTAAACGACCAGTAAAGGAAATACCCCTTCCATCTTCTCATTTTATTTAAGCAACTACTTTCCTCCCCTTTTAAATCAATGAGCTATTCAGTAAAGGAATGGAATTCCATGATTTACTGCTCAGAAGACCTCCCCCCTGCCACTTCCCAAAAGAAATCTCTCACAAGTGTATGTCACTTCTGCCTAGGGATGGCATCCTTTGAAGAAAATCCTAGACCCACTAAATAGACTGCTTTTGCACAGAGACGCTAATAAATGTTGACTAATCCCCAAACTAGTCCTGTAAGCAGGGTGCATCTTTAGCTGCTGTGGATAGAGGAGGAATGTGTTTCCATTTATTAAGAAAGCCTGCAGTGCAGTTCAATATGCATGGCTTTTCAAGTGATGCAGGAAACACCCTTTCCCCCATAATTAGCTGCCTGCATCACCCTCTGTGTATATATATGAAAACTTCATTTAGTTTTCAGAAACAAAAATGGAATAAAAAAAGACCATGTCCTACATGTGTATGTGTAGTGAGACCATCCTATTATTTTCAATTCTTCCATGTCTATTTTTGTAGGAAACAAGTAATATTCTTTTTGCTGCCTGCTGTTCTCTTCTGCTGAAAAAATTGCAGGTGAGCCCCGAGTCACTCATTCTCTCTCAGATATTTGCAGATGATTGTAAAGGAATTTTCTTCCCTGCAGTTCTTCCTTATTTTAACATTTCTTATGCTCCCAGCTGCATAACACAGAAGTCTTTAAATTTGTCTAAGATTGGTCATTTCACTATTTCAAACCATTGTTATCTTCAAAGATTAAACATTTTTATAGATGAGACTATTTTAAAGAGGATGAATTGAGACAGCACAGGATAAACTCGCTTTCCCATGAAAATAAAAAATAAATTCTTATTAATCTGAAATGTTTCTGTCTGTGGGAAGTAGGAGGAAGCTACTTCAAACAGCACTCACGTTCTAAAACGGGGAAAATACTTTAAGGAAGTAATGTGATCTCTCCCAGTGGTTTGCTGAGCATAACATAGGAAGAAAGAGCCCCCTAATGGCACAGACATCTATAAAAACAGAAGAGGTGGTACTTTTCTCCATTCGTTCTGGCTCACTGTGGTTAAAATGAGTAATCAGCAAAGATATCTGATACCGTGGAAGTAAATGGAAGGTTGAATAAAGGGTCAAATGAGCCCTTCCCGAAATGCAAAGAAAAGTGAAAGCTGGATTCACAAACAAAGCTGCAAGATTTCAGACTCTTGTCACCTCTACAGATGATTCTAGAACACTGTTTTCCGTGATCTTGTTTGCTGAAGAGTACCGCTTTGGAAGGTGGGAGATGTATTAATTACCTCGCTGGAAGGGTTAAATGTTATTTTAAAAAGAACTCGCTTTGTTTCAGTCACGGGACAATGTCCTGTGAAGAAGATTGGGGAATTAAAGCATTTACAGAAGTAATTACAGAATAATTACATAGTTACAGAAGATAACATGAAGAAAAAAAATGAGAATCGAAGTAACATTTAGGGTAAGCTAAGAAGAATGCTTGAGTGCAAGAAGCACACAGTTCAGAAATGAATTTAAGTCATTTTAAAGGAAAAACATGCCCATTCATAGAGGGAATAAAAAACGTCCACCTGTGCTAAAGTGTGAACAGTCTCATAAAACACACACACACACAATTAAGAATTGGTCTTCTTTATGCTATAAAGCTCATTATAACGCATAGATAAGTGCTATAATGTAACTGTATTGCATAACTAGGTTAGACACTTAAGATTATGGCAACAAAAATTATGGTATTTTAAATAACACTGTGCATTAATTTGAAAATGCCAAGATGAATTACTTAAATCTGAATTATATCCTTTGGGGATATAGGTCACATTTCATGCATAAATAAAACAGAAGGATAAAATTATAAATTTGGATAATAATTATATATTATAAATATATAATAAATATATACATCATATAGAACTACTGTATTACATTATACATGTATGTGTATATATATATGTGTGTGTGTGTGTGTGTGTGTGTGTGTGTATGGATATATGGTCTAAAGTACCCACCACCTTCCTCAGTCACTAGTTTAGTATTAATTTTTCAACCATAATACTCAAAATACATGGATATAATTGTTTTTTCAAAAGACTCAATTCAAAGACAACAATATTCAATATTCTTCTATATACATTCCTATTCTTTTAGACAAACTGTACTTTACACAATTTATAAAAATTATTCCCTCCTGATATGGTGGTATAAATGTAAATATCCAGGTAGATATAATATTTATATTATTATGAAGCATTCCAACATTATTCCACATTTAAAAGATAAAATAGAGGTCATGAATAATCGTGTTCCTTAAATACATAAATCTATTTAAAATACAAGCAAGGGTTAAACAGAGACACAAATACAGGCATTCGGAGCATATCATGTTCCTAACTTCAGCTATGTCAGCTCCCACGAGTATTGGGAATCTTGTTATTATTTGAACCACTGAACACACTAAAAAGTTTTTGCCGACTTATCCCAGCTGGCAGTTTGATCTTTGATTAGTGACTCAGGGAACTTCACTCAAAAACACAATCAGAGCAGCTCAGGATAAAATTCATCTCTTCATTGAAACCAAAGCAAATAAACTGACATCCAAAATGTCATAGACCGTTTTAGTTCAAGTAACGATGAAGTTCATCATGTTCATCTTCTATCACAAAGCTGCCTCTTTAGCAGTTGACCTATAAACCTAAGGTCAATCAACTACATCAGCACTGCATTGCCCCAGCCTGTGTGTCCTATGCCATCCAATCTCATTCCTCAAGGGGAAAAAAATGCTGTTCGCAGAAGAGATTTTAATATGTGCAAAGTTTCTGCATGCTCACAGACACTTTACCAGCGTATGCCATCACTGACACTTAAAATATTAATTGATGGAACTGCAGCTCTAGCCATGGATGCTGGAAGAGCTAACCCTCTCCAGAGTCCTATTTCTTTACCTTAGCTCAGTACTTTCTTAAGACCAAATGCTAGCCATCAATACCTTAGCCATCATAAATGGTAGTATAATGTCACATCATTTAGGACACATCATGTTTATGTTGAAGAGTAAAGACTACAAATGACAGATTTAGGGAAAAAATATTAACTGACAATCCCTGAAAACAGTGTAGCTTCTGTGTCTGCATGAAATTGAATAGTACATACTTAACACAGCAATGGTTCTTTTTTGATAGGCTATTATTTCCCAAAGTTGTTTCACAGCTAAGAACAATATATGTGAACATATTTTAAGGGTGTCACTAAAAATGCTCCTTTTAGTATAGACTTTGCTTCTTTTTTTTTTTAATACAGAGTATCTGCTCCATAAACTTATCATGTAGTGATCTTAGAAATAAAACTTCTATGTACCTGGAAATAAAATAGCAAATATATTCCTCTAAACATGTATCAACACATTTCTAAATCCACATGCCTATGCATGGCATTGACTCTAACACATCCCTGAAAACTCAGTTTTCAAAACATGAAAAACTAGGATATATTTCACTGCAAATGACTAAAAAGGAATCCAGAGATAAAAATTGCATTTTCTTACCTGAAGCATGTAACTGTGTCTGTTCGATCCTGGAACAAAGTGGGGCTGGGAAGGGGACTTGATTTTTGTTTTCTTTTCAAAATCTCCTTTAACGATGCAGGAGTAAGATGAACTATTCCAAGGTGAAGTCTTTTATTTCTTGCTGGGGCTCAGCGCTGACAGCGTCTTGCAAAAGAAAAGGCATCTCAGTAAATTGTTGACTGAGAAAGCGAGGAAGCAAGCTAATCCTAATCGGCACCGGCAGTCACACAGTGATGCTATGGAACGTGCACTGCCTCCTCCCCACCTTGCCTCTCTCTCTCTCTCTCTCCCTCTCTCTCCTTTTCACCCTGACGCTCTCTCAGCTCTGAGTCCCAGCTCCCGCTGCTGCTGCTGTGTAATCAATCTAGCCTGTCTGAAGCTAATAGTCCTCTATTTAACCAGCCAATCAATAGCAAGGATTCCTCTGCTCGTCCCAAGAGTCTTTTCCAAGAGTGGTACAAACAATAAGAGTTTTGCCAGCAGTTTAGGGAAGTATTTTTCATTATTTTATCTCCCTGAGAGATAGGGTTTGAGAGGGCAGAGGCTCAAAGCAAGTTTAGTGCTATTGCAGAATGTAGCATTTTAAAAATTCACCCCTTCTTATCCTGCTTCTGGTAATTTAAAATTGCACACCTGCTATTCATCGTTATTTACAAATTGCTACAGAGCTGCATTCTGATGAAATCTTTCTAATTCAAATATATAAGAAGAAAATCAGGAGCAAAATTGCTTACAGGGACAAACGTTTTTTGCTAGAAACAACGATGCCTTCGTTAGCCAGAATAGATTGGATCAGTTAAAGAATCTTCCATTATGTTGATTGATATTAAAAGAATTCATTTTATTCTAGAAAAAGTATGATCTACCTGTTTGTTTCTCATAAGAAGGGTGGTGTATATAGATATTTTTGAACTAGAGCCTGAGTCAAACTTCAGTGTATGTTTTTCAATTTTAAGGCATAAATCTACAAAAGGATCCATCTAAATGTATCAAATAGAGCATTTCACACCTGATTTATCCCTTCAAGGTTAAGGAGATTTTCTTCTTAAAGTGACATGTTCACCATTCCTCACTAAACTGCTGTAACTAGCCACAATAAAAAAGCACACACACACACAAACATTGAACAGAGAATTGGTTTTCCATTTCCCACATGTTGTGGGTAAAGGGAAGGGGATGTTTGGGATCAACTTAGGTTTGGCTTGCAAACTGGCCTCTGAACACAGAGGGGGAAGGAAAGGCCAGAGATAGAGTTAGGCCACTGCAGGTGGTAGGGCGCAGGTGTAATAAACAAGGCAATTAAAAAAAAAAGGGCATGGGAACTTACAAAGTTTTGTTTTTAGTGGCCACAAGACAAATAGATCTTGGTGAATGGGCCCGAGAATCTTCCAAGTTTCTATGAGGCTTTAAACTGAGTGCAATTGGCAAACAAACAGACACATAGACCAACGGATTAGAATAGAGAACGCAGAACTGGGCCCACAAATGTATGGACAATTAAGTTTTGACAAAGCAGGAAAGAGTATGCGATGGAAAAACGACTGCCTCTTTAGCAGGTGGTGCTGGGAGAACTGGACAGCAACATGCAGAAGAATGAAACTAGACCACTTTCTTACACCATATACAAAAATAAACTCAAAATGACTGACGGACCTGAATGTAAGACAGGAAACCATCAAAACCCACGAGGAGAAAGTAGGAAACAACCTACTTGACCTCAATCACAGCAATTTCCTACTCAACACATCCCTAAAGACAAGAGAAATGAAAGTAAAACGGAACTCTTGGGACCTCATCAAGATCAAAAGCTTCTGCACTGCAAAGGAAACAATCAAGAAAACTAATAGGCAACCGACAGAATGGGAAAAGATAGTTGCAAATGACATATCAGATAAAGGGCTAGTATCTAAAATATACAAGGAACTCACCAAACTCCACACCCAAAAAACAAATAACCCAGTGAAGAAAGGGGCAGAAGACATGAACAGACACTTCTCCAAAGAGAACATCCAGATGGCCTACAGGCACATGAAACAATGCTCACCATCACTCATCATCAGGGAAACACAAAT